>NW_015164669.1:1249903-1307018 GCF_001447785.1 Gekko japonicus
AAAGAAGAATGGCTGAGAAATAGAAAGATAAGACTTGGAGGGCAAGGGGTTTGTAAAGAACGGAGTCACGTGGAAGGACTGAGACGGAGAAGCAGAATGAGAAGGCGAAGGAGAAAAATAAGCTGTATAAAATAGAATGAGTGGTGTTTTTCAGAGACAGGATTAACTGGCAAAAAGACCCCAAAATTACTGTATTTATGTATCTATTTGTAGTTGGGTTAGTTGGATGTATTTATTTATTAGTATTTATTACACATAAGGTTATTAGTAGGGATGAGATGGAAATGGGGAGGTGGAAAAGGTTAATTAAATGGGAAATGATTGAATGTAAGAAGGAGTGTGAATATTAATTAATTGATGGGGAGATTAAATGTATAAGAATGAAAGGTGATAGGGAATGAATTTAGAAAATGCTTGAATGTAAGAATGAGTGTGAATATTAATTAATTAATGGGGAGATTGAATTTATATAAATTTAAATGAATGATAGGTGATAGGAAATTGATTTGGAATCAGTAAGAATGAGATGGTAGATTATAAGGGAAAATCAATTGGGGGTTGATGAGGATGAATTAAGAATAAATTTAAAACAGCTGTAAAGGAATATAAAGTTCGCCTATACCTCTGGAAGAGAGACCTAAAAGTTCCAAAGAATTAATAGTGACATCATCATCATCATCATCATCATCATAAACTAGTAAACCTCTGAAGAAAAATGTTAAAAAATGAGGGTAGTATAAGAGCTTAGGTTGGGATGAGAGATATAAGAAGGTTTTGAGTGTTATGAGAAGGATGTTGGTGGATAAATAATAGAAGCTTGAAGGTTGGATTAAATGTTAGGCTGGCAGAACAAGATTAGTAGTCCATGAATAAATGTGAATAAATTGTTGTAGAGATCAATGGTAAATGTGATATTTAAATGCTAATGAAATGTTAAACTAATTTAAAAAGTAAATGGGAAATATGAAAATATGAAAAACTATATAAAAAACTTAACACGGTGCCCCTGTGTTGTATGTAAGGGAACCAACAAGTTGCACTAGGAGGATTTAGAATTGAAGAAAAAATAGTAGTTCTGATTAAGGAGTTAAAACAATGTTATATGCCATTGAACTGATAGGAATTCTCAATAAGAAGTGCTAAAGATAGAATAAGAACTTTTCAACGCAGATGTGAATGTAAGATTAAGGATAAAAGTAAATTTGGGTAAATGATGAGTAAAGGGTAGGTTTCTCTGTGTTGTTGTGAAGAGAATGTGATGTCTTATAAATTTTTAAGTGTAATCTTGTTGTCTAAATTGTTTGTATGTACAGCATAGGCTCATAATGGTAAAATTCAATAAATATATTTACGGGGGGAAAAATACTGCTATGGGGCAATTGTACTTTCCATTTGCCCTGACATGAAAAAATGAAGAAGTGAATATTATAAAGAAAACCTTTTGCTGGTTCTAATTTAATTGCTCAAATGTATTTGTATAGGTTCTGCCCCCCAGGCCAGTCCAGGGATGAGGGGGGAAACTCTACACTGGCTCAATACATTATACAATAAACCAGAGAGGTAGGCTCTCTGGATTTCAGAACAATAGCCACCAGGAATCTCTAAACTTACTCCCTCACCAGCCTGAGATTAGAGATTCCAGAATCTCAGTTGGCATCTGGGATTTAATACGTTAGCAACTCAATCTAGAGCTGTGCAGTTAATCTTACCAAGGTAGCGCAATTTGGTGAGCAGCAGGCACAGGAGTTAGCCTTGAAATCCAGTTACAATACAGACAAACAAGTTGTAAACCAGAATAAGTTTATTCAGCACAGAACTTAGCAATTAGACTACTAAGGATTTCAAAACAAGAAAACTTATGGCTCTTGGCCCTCACTAAACATTGAAGAGATATGCATAGTTACCAGGATGATCCATAGTCAAGAATGTCCAAGTATAAGTCCAATTAGGTCCCATCTTTGTGCAAGCATGCAGCCATGTGCTCAGCTCCAAAGCAATTCTTTGTCTCTGCCAGGGACCACATGGCAGGACAGCATTTCAGGTGGACAGCACACAGAGCAGCAGAGATAACAGGAACGGAAGAGAGAGAATTCCTCTCATTGGGAATGACCAGATATAGGGCAATCTCAATCCCAAATTAGCCCTGGCCAGGGGCCAATTGGAGTAGACATGGGAGTGTCCAATTGTTTAGTTGCTATGGGTGCAACATCTGAATGGTCAGGACACTGAAGGCCACACCTACAGTCATGTGGTTCCAGCTAGTCCATGGGCTACGTGTGTTTCTGACAGGCTTGCAGAGGCCATCTGGTCCCTGTCAGCATGGAAGTGTGAAGAATGTGGGGTTATATGGCAGGGCTATTGAGGCCTTTTGGCTTCCACAGGAACAAGGCACAGCATGGTATCAGCAAAACATTCCAGGGGAAGGCAGAGGTTTATAGAAATCAATAATTCTATACAGTATCATACTTCTGTGACCTACCAGATGTTAAACATCCTCTATACCCATCTATTGTATTCCTATTCTTCCTTTAAGAAAGATCTGAACTCCAAAAGTGCTAAATAAATAACAGCATGAGAAATGGTAGAAGATTCTGAACAAAAAAATAAGAGATTTAGAATGAAAAACATAAGCAGGAAACAAAATGGTCTAAAATAAAATGGCAGACATTTGGAATCGAAATATAATTTAATGGTTGTACCAATGATAGCAAAATATAATAATCATGATGATGAAGAAGAGAAAGTGTCCTCTAGGAGATATGTCTGTTTAGAAAAACTCTGAAACCTCCCTTTCTGTTGCTAGTATTTTTTTAACAGCTCTATGAATACAAAACACAAGTGGGGGATTCATGGGGAGAATTTAAAATCACAAATCAGGACTGCTGTTAAACTTAACTACATGTGGTCCTAAATAAAACCATCTTCAACTGCCTCCGAAAGATTGAAAGTGAGGGGGCCAGGCACACGTGCCTATGGAGGTTATTTCATAATCATGGGGTGACCACTGAAAAAGCCCTCTCCCATGTATCCACCAAACAAGCTTCTTTGATTGATGGGGCATTCAGGAGGGTTTCTTCCTGCAATTTTAATTCCTGGGTAGGAATATGTGGGAGAAGACTGTCCTTCAGATATTCCAGGCTGAAGCTAGGAAGGACTTTAAAGATCAAAAAGCCATGCAGGGCTTTAAAGGTAAAAAAGGTGGATCAGTAGCCAGTGTAATTGGCTGCCTGACCTACCACGTGAGCTGCCCTTCTCTAACTTTCCCATCAACTTTTAACTGGTGAGACCAAGGCAACAGTGCTGGAGGGGTGAGAAGGAGACTCCTTGCCACCTCATGCTTCCAGCACCACAATCCACAGAAGCCAACAATAAAGTTTTGGGAGGGCAGTCCATGCAGTGGCTATGAAGGTAAGCAAGGAGGCTTCTTCTCACCTGCTCAGTGCTTTAGCCACGTTCCTGAAACCTTCCTGTCTGTTTCTAACCAGCGAGTCTCTGGAGAACAGCACTTTAGGTGTGGGGGGCAGGAGGATTCTTCTCACCCAGTTGCCCATCTTCAGTGCTGCTGTTCTCTGCCATCTTCCTCTCCCCCCACTGCAACAGTGGTGCATTTGGGTTTTTAAACACACACACATATTTTCCCTCCCACTCTGAAGAAAGATTCAGCCACATGGGTTGGAAAGAATAAAGGACCACTTTATTGACTATTTACATAGCGCAAGTGGCAAGAGTAAAAACAGAGCTGGAACAGGTCAAGCCAGGGGTCACCCCTGGACCCTCCTGGCCATAAACTGGGTGAGCCACCCTGTCCTTGGTGCAAGCCATCCTAAGCATGGCTTGAATCCTGCTGGCCAGGCAAGCATGTTGCCACCCTGGAGCTTCCCAGCCACACAACTTGAGAGACGGACCTATTTGGGGGTCCCACAGGCAGTTCGCACTCACAGCCATGAGCCAATCCTGACAGACCCCTTGTCCCCAAAAGTGGGGTGCCAAATGGTGCTCACTGGCCCACTTCAAATTACCCAACTCTCTCCTGCCACTGCCAAGGCCAAGCCTCTGCTTAGGCCTTTGCACCCACCAGCTGGCCTAAAGCTGATCACAACCCTTGTTACAGGTCCTCAAGGAAAATTCTATTGCCTTTCTCTGAAAGACGGACACCATCCCCTCTATACAGGTCACCAAATTTGGCCCATCTATCATGGTGAGGTAGATAGGTACCCAACCCATCTTCACAAGCCTTCCTTAGTTCTTGGTTTGTTTTGTGGCAAGCCTTCTCAATGCCGTGTGGGTCCCTTCCGTACCTGATGAGGCAGCATCGTGGCCCAAATGATCCAGACTTAGGGCTGCCAAGCTGCGGCGGGGGATCCGTGCGTCTTCACAGGATCCCTGCCGCGGGGGACAGCGATACGCGTTGCACCGCCGTCGCCAGGATGTGACTCCAGGACTCCAAACAGCCCCGTTGCCAGAGCGACGTGTAGCGTCACATCCTGGCAATGCCGGTGCAACGCGTATCGCTGTCCCCCGCGGCAGGGATCCTGTAAAGACGCACGGATCCCCCACCGCGGCTTGGCAGCCCTATCCAGACTCTAGGCCACTTGCTCTGAATAAGCTGCAAATCAGCCTGAGCCTTTAAATCAGCCTGAGCCTTTAACCAAACTGAGGTGATTCCCCCCCCCCCAGGGGGATTACCAAAATGTAAGCAAGAGGACCCTTCCTCCCCCCAAACTATAAACACCCCCCAGGTGGATTACCAAAATGTGAGGCAGAGGACCCTTCCTCCCCTCAAACTATAAACAATGTGGGGGTTCAGGGACTTGCCTTGCAATTACTTGTCTCCTTTCTTCAGGGTTGGGGACAAAGGGTGGCACTTGGGTAGAAGCTGTCCTGAAGGCACCCACTAATTTCTGGGGTGCCACAAGGGACAGTACTCTCCCTGATGCTATTTAACATCTATATGCACCCCCTTGCCCAGATTGCCCGGAGGCATGTGCTAGGGTTTCACCAATATGCGGATGACACCCAACTCTATCTGTTGTTGGGCAGTCAGTCTGGCTCTACCCCGGAAGATCTGGACCGGGCGTTGCAGGACGTGGTGGGATGGCTTAGACTGAGCCAATTGAAATTAAATCCAATGAAGATGGAGGTCCTATGCCTGAATTGGAGCAGTCCGGGGTTAGGGGTCCCTCTACCAGCTTTCAGTGGGGCGCCTTTGGTGCCAGTGCCGAGGATCAGGAGTTTGGGAGTGCTCCTGGATTGCTTCCCTGACAATGGAGGCCCAGGTAGCAGCCTCTGCCAAGACAGCCTTTTACCATCTCCAGCTGATTAGGCAGTTGGTCCCCTTCCTCCAACGCAATGATCTGGCTTCAGTGATTCATGCTATGGTCCCCTCGAGGTTGGAATACTGCAATGCTCTCTACATGGGGCTGCCCTTGGGGCAACTCCAGAAGCTGCAGCTAGTGCAAAATGTGGCGGCCAGGCTGCTGATGGGCCTCCTCATGTGGGAGCACATCCAGCCTGTGCTAAAGTCGCTGCACTGGCTGCCAATAGCATTCTGGATCTGCTTCAAGGTGCTGGTTTTGACCTTTAAGAGAGCCAGTTTGGTGTGTTGGTTAAGTGTGCGGACTCTAATCTGGGAGAACCGGGTTTGATTCCCCACTCCTCCACTTGCACCTGCTGATGTGACCTTGGGTCAGTCACAAGCTCTGGCACAGCTGTTCCTGAAAGAGCAGTTTGTGTCAGAGTTCTCTCAGCCCCACCCACCTCACAGGGTGTCTGTTGTGGGGAGGGGAAGGGAAAGGAGTTTGTAAGCCGCTCTGAGACTCCAAGTGAAGGGCGGGGTATAAATCCAATCTCTTCTTCTTCTTCTTCTTTAAAGCCCTTTATGGTCAGGGGCCTGCCTACCTGAGGGACCGCCTTTCCCTGCACTGTGATCTGGAACACAAAACCGCCTCTCCCCACCCCCCCGGGCCTAGGGATGCCAGGTTGGTGTCGACTAGGACCAGGGCGTTTTCCCTGGTGGCGCTGACACTCTGGAATGAGCTTCCCAGTGAGATCAGGGTCCTGCGGGACCTCCAGCAATTCTGCAGGGCTGTGAAAATGGAACTTTTTTGCCAGGTCTTTCAGTAGGAATGACATTATATCGGCTGAGCTGCACCTGCACTTTATTATACTACACCACCCTACTTAAATAGTTTTAACTGGTTTTAACTGTATTTATTGTTGTATTGAGTCGAGTTAGTTTATATATGTACCTATGTTGGTTTTATAATTGTACGTAAGCTGCCCTGAGCCGCTTCGGTGGGAGGGCGGGATAGAAGTCAAATGAATGAATGAATGGATGGATGGATGGATGGATGGATAAATAAATAAATAAATAAAGGCAGAAGCCCCGGTCATCTCAGGCCCTGGTGGCCCTATCATTCAGTCGTGGCCCACTTGCTGAGCCTCAGCTGGGAACATATCTGCAATCATCTGGCTTTGTGCACTGCCCAAAAGACCATGCTGTGTCTGCAGATGAGGATCCTTTGTCTCTCAGGGCGAACTACAGCACCGAGGAAGAAAAACACAATGAACAACAGAACCAAACAGCTCACAATGTTACAAGGAGGCACACATAGGACCGAAATGCAGAAGACCACCACCGTCCCACACCCTGGATATCCCATGGCCGCAGCCATGGAAGCTGCACCAATCCTAAACAAGTGGGTGCCAAATGTGATGCCTGACAGCCCCAACCCCTTTAACAAAAACTGATATTTTGTTAAAGGGGAGGCGTCACTGTGGCAAAACAGTGTGCCCTTCTCATCCCCCCGGAGTGCCAAGTATTGCCTAATACCTGGACTGGGCATAACTCACCCTCAAAACAAGGACCGAGAATGATCTCTGTCCCCATCTGTCACTGATCTGTCTTTGAGCGTTTCACCCTAAGTATAACCATTGTCATTGACAAAACGGACATCACAGGCTGACAGGGCTCGGTCAGACCCATCATTCCATGATTGGACAACCAGCTCACTAATACAGAGGGCCCCAAAGAATGTCATCAAGGCAGCTCCATGAAAAAGAGAGACTTCAAAACTAGAGTGACAAACCTCTGCCCAAGCTGCCCACAAGCCCCTAAGGACCCAGGGAGAAAGAGGCTGCCTAATATCCCTTTTGGCCCCTAACACCTGAGCCCAGCCCTCTAACATCTTCCTGATAAGGAAGTCACCCGTGACTTCGCCAAGCCTCTGGGCCTTGCTGGTAAATGCCAAGGCAGTGAGGTGGTCCCTGATGGATTTTATGGCCAAGCCCTTACCTTTTAACTGCAAACAGTAGTGCATTAAGTGCTCCACTGCGATGGGCCATGCATCTTGCAGCCCTACCTCCTCCCTAAACACACCACACTGCCAGACCACCCGCTCATAAGACCTCCTGGTTGTAGGGGTTATCACTAGCTCAATCTCCAAGCTGCCATAACTCTGGAGGAATCTGAGCTGGTTGCAAATCTGCTGAGATTCCTCCAGGGCCAGCTGATGGAACCTCTCAGTTTGTGAGATAGAGCATCAGCCTCCCCATTATTAACCCTGGGACATGCTTGGCTTAAAACAAAATATTAAGATGGAGGTGACACAGAGTGAAGGCCTGCACTAGTGTCATGACCCAGGGTGATTTGGATGTAAGGGAGTTGATGACATGAACCATCGCTAAGCTGTCACACCAAAAGTGAACAGAGTGGTTAGCCAGCTCCTCACCTCACAGCCAAACTGCCACCACTATAGAAAAGAACTCCAAAAGAAGTGAGATCTCTGGTAAGGCCCAAAGCCTCCATTCCTCGGGCCACTGTTCCATGAACCAATGTCCATGGAAGTAAACCCGAAAGCCCATAGAACTCACAACATCCAAAGTAATCTGTAGCTCAGCCTCAATCTTCATGTCATTCCCCCAAAAGGAAATCCCATTAAAGGAATGCAGAAACTCATCCCAGTCTTCCAGATTCCCACGCATGCTGTAGCTCACCCTAATTCTATGGTGTGAGAGGAAAATTCACCATGGCATCATAGAGCCTATGAAAGAAGGCTTGGCCAGGAGCCATGACGTCACAGGCAAAATTCAAATACCCCGCCGATTGTTGCAGTTCTTACAGGATGACCTCCTTCTTGTCCCTGAAGGCCGGTATCGGGGGGCACAGGTCTTCCACCTTGCCTGCCAGAAGCTGAGATGCCTGGTGAATCATATCCAGCTCAGTCCCAAAAAAGGCCAGCACAGGGGCTGGACCCTCTGTTTTTTCATGTGCCAAAGGAACCCCCAACTCAGCTGCCGTACTAATGAAGCATAATAACAACTGGACGCACTGCTCACAAAAAAAATCATCCAAATAATGCACTGTGTCTGCTAGACCAGAACAATGGCACAGCGCCCATTCCAAAAACAAACTAAATTGTTCAAATGCAGCACAGGATGCGGAACATCCCATGGGTAATGCCCTGTCTATGTAAAACTGGCCCTCAAAAGAAAAGCCTAACAGCTCAAAATCCACAGGATGTACAAGAAGAAGGCAAAAGGCAGACTTAATGTTGCATTTCGCCATCTCCACCTTAATCCCACATCTCCACACCACCCCAACAGCTTGATCAAATGATGTGTACTTGACCAAGCAAAGGTGCTCAGGAATGACATCACTGAACTACTCTATGGGTAAGATAGATGGTGAATAAGGTGGTACTCACCTGCAGCCTTCTTAGGCATCACCACTCACAAATTAGGGAGTGGAGGGGCTGGGAAGGGTTCAAGTACCCTGCCCTCTGCACATTCCTTGGCTACCTTCTCCCTCACAACACACTCCTTGCCAACAATCAAGTGCAAGTTGGAGGTCATGAATGGAAACCTAGGGCCCTGATATGGGATTCTGAAACCACAAGTAAAACCAGCCAACAAATATGAACTATCTACACACCTAGGATATATGCGGAACAACTTTTCAAGTTTCCTCAGTCTTATGGGGCTGGACCCCTTTTCCAAAAGACTGTATGGAGCTCCCCTCATTGGGACACTAGGCTCCACCCCTTGGCTTTGCCCTGGAGCATGCCATAAATGAATGTGATCCCCCACAGAGGAGGCGTTTTTGGCAGTACCAACATGACTTCCTGGCACACATTCTCTGGGATGTGTACAGGGCTGAGCCGACTGCCCCATGGGGGCACAAGGGCTAGAAGTGCCAGAGAGTCATTGGACTAAGTGCATACTGTCAGACCAATCCTCAAGGTAAGACTTAGCCACGGACATCACTTGCAGCCATAGCTGCTGGTGAATCTGGTCCCACAGAAGGGATGGATTCATGGCCACCCCCATCCTAAATTCTTTGTCGTACTGAAGCCCCGCAGAACCAACACAGTCCATGTACCCCTTGTAAATAATGTCTAAATGCTGGAAGAGGGAGGCAGCCCTCCCCAGCTGAGACCATGCCAGGACACCCACATAAATCAGGAAAATTGGCAGCCAATTGGCCCAAGTCCTGTCCACCTTTCTCTGCTTTAACTTTTCTTTGTCTTTTTATTCCAGGTCTTCTTTATCCTTCTTCAGTTCCCTGAAGAGAAGGGTAGAAACATCCACATATTCCCCTTTAAGTATTTTCTCCCTGGTCTCTGGGGTTAGATGATCACCCAATGGCATTACTGAATCGCCAAACAGCAAGGCCTTAAATAGGGCAGACCCATAAGGCATCCCCCACTGAGGGGGACAACCCCACCCCCCAGATGGGAGAATCTGCCAAGAGGAGGGCCGTGCCCCATACTCCAAGAAAAGTGGGCTATTCTAGGCCCCAGTCACAAAGCTGCCCCAGTAGTAAAACCTGTGGTGTAGAACTTGACTGGGGTCTGGGTGGAGACCTGGAAGCAGCAAGGTGACTCATAGAATCATTGAATCACGGAGTTGGAAGGGGCCCTATAGGCCATCTAGTCCAACGCTCTGCTCAATGCAGGATCAGCCTAGAGTATCCCTGACAAGTGTTTGTCCAGATGCTGCTTAAAGACTGCCAGTTAGGGGGAGCACACCACGTCCCTAAGCAGCTGATTCCACTGTTGCAGAACTCTTACTGTAAAAAACGTTTTTCCTAAGACCCAGCCAGTACCTTCCCACCCTTAATTTAAACCCATTATTGAGAGTCCTATCCTCTGCTGCCAAGAGGAACAGCTCCTTGCCCTCCTCTAAGTGACAGCCCTTCAAATATTTAAATTATGTCCTCCCTCAACCTTCTCTTCTCCAAACTAAACATCAGCCTTTCCTCATAGGGCTTGGTCTCCAGGTCCCCAATCATCCTCTTCGCTCTCCTCTGCATGGGCTCCATTCTGTCCACATCCTTTTTGAAGTAAGGCCTCCGGGACTACATACAATATTCCAGGTGTGGCCTAACCAATGCAGTATACAGTAGGACTATGACATCTTGTGATTTGAATATGCCCAAAGATCGCATTAGCCTTTTTTGCCACCGCATCACACTGGCTGCTCATATTTAACTTTCGGTCCACACGTACCCCAAGATCTTGTTCACACACACACTGCTACTCAGAAGTGTATCCCCCATCCAGTATGGGTGTTCCTCATTTTTGTTACCCAGATGTAGAACTTGGCACTTATCTTTGTTAACTTGCATCTTGTTCACATCCCCCCACTTTTCCAGCATGTTCAGCTCTCGTTGAATTCTCTCTATCTTCTGGTTTGTTCACTGCTCCTCCCAATTTGGTGTCATCTGCAAATTTAATGAGTAGCCTCTCCACACCCTCATCCAGATCATTTATAAAAATACTGAAAAATACTGGGCACAGAACCGAGCCCTCTGGCACCCCACTGGACACCTCCCTCCATTCAGATGAAATATCATTGACAACTACTCTATGAGTGTGGTTCTCCAACCAGTGCCCTATCCACCTAACTGTCCTACAGTCCAGTCCACAGTCCTTTAGTTTACTAATCAGAACATCATGGGGAACCCTGTCAAAAGTTTTATGGAAATCCAGGTAAACAACATCAACAGCATTACCTCGACCCAGTAAGCTTGTCATTCGATCAAGCTTGCTGACTCCAGGACACCCAAGGCCACACGGACCCTTGTGTCAGCATGGAGCTTGTCTGGATCGTGGCTGAGGGCCCAAAGGCAGGAGGCTGACCCCAGGGCTCCCAGGGCCAGGCGGACCCCTGCTGTGCTATGCCAGACTCACCCTCATTGTCCTGAGCCACCACAGCCACCAGTCCAGCTTCTATGTGCTGCTCCTGCTGCATTACCATAAGCTCAGAGACTGCCTCACCTTCGTGGGATGGTCCACCTCCACCTCCCCTACATAAATGCCAGGCCTACCTGGGCTTTCTTTTTTGAATGCCCTGTTGGAAGCCATTCTGATCTGCCACCTCCCTCTCCCCACTACCATGGTGGGCCCTGGAGGAACATGGCTTGCTTACTCTAAGGCCAGGAGCCAGACCAGGATGGCTTTCTGCTCCTGAGCCTCCTCATCCTCCTCAGATGATGACTGTGAGAGAACAGGCCTCTTGTTGGGTGGTTGTTTTCTAGCCAGCCACGTACCCTTAAGGGCCCCTGGCCTTTTTTGGACACCATTGCCACTGGGCCAAACTTTGCCCTTACAAAATGGCTGCCCCAGCAGGCTGGCTCAAGATCGACACCTGCTTGTGACTTAAACTGCTGGCTATGTTTGTGCAGAAGTTCACCTCTCCACCAACCAGACAAGGAACCCAAAAACCCGGGGGCCCAATCACCTAACAGCACTGTGTCCAGGGAGGGTGTCACTCCAATGCAAAGGAGGCTCCCAGGTGCCCCCCCCAATAGAGGCTGCACTGACCCCCCCCTCCTGACGCAAAACTCCCAGCTGGGAAAGCTGCAGGCCCATAGGAAGTCACCCGGGCCCTCATAAAACTGAAAGAGGAAAGATAGCCTTTTATCACAGTTTTTCTTTGCTCTGATGTAGTTAATTCTTATTGTTTACTTCAGATTTTTCTTACTGCTTTTTTGAAATCATGCTAGGATTTAGTCCCCCCCCCCTGCAGTATCTTTAACAAACTCTTGTAAAATATCCAGTAGAATGCACAAGCTCATTTGGGCCTTTTCTGTGCAGCCAGTAAAACATGCCTATATATTATTCCATAGAAAGAGGAGCTACTGGTGCAGAAAGTTTATATCTTCTTTTTTTCTTTCTTTCTATGCCAGGCTGATGGAGCTTGTTGGGGGAATCTTGCAAAGTACCTTTGTGTATGCTTGAGTCTGTTAGAACATAATCTTAATGCAAAACCTTTGCAAAAGGGGCAGAAAGGTCAGTAAAACATAAAAGTCAATTGAGATCTCTAGAACAAACACTTGATGAATGTATATACTACGTAAAAGAGTATATCTGAGTCCAGTGTCCATTGCTAAAGAAGTACTTGTATACAGCGATGGATATGGTAAGTTTCAGGTGAAGATCTGCATGCAGTGGATGTACTAGAATTACATTAACATGAAAGATTCCAACACTATGTGAAAAATAGTAGAAAAGTGTGCACTTAAAATGCAGTTTATTTGTTTTGTTGTTGTTTTCAGTTTAGACATTATCAATAACCTGCCATTTCACGGACTTCCTTGAAATATGCATAAATCTACAACACTCTATTTCACTCTAGCAGAACTCAGGGAGTCTTTACCTTGCAGAACTTCTTTGAGAAGACAATCTTGAACATTATGAAATCCCTGGGGAAAGGTAGCCAATCTCTGTGTGCTCTGCCTCCTGGTGGGACTCCTGTTGGTCAGGGCCAGGATACAGTAGTAGAGGGCAGCTGTTACTGCAGAAGTACTGCTCCTAGTGCAATGCTTCATAGTAGTGAAGGTTACTGTTCACCTATATGAAAGAAAGAACTGAATTGGAAACTTCATTGTAAAGGGGACTGAAACAGTTCCCTCTTCCTGGCATGCAGCCATAAGCCTTGCCTTTCAGTCAGCATTGACCTGTCCTGAATTGTGTACTAGAAGGTAACACAATGTTTGGAACTGGGTCTTTGTAGAATGGTTCTGTCATTTAGGTCAGCTGACATTCTAAGAGGGAGCAGGAAAGAAAGCTGCTGGAGTGGTGAGTGGTGGGGTTGTTGGGTTTTTTGCCTTTCCTTAACCACTGGGGAGAATTAGCTGAGATTACTGTGTTTGAGGGTGTGGGTGTGTATAGACTGCTGGAGAGTGGTGCCTGTTTGAGTTAGTGTTGTTTCTGTCTCTTTTGACTGGGTTGTAGCTGATTGCAGAAGGTGATTGTTGCTGATTGGGGAGAGTCTGTTATGCCTGGGGCTGACTGCTGGCCCCTCCCTCTGCTGGGTGAGCCTTGACGTGTGTCTCTTAGCTTAGGGGTCAGGCCTGGGGGTGCTGTAAGAACCTGAGTAGCTCTTACATCCTATATTTGTCAAGCTTTTTTGCTTCTGTAAGCCTTTCACAAGTAGTCTTGTGAGGCAGTTTGGCAGGGGAGTTATCAGGGAAGTACAAGAAAAATCAAAGCCATAGGTCTATCAGAGCTGTTCTTGAAAGAGCAGTTCTCAAAAGAGCTCTGTCAGCCCCACCTACCTCACAGGGTGTCTGTTGAGGGGAAGGGAAGGGAGTTTGTAAGTCACTCTGAGACTCTGAGTGAAGGGTGGGGTATGAATCCAATCTCTTCTTCTCCTTCTTCTGCAATGGATTGCAGCAGCATGGATGGTGAGGGAGCTGGCAGTGACATGCAAAGTCTGTGGCATGTTTGTATTCTTACCTGAGAGTAAAACCAATTACACTTGCATCAAGTGTAAATTGATGGCCGTACTGGAGGAGAAGATGCAGGGACGCAGGAACTTGAGGCATGCTTGTCCATGCTCCAAGGAAGGTGAAGAGTTCATGGACAGAAGTTCATGGCTCTTATAGTGCTTCTATATTTATATACTTTTGTACATTTCTTTTAATAAACCTTACTAATTATATTCCTGTGGTATTATTTGGGTTTTGAGGCTTCATAGACAGAACGGAAGAAGCACTCTTGAGAGGGCAACGGGGGGAGGAGGGAAAGGTATCTCAGCAAATGAAGGATCACCAAACACAGGAGGAGGGCTCATGGAAGAATGTAACCCACAGGAGCAGGAATATCAGGAGACATTCTGAGCCTCTGTTGCTAAGCAATCAGTTCCAGGATCTTCCCATAGATATTGATTCTGGACTATTGGAACAAGGTCTAATCCCCCAGCCTCCCCGAAGCTTGAAGGAAAATTTTCAGGCCCCCATGGATGAGAGGATTCGAGCTTCTGCTCCCCAATGTAGGAGAAGGTGTGTGCTGGTAATTGGGGATTCTCTACTGAGAGGGGTAGAAGCTAAAGTGTGCCAACCAGACTTGTCATCTCGAGAGGTATGCTGTCTACCAGGTGCATGCATCCAGGATGTGACAAAGAGTAGGAAGACTCATCAATCCCACAGATTATTATTGTTTCTTGCTCATCCATGTGGGAACAAATGATATTGCCCAGCACAGCACAGAACATATTGAAAGAGACTATGTGACTGTGGGTAAAAAGGTGAAGGACTTGGGAGTAGAGGTTGTGTTTTCATTAGTTTTTCAAGTCAAAGGCTGTGGCTTAGGAAGGGAAACAGGAATACTGCAAATAAATGACTGGCTACATAGGTGGTGTCATCAAGAAAGGTTTGGTTTTTTGACCATGGCTACTCTCTCGAGATGAAACTCTTCTATCGGGAGATGGTTTGCACCTCACGAGGGCAGGGAAAAATGTGTTTGGTAAGAGCCTTGCAAACCTGATGGGTGTGGCTGGATGACCACACTTCTGGTAACATGGGAGTACGGCCTAGTATGCTAATGAGCTGTGTTGTCAGGGGTGTGGCCTAATATGCTAATGAGTTCCTGCTGGGCTTTTACTACAAAAAAGGCCCTGAGCAGCCCTATCGATTTTGCAACACCTGCTATCAATTTTGCTCTGATTCCACTCCAATCTCCCCCTTTAATCACAAATTTTGGTGGCTACCTCATCATTGCAATCTCCCCCTTCAAACTAACTAAGCATGTATAAAATAAGCAGGCTTTTTAGTCCACTGTGTCTCGTGTCTCTACCTCCTCCTCACTTGTCAGCCCACAAGTGGCTGATGATGGTGAAAAAACAAAACAAACCTTCCCTCCTTTCCTAGGTCCCTGCCTGAGAAGCCACTGAGTGGATGTTGTAGTACGTCTCCCTTCCTTACTCCCGAGTAAGCAGGCTGAACACACACACAGGGCTAAAGTTGGGGCCAGCTCACCTATTTCCATTTTGTACTCACTGCAAAGGGGCTTACAGGGGGGCAGGGGGTGGATTTCTCCCCCTCCCCGATTTTGAAAGGAAAATAATGCTTCCTCCTGTGCTCAGCCCCACTGTCTGCAGCTCTTCTCCCTTCTCTCAATGCTGCAGAAATCCCCAGAGTTTGGGGCAAAGCGCTGGAGCCAGGGGCTTGCCGCGAGTCATCACTTAACTGATTTCCAGAACAAAGTTTGAGTCCAGTGGCACCTTTAAGACCAACAAAGTTTAATTCTAGGTATAAGCTTTCATGGGCATGCACACCAAACTGACCTCCAGCTTCTCAGACAATTTCAGAGGATTTATGAGATCCTTTTTTTTTTTCCTTTTTTTTAAAATTTCATTGTTTATTCACTTCCACAGTAGCCAAGGTACATCTTCATAAAAGCACAACACTTGTAACACTCAAACAGCATCCTCAAACAGAGTTCATATCCCCATCCACGAGTATAGTACATTTAAACCTTAGTCAATTAAAGCATCTAAGTAAGAATACCCTCCATATGAGATCCTTTTGAATGTCACGGGAATGGGTGTGGTGCACGCCTGAGGTAAACAAAGTGACAGTCATTAAGCTGTTCTCCCATTACTGTCTTCATCTGTCTGTCTCTCCCTCTCAGCTTTTCACCCTTTCCCATCCCCCCCTTTCCTGACTTGGTTGATCCCGGCCAAGAATGCAGGTCCATGGGGGGACAAGGAGAGGGAACCATTCAGCCCCACAGTGGAGGGGGTGGAAGGAAGTTGATATAAAGAGACAGAGATGTGGCTGAAGCTGGGCTTGACTGAGGGGGAGGCAACCCGAAGGTGGGAGAAAAGATCCCCCCTCAGCCACCGCCTCATCTTTGTGCACTGCCTCAGGCGGTGGTGCCTCATCCTCCTCCATGACTGACTGACTGAGGGGACAGAGCTATTTCTCCCCCTCAGCTGCTGGTGTTTCATCTTTCTGCACTGCCTCAGCTGCCACCACCTCCTCCTCCTGCTTGGTGGGGCTTTGTTCAGAGTTCTCTATACAATCTTCTTCATAGTGCATGTGTAACAAATTTAGAGTCCAGTAGAACCTTTAAGACCAACAAAGGTTTATTCAAGGTATGAACTTTCATGCACATGCACACTTTTTCAAATACAGTGAAATGGGCTCCAACTTATAGATGGGTTGAACAGCAAATTAATGTGTAACATGATGAAGATGTTTTAAGCTATGCAAAACCAGAATTAAATAACAAGCTAAGGTTATAAGGTTAACAGTTGTAAAGCAATAAATATGTCAAAATTGAGACTTTTCATTCACGTGGAGCCTGGAGGACACTTAACAGCATTTTTACTTCCATGCTCTGAGAGTGAATGGAGAGTCAGATTTATTTTGACATATTTATTGCTTTACAATTGTTAACCTTATAACCTTAGCTTGTTATTTAATTCTGGTTTTGCATAGCTTAAAACATCTTCATCATGTTACACGTTAATTTGCTGTTCAGCCATTTGTTTGAACCTTACCTTCCATTCCACTGTATTTGATCAAGTGTGCCTTGCACACGAAAGCTCATACCTTGAATAAACTTTTGTTGGTCTTAAAGGTTCTACTGGACTCTAAATTTGTTCTACTGCTTCAGACCAACACGGCTGTCTGTGAGTACTCTCAGTGATTGAAATCTTTATTGTAAATACCATTTTTATTCCCCATGTTGTTTCTTTCAAAGCAAGGTTATTTGAGTGATGAATGTTCAGGGCAAGCTATTGACTAAGCACATCTGTAGACTTTTTAGGCATCAAAGCTTGACCCTGCTAGTTTGGGCCTTTTGTGTGTTGTTTTATTTTTCTGTTTGTATTGGTTTTCAAAATGGGAATTAGAAAAAAGCACAACTGTAAACTGTTAAATACTAAGATCCATTTTTTTTAATCAATTGACTGTCCACTCAATCCTGGGCTGACCATTACTCAGTATCCAATTAACAATTTAAAAAAAGAAGAGATAGAATACATATCCTAGATAAATCTTTGTCAGAGTTTACACATTTGAAAGCTTTGACTGGGCTCCAATTCCATCTGAATACTTTCCCCCTAGATTAATCTTAGTTGTAGATTTCCTGTGATATTTCTTATGTATCTTAGTACTAATATATTTCCTCACATCTTTTGCCATTAATTTTGTTTTGAGGGTCCTTCCTCAGAGTTAACACTACATAGAACAATAGGTCAAAGACTAGATGTGCACCTAATCTCTTCTATGTGTCCGGGTTTTTTTCTTATTGTAGTTAAGACAAGGCTAAAGGTTGGTTGGCTCAGGATCTATAGTCTAAACACAGATTGAAATATCAAGAAAACTATGCAGTTTGACTTGTTGACATAAGGTAAATGGAATCTCCCATTTTATTTAAAGTCCCATGGGTTTTGTAAGGTGCTCAGGGTTTGGCATTTGATTCCTAAAGAAACTTCCTGAACATGTTGTCTTAGAGCTTAAACACCTGTGTCTCCTCCTTCCTACTACAGGCCGAATCCCTCAGAACCCTCTTCTGGAAGTAAACCTCATTAAATGTGACTGAACAAACTGAAGAGAATCCTAAGTAGGATTGCTACCTCAGCAAAGCTGTTCCTGAGGGTTAGGGGAGGGAACAATGTGGCCCAGAGGCTGCTGGAGGAGATAATCTATGGAAACTAGAAGGTCCCTTTGTGAGAAGAAGTGTTTTGCTTTAGGTTTTGCCCTAGATGCTTTCCATGATATTTTTGTTGTTAAGATAACTCTGCCATATGCATATTTGATGATCCCTGAGAACATGAATGAGGTGGGATGTAACATTCTTTATAACATAAGTTTTTGGAAGGGAAGTCCATTTCTTCAGATCACTTTTAATATTTACTGTATACCATTTTTATTCCACCTTTCCTCTAAGGAGCTGAGAGTGATATACATGATGCTCCATTCTATCTGCACAGTATTGTAGTATACTTTAGTGAGATGTGACCCAGTAAATTTTCTTGGCTCAGTGTCAGACTCCTTGGCGAGTTACTCTCAACCACACTGTCTTCATCAGTGAAAGGCTTTACTGAGATATAAACGAGTTCCAGGCATTAACAGTATTGTGTCAGTTCTAAAGATTTTGGCGGGTGCATACATGGATATAGATAGTTCAAATGTAACCCCTCCTATGTCCCACTCATACATCACATCACCCAGCCAGGCTCCAGCATCTCTACCCCACCTTCTCATGGGAAATATACAATCCCATTATCTGCTACACAAGTTGGCACTAGAAGCTTCAAGGTTGTCTCCCTGTGAATCAGGGAAAGGTTCATCTTCAGAAGAGTTATGCTGTCTAAGATAGAGCATTCACTCACCCCACACTTGTTCCCCCCACCTAAGGAATTCCCCTCCCCCAGCGTCTATGGCAAACTATGTGAATCAAAGTGAAGCAAGGTTCTTTGGTGGTCCAGTGAGTGGGGCAGTCCTTAACTCCTTACTCCTTGGACTTAGCTCCTCCTCTCCACAGGCAGGGCCAGAAAAACTTTGATCCTGGAGGGGAGGGGCTTATCCTCTGGCTTCCCAGTTTTACCAGCCCTGCCTTCTGAGCAGGACATTCGACTGTGCTCTGCTGAGCATGAAGATCCAGCACAGAAGAAGCAGAAGAAGAGCAGGATACTTGGAAGGCGGGGGAAGATAAACTACCTCCCCACCCCTCCCCGGGCCACGCAGCGTGTTGCGACATGGAAGAAGATCCGCAGCATTGTTGGGCGGCTGCTGGCAGTCCTGGGAAGCCCCCAGGTGGTCGCGGTCAAAATCAAAGGGGACCTAAGAAAGGAACCTCGGCATGACTATGCCGGGTTTCCAAAAACAAAGGGAGTGGGGGCCCGCCTCCAACTCTTTTCCCAGCAGTGGCATCAGTCGGTCACGGACAGGTGGGTCCTGGAGACAGAGTCCCAAGGCTACTCCCTGGAGTTCGAAAGCTTTCCACCTTGGCAGTTTCTGGAACTGCCCAAGAACCGCTCGTTGGAGAAACACAAGTTACTGAAAAAAGCCATGCAACATCTCCTCGACATCGGAGCCATAGAGAAGGTCCCAGATGGGTAGAAGTCACAAGGAGTATACTCTGTCTTCTTCATGGTTCCCAAAAAGAATGGGGACGTCAGAGTTATACTGGATCTCAAGTGTCTGAACAAGTTTATACAGACAAGGAAATTCAAAATGGAAACATTGAGATCAATTATGCAATCCATACAAACAGGGGAATTCATGGTGTCACTAGACCTGTCAGAGGCCTATCTTCACATCCCAATCCGGGAGGCTCATTGGAAATTCCTGCGCTTTGCATACCACAGCAGACATTTTCAATACAGAGCCCTTCCGTTTGGGCTGAAATCATCCCCGAGGGTATTCACCAAAGTCTTGGTGACACTAATCACCTTCTTGAGGTTGCATGGAGTGTCACTGTTCCCCTAATTGGACGACATTTTGATAGGCACCCTCTTATCAACAGGCATGTCTCCATCTTGCCCTGACAATGCAGGTTCTCAGAGACCATAGTTTCATGATAAACGTGGAGAAGAGCACTCTGGAACCAACTCAAGTAATAACCCAATTGGGGGTGTTGATTCACTCAACAAAGGACAAGGTGTTCCTTACCCTGGAGAGACAGCGGAAAATTCATCGATGCCTCAGGTTTTGGGTGCAAAAGCAACAGAACTGATGGTTCTGCCAGTCTTTTGGGAATGGTGGTCTCCTGTCAGGAGGTAGTGCCTTGGGCCAAGTTCCACATGTGCCCTCTTCAGAGTTTTTTTGCTTTAATATCAGGAAGAGATAGCTCACAAGATAGTTCCGAAAGTAGAGCTTCCATTGACAGTAAAGCAGGAATTACAGTGGTGAATGGACTCTTCCAGTTCACAGAAGGGATGTCGTTAAGGGATCCCAAGAGGACAGTGGTTACCACCGATGCAAGCCTGTTTGGCTGGGGAGCGCACAGCTTAGAAACCATGGCACAAGGGACCTGGTCAGCGAAAGAGACAACCAGGAACATCAATTTCCTGGAGCTTAGAGCGATAAAGTTAGCCTTGTTCCAATTCCAGAAGCAGTTGACAGGTTAGCACGTTCTGATACAGACGGACAATATGACGGCGAAGGTCTATATCAACAAACAGGGAGGCACAAACTTCAAGACATTAAATCAGGAAGCGAGGCAGGTGATGGAATGGGCGGAAGCTCATGTTCTGTCTCTAAAGGTGATTCATGTTGCAGGTTGGGAGAACATCTTGGCAGACTGGCTAAGTCGGCAGACTCTGGATCAGTCAGAATGGACGTTGCACAGGGAGGGGTTTCAACAACTCAGCAACAGGTTTGGGATGCCAGAGCTGGATCTGTTCGCTACGGAACAAAACCGTCAAGTCAGATGCTTTGTGTCAAAGGCAAAACATCCAGTAGCAATAGGAACCGATGCCTTAAGTCTCACTTGGCCAAGAGTCCTTCTGGATGGGGTGATTAACACCTTGTTGGCATCCAGAAAGTTGTTTACGAATACAGTATATAACAGGACATGGCAGGTGTTCCACTCTTGGTACTTAGAGAGGGGGTTGGACCCATTGGTAGCACAAATCAGAGATATACTCGCCTTCTTACAATTTGGGTTGTAGAAAGGTCTGAGTACCAGTACCTTAAGGAGACAGGTGGCGACCTCTCAGCGGTTAGAGGGACTAAGAAGGGGGGATCCCTGTGTCAGCATCCTCATATTAAGCGTTTTCTGCGGGGTATGGCTATGATTAATCCATCGCAAATGTGCAGATTTCCCAAGTGGAAGTTAAATACTGTGTTGAGAGCCTTATGTAAGGAGCCCTTTGAACCTATGGGTTCCTTTCCGCTTAAAGAACTGACATTTAAAACGGTGTTTCTGGTGGGGATTACTACAGCACGCAGGATGTCAGAGCTTAAGGCTCTGTCAATTAATAGGGAGCTTTGTATCTTTCATAAGGACTGGGTAGTCCTTCACCCTGACCTGGCTTTCATCCCCAAAGTCAATTCAGCCTTTCACAGGTCAGAGGAAATTATTCTCCCCTCCTTTTGCCAGGACCTCAAGCATGAGAAGGAAAAGGTTTGGCATCGCCTAGATGTACGTAGGACCTTGAGTTTCTACCTAGACAGGACCAGAGAATGGCGGAAAACTGAGGCACCTTTTGTGTCTTTCTGGAAGTCATCTTTAGGGGAAAGTATTTCTACTTCTACCCTGAGTAGGTGGATCTGAGGCTGTATTGTGGAAGCCTATAAGACTCAAGGTTTGGTACCCCCTGAAGGGGTACTGCTCACTCATTAAGGGGAGTGGCCACGTCGGCAGCATATAGGGTGTTCCCATCTTTAGAAGTCATTTTTAAAGCAGCTACCTGGAAATCCATGCATTCCTTCACCAAGCACTACCAGATCGATAATTTAGCCTTGGCAGAGGCCGCGTTCGGTAGGAGAGTGTTACAGCATGCCATGTAAGGTCTGGAAGCCATTAGACCCACCCTGGGGAGTACTGCTCTTTGAAGTCCCAGGAGTAAGGAGTCAAGGACTGCCCCACTCACTGGACCACCAGATAACGGAAGATTTGTCTTCACTTACTGTGAAGCTTCCTTCTCGGTGGTCCAGGAGTGGGGCAGTCTTACCCACCCTTGTTTGGAGGGAACGGCTTCCGGTACTTATTGGGGGATGCTGCTGGTGACCTGGTTACCCTGGTTCAGTGGCTGCTCAAAAAAAAAATGCTGCAGGACATTCTGGTAGTCCTATAAGGTTGTTTGTATGGTGTTCCTCACAATTTTTGTGAATAAAGTTGTTGTTGTGACAAAAGGAAAGGTGTGGTGTTTGCACACGGTGCCCTCTGGGTGAGGGCTGAGTGTTTGATTTGTGGTGTTTGTCCATTTAGGATTTTATTGGTCGTGGGGAGAAGGTTGGCTTGGTGAACAACTGGAAAGTCAGAGGACAAGCCCCTCCCCTCCGGGATCAAAAATTTTCCAGCCCTGCCTGCGGAGAGGAGGAGCTAAGTCCCAGGAGTAAGGAGTCAAGGACTGCCCCACTCCTGGACCACCAAGAAGGAAGCTTCATGGTAAGTGAAGACCAATCTTTCTTTTGACACTCAGTGAGGTTTTAACCAAAGTATTTCCAATCCAATACTTTCATAGTAAGTTTTACCATATTTCTGATATTTCTAAAATTCATACATGGTGTACATTTGAAATGCCACTTTCTGTTTTGTAGAGCTAGAAAGTTGTCCTAATCTGTGTGCCTCTCTCCTCAGTTAATATGACATCCTAACAATTAGCCAAATGTTATCCGTTTCAGTAAGGCAGGAGGAGGTGAACCTGTTGCACTGGAAAGTAAAAATAGCATATTGTCTGCATAGGATAATTAGCTTAAATTCCTGCTCTTGATTTGTGGTTGCTTTTATGTCCTTGGTTGTATGGTGTTCTGCTTTTTATTTATTACTTAACTGTTACCATTTTTTCTTAACCTAATGAGCTCATATAAATTAGCATATATTTCCAGGAGATTTCTTATCCAGGCAGCTTAAATAACTAGACTATGTAGTTTCAGTAGGATGTAGTACATGGGCTTAGTTAGTACAGATTTGATGAAGCTCAACAGCTGTCTGACCTGGAGCAGAGTCAGTGGTCATTACATTAGAAGACTACTAAAGACTGAGGCCATGTGAATTACACCTAAACACAGCCTACAAAATTGCAGTGTAACACCAGCTTGATGTAAATAGAGACTTCCCCCGAAGGGAGTCCCACTGTACTGGTCCAGCCAGGAATGCTCGCTGCGCCCTCAGATTGTCTATGAGGGAACTGCGGGGAGGCATCCCTCTTCATTGGCAAAGCTGTCAGCAGGTGAGCTCTGTGGCTAGGGAGCAAAACCGCAGGGTCCTGAGACCTTTCTGTACTGCTGGCTGCCAGCTTGATATTAATAGGGACTCCTCCAGAAGGGAGTCCCACTCAAAGAACCAGAAAGGAACAATGCAATAAAATAGACAGAATATACCTTAGTTTGACTAAGGTAAGTTTGACTAGCTTGCAAAGAGCAAAGGAAGACTCTTTGCACCCTCTGAGCGTGGACCATCATGATGAATTGCAAAGGGTTTCCACAAAGAGAGTTTCATGTGGGACTTCCGGTTGATGGCAGCACCCTCACGGACTCACCTCCTGGATCTCCCAGGGGTATCTTTGTGCTCTGGCGGAAGGAGGGGGCGAGCAGGCGGAATGCCAGAGAATCGAGGCTCCCCTTCGCTCCAGTGGTTCTTCCAGCCAAGAGACTGAATGGTACAAGTGAAGCTAACCAGGTCAAGCACAGGAGATCAGTCATGAAAAATGATGAAAGAAGCAGGGTCGGAAGACCAACTATGAACGTGAGTCAACTGAGAAACGATTTTTAAAAGAAAAGATGCTCCCTACCCTATCTCGTGGAATGGGAAAAGCGAGCGAGGGGGGGATGCCTCCCATGCGCATAAACTGTTGAGCAAAGGGGGGGGGGAACAGAAGAAAAACATGTGATTGCCCAGAAGTACTCACCCAATTGAGCTAAGCAGTCAAGTGCATATTCAGAGACTTCCCAAAAAATTCCCGAAAGTAAATAAACGGGAAAAAAGATGGCGGGGAAGAGGGACAGAGACAAAGAAAGACTTTTAAAAACGAAACTAGAGTCCCCAAAGCCAGAAATGACCAGTGAGATGGCTAAGGCTATAGCTGAGTGCATGCACCCTCTACTGGAACAGTTGAATAACTTCAAAGAACAGATGTCCATGGTAACAGCAAATATTACAGCTCAACAAACGCAGTTGTCTGTAGTAACAACAAGCATTACTACTCAACAAACGCAAATAACAGATTTGATCCAAGTAATGAAGCAGGATGCTGAGAAAACAAAGGAGATGGCTGAATCAACACAGAAAGTGAAGAAGAAAGTGCAAAAATTGGAAAAGAAAACTACTTCTTTAGAAGATCAAATGCTTCAAGTCCAAATGGATAAGGCCAATATGGTCCTGCGCTTCCAGGGGGTGCCTGAGAACAAAGGAGAGAATCTTAAAGAACTTATGAGCGAGCTACTCGCCCCAGTAGCAGAAATAAAGGCGGAATTGCTACTCAACGACATGGATGTGGCCTATAGGTCATATTCAGGATATATAAAGAAAAACAATCTGCCTGGGGAAATTGTAGTAAGATTCTCAAAGCGGCACGTCAGGGATGCTATCCTGAAAGCAGTAGCGGC
The DNA here is from genome assembly GCF_001447785.1 of Gekko japonicus. Taxonomy (NCBI): domain Eukaryota; kingdom Metazoa; phylum Chordata; class Lepidosauria; order Squamata; family Gekkonidae; genus Gekko; species Gekko japonicus. The sequence continues at coordinate 1,274,418 of NW_015164669.1, forward strand.
AACACCCTTGAAGGCAGGGGAGAATGCTGTTAGAACCCTAAAGGATATTCCATTTGAAGTAAGGCAACGTAGAAACAAATACAAAGAACTTGTGCTCTTCCTCCAAACAAATTCAATTGGATACAAATGGCTATTTCCAGAATGCATAACATTTAAGATTAAAGAGAAGAAGGAAAAGATCTTAAAGCTCAAGAATTTCTAAAGTAACAGCTGGGAAGGTCAGAGGATGAGAAAAAAGAAGAGGACAGCAGGTCCAGTGGCGAGCTGGAAACTGGTACATCTGGCGAGGACTCTTTGTCTGAGCAGGGGGCAGTGTCCCCCAAAAGTCCCTATAAGCTGCGAAAGAGAAGGGAAAAGAAAAAGTAAAGGCTGAAGGACTCTGATCTGTGCCTTTGAGAACTTTGGTTCTGGGGGATGATTGGGGATACTGTTATTGGGCAGTTAAATGTAAACTTGGAGGGTAAAAGGTTTTCTTTTTGAAAGGGTTTGATTCAGTTCATAAAAAGAATAACGATGTGAAGACTTGATGTTTTAAAGCTAGTTGGAGGGTCTCCTCTCTTGCGTTTTTAGTTAGTAGTGGGTACTTTACTTTTCTCCCATATATGTAGTTTCCTTACCCCCTTTTTTGTTGTAGTTTTTTGTCGTTAAAAAAATCAATAAAAAATCCCCTCCGGGGGCTTAAAAAAAAGTTTCATGTGAGCAACAGATGAGAAGCCTGTATCTTTCCCAATGCATTCTAAAATCCTAAACCTTTTTACTTCATCCTGTAGAAATATGCATTTTGCTCCATCTGCACACAATGCTTGTGCAAGACAGGTAGAATGCAGGCAGTAAGCAACTGGTATTCTCAGATCAAGTGTGCTTCAAATCAGGTGCTACTGTGCCATGAAATAGAAACATCATAATCCTGCTGAGGCTTGTTTCCTTCTCATCTGAGTTGATGTGGCACATCACATGCTGCCCAGCACTTCCAGCTCTACATATTGAGAACTTCATGACACTAAAATCTGAAACTGCAAACAGCTCGATATGATGCTAAGTTGAAAACATTTGAACCAAACTGTGGGAGCAATCTCTAATCATGCTTCCATGTTGTGAATACTAACATGGCATGTTGACCAAAGGTAACAAGCAGAACTGCATCAGCTGCCTAGAAAACCATCCTCTAGACCACAAAAAGAGGTTGTCTATATTGTCTTAGAATTATATTGCACACCATCCATAGATTTCAAGGTGTGTGTTACAGATACATACTGTGCTACGTTTTTAAAGAGACAGACTCCTGATCATACAGTACTTGTTTAGTATACCATATAGGGTAGTAGTTATTGCTATCTTAAAAGGAGTTATGTTAATTCTTTTAAGGGATACCAGTGGTCTCTTTGAAATTTCCAGTTTATCTACAAATACATGCCTTCCTTCCCTTATGTCCCCTAGGCTTATTTCCCCTTGGGTTTAGGTACAGAACAGATATGTCCATATTTTCATAGTATTCCACAATGGTAGCTGCCTTTTAAGGAATTGCTAAGAAGATAAAAATATAGCAGGTACAGGTCCATGGGGTCACGAAGAGTTGGACTCGACTGTGCGACTGAACAACAACTACAGGAAATTATTTGAATAGAAACTATTCAAAAAATCAGAGACAAAGAGTCTAGGAAAGACACCTGTCACTACCTTTTGCTTGGCTTATCTGTGTTCTAGACTGAAGTTACTCACAATATGTTTTGTCTGAGTAATATAGTTTCTCCTGGGTAATTCATATGCCAAAGGATATGATGTCCTGTTGCTTGCACACTTTGGAGAGAGACATGAAGGTTTTACTTCAGAATATGTCAGGTGAAGCATTCCCCTTCTTTGTAAATTAAATTAAACTGGTGGTGCCATTTTATTTTTAAAAAGAAGTGACTGGCCAATTAATATAATTGTATTTAATGTGAACAGTATTGAAAAGTTGTGTGCAGTTGGCATATATAAATAGTTGGAAAATGCCTCCAGTTGTTCAGCCTGTTAGCCCCCTCACCCAGCTGGCTAGGAGTTTCAGGCTTGGGTGTCATCAGTATGCCGATGTCACCCAGCTGTATCTGCTATTGGATGGCCAGCCGGCTGCCGCCCCACAAAATCTGGCTGAGGGATTTGAGGCCATGGTGGAATGGTTTAAAAAGAGCAGACTGAAGCTGAAGCTGACGACGACAGAGGTTCTGTGGCTGGGGGGTGGGCCCTCAGGATTGGTGTCTAGACTTCCAGCTCTTGATGAGGCGCCATTGATACCAGTGCCATCTGGCAAGAGTCTGAGTGTGACTTTAGATGTCTCCTTATCAATGGAGGCCCAAGTCTTGCACTTTTCTTGGCTGACATTTTTTCATCTTCGCCAAGTCCGACAACTAGCTCCTTTCCTGTCACACTCTGACCTAGTCATGGTAATCCATGCAACAGTCACCTTGAGATTGGATTATTGTAACTTGCTCTATGCTGGCCTACCCTTGAGACTGACTTGGAAAATCCAGCTGATCCAACTAAGGGGGAACATGATAGAAGTTTATAAATTATTCATAGGGTGAAGAGAATTGACAAAGATAAATTTTCTCCCTCTCCCAAAATGCTAGAACTTGAGGGTATCCAATGAAGCTGATGGGCATTAGGTTCAGGACAGAAAAAAGGGAAATACTACTTTACTCAGAGTGATTAAAATGTGGAATTTGCTGCCAGAAGATGTAGTGATGGCCACCAGAATAAACAGGTTTCAAAAGGAATTAGATAGATTAATGGAGGATAAGTCTATCAATGGGTACTAAGCCTCTGAATCTCAGAGCCAGGAAGCAACATCGGGGGAAGGCCTCAGCCTCTATGTCCTGTTGTTGGCTGTCCAGAGGAACTGGTTGGCCACTGTGTGAGACAGGATGCTGGTCTAGATGAACCATTGGTCTGATCCTGCTGGACTCTCCTTATGTTCTTATATTTCTTTAACAGAAAAAAGTACATATTGTTTTTGGGAAAAATGAAGAAAGCATACATTAAAATATTTTCCCATCCCAAAATATTTTTTGCAGTGTAAAAATAACAACCTCTTGCAATGCCTCTGCTCTTCAACTTCATAATCTTTTCTTCTGCTTAAATATTCTGGCTTTCTGTATGGCTGCTCCTGTGACTAGAACAGCTCAACATCATGTCCTGTTTTCAAGCTTCCTGCTCTCAAAGCACCTTTCACCTTATCTGTTCTCATGGTTTCCCCTTATTCATTCTTGTTACCACAAGTCATGATGTCTCCATTGACTTTTTGTCTTCCGTACCTTTATAAACTGTAGGCATGGAGGGATCTGTACCAGTATTGTTATGATCTGAAATTTGCAAAAAGATTTTTTACAAAGAAGTTCCTTCAGAAGGCCAGGATAAACTCTGAAGCACAAGTGGACCCAAATTCAACAAATGCAATAGTCTGTTCAGTCTGTTTTTTATTCCTAAATCCATTTTCAGTATGGATTCAGTATGAATAGTGGTGTGTGTTTTTAAATTAATGGTCCAGTCCTATTTCTCACTGTGACCTTTCTGTAGTTCTGTTGATTTGCAAAATAAGGAACTAGGCCATATGCATTGACATCATAGAACAGATCTTTGGAGATGATGATAGGGGAGACTGATGGAAATTATGTTCAGATTCTAGAACCTGTGACTAAACAGAACATTATTTTCTGAGTTTTGGAGGCGAAGTATTGAAGTATATTCCCTTGCATTTCCCCCTGACCCAGTGCAGAAGCTCCCAAAAATGGGGGAAAGCAAAGGTGGGGAAATAGTGTATATGTCTTATAAAGAAACAGCAGAAATATTAGGAACAGCAGGGACTGTGTTTTGATGAAGCAAATTTTCTGATACTTGTGCTCTGTAGGAAAGGGAAGGGAAGGGAAGGGAAGGGAAGGGAGGAAGGAAGGAAGGAAGGAAGGAAGGAAGTAAGGAAGGAAGGAAGGAAGGAAGGAAAAGAAAGAAAGAAAGAAAGAAAGAAAGAAAGAAAGAAAGAAAGAAAGAAAGAAAGAAAGAAAGAAAGAAAGAAAGAAAGATGGAGGGACTCTTCACCACAGATAGCCCCATGCATTAGCATTATAAAACAAAAACACCTGTATGCCATTTGACTCATAGAACAGATCAGGAATAGTGATCACATATGTTAAAGCAGGTTTCACCATACCATCAGAGATACATATGTAATATGATCCATGATCGAATGTGTGCTAAAAAGGTTGCATGTGTGAGTTTAGTGTCTACCAAATCACTAGAGAATGGGTATTATTAAATCTAAGTACACCACAGTGAAAAGCATATTGAATGAAAAATTCCCAGGGCATTTATATTTATGCAATGGTGCATTAAGGAAAATATGGTTAGAACTTCTTAGCATTTGACTGAAGCAGGGTGATATCAGTTAAAAGAACAACTAATAGAAACTGAACCAATGTGAACTCCTGTAAAATATTGCTATGGTAATAATACTGCCCTTCTAGAGTATCTTCAGTGCTGTACTTGAGGAGTCCAGATTTGTGTTACAGCATAGTGACAGTCCTTGGCTTCCTTCCTGTTGCAATGAAAACCTTGGCAATGATTTATTGAGACAGTGCTCACTGAGGTTCCTGGCACACAGTCTTGGAGCAATAGGTGGTTTGGAGATGAGGCAGTCTTGCTGCCATTGTGACTGACATGGTCGTTCTCCATCAGCTAGTGGATGTGCAAGGAAATTATCTCAATGGATCACATCCTTGATAGTTCTGTTTTATTGTGAGTTTTTAACTGGTTGTGTTTTGAAGACAATTGAGTATTAGGGGTGTGCATTCACATTTACCCAAACCAGAAATATACCCCAAACCACCTTATCTGTATTTTTGGGGTATATGTTGACTTCCCAAATGTATCCAGGATTTTTCAGGAAAATCAAAAAAAAAATCCCAGATATATTCAGGAATTACTGGCAAAACCAGGCTGCCCAGCAGAGCCTGCGGGGAGGAATCTTCCCATAGGATTGGCTGCTGTGTGGGCTCTGTTAGGCCTGCTGGGAGAGTTCTCCTCGCTAAACCAGGCTGCTGTGTGGGCTGTGTTAGGGCCTGCTGGGAGATTTCTCCTTGCAGGGTCGGCTGCTTGGTGGGCTCTGTTGGGCAGTCCAGTTTAAAGGGACCACACAAAAGAGCCCCAGCTGACCCACCTCTCAGCTGTTTTTAGTGACTTTGCCACTGCTTTTTTACCCCTCAGTGTTTTTTGGTTTGGGTCTATTGGACCTGAAAAAAATGGGGATTTCCAAAATTCCCAGATCTGAATACTTTACTGATATTGGGATCCAAAAAGTTTTGGGTCCAATAGACCCGAACCGAAAAATACCAAGAGAGAAAAATTGCACACCCCTAACCTTTAACTTTTTATTTAGTATTTGGGGGTGAATTGTATGCAGGGCTGTGTGTTTTTGCTGATTACACATATCGCGGGGAGGGCGGGGTATAAGTTTGACAAATAAATAAATAAGTTTGACAAATGAATAAATATTCAGAAAAGCCACAGATTGTGGTGGTATTTGGGCACCAAACAGTTTCCTGAGTCTTGTTTTAAAAAGCAAGTTTTTAGCCCTTCAGGTTAGCAAGGTTAGGCTTCAAGGTATATGGAATATGCCTTGTAAAAGATTCACTGTTACTAAAGTGGTGCTTCATTGCCTCACTTATCTCTTTGCCTATGTCTCATGACCAGGATAAGCAAAATAAATTATACAAAATGAGCAAGGTATGCAAATGTGCTTAGTTTGCATGATTTATTCAGACTGCACAATTGAGATTTTCTCCACACAGAATGTTTACTCAGTTACTAAAGTCAGATTATATGCAGCCCTCATATGACCTGTTAGATGGCATATATTGCCTGGTTTAGGATCTTTTGAAGTTATCCTTCGAAGAGCTGTGTTTACATAAATTGTGAGTTATTGTATTTACAATTAAAATACACCAGGTTTAACACTCACGTAAAGTCTTGATAATAAGTTTACAAATAAATATGGGGGAAATGGCACCAGTTTAGCATTCCTTCCAATCAAAACTGAAAGGACTGAGTATGCAATTCAACAGCACGTGAATATTAATGCACAGAATCCTTCGAGTCCCTACCTCCCTGATGCAATTATTTTCTATTCACATTAATTGTTCCTAACAGATGACATTAATGACTTTGAGTTACAATGTGTGCAGGGGGAGGGGGCGCTTTGCAAGATCAATGCTGTTCAGACTTGGTTTTTTTAATTATGAAGGCTGTAATAAGTGCTAAGTAAAAACAAAGTTGATGGTATACTAAGTGTTAATATCTTTTTTTTTCTTATGTTAAGCATCAGTGCCAATCTGTAGACAGAAGCATTTGTACTTCTATTAATTTGTCATCATTGTATCTAAAGCAGAAATCAGTGATAAACTATCATATGCTGGAAAAACTGCCCTTGCTCTTTCCTGAATAATCAGCTCCTCTTTATGCTGCAAGCCCTGGACTCAATAAACAGAGAAATTAGGACAAAAATTATTTTACCTTAGGGATCCTTTTTCTCCCTTGCAATTTATCTGCAGTGGTTGGGTTTTTCAAACTTGCTGATCTTCTGCATACTTGTCAAATGTTTATGCTTTGGTCATTCCATTATTTTCTCCCACCCCCAGAAACTTCATTCACGCATCTTAGATCTGTCACCTGGGGATTTCCTTTCCGAGGAAGAAACGAACAGAAGTTTGATACCATCGCGAAGTGCTGATGTTCAGGTTCATGTGAGTTTTCCTTGTATTTGATTTCTTCATTTAGTACAGTCTTATCTCTCCATGAAGTATGATTTAATGGGACAACCAATAAAGCTCACCCTTGAACTGAAAGGTAGTGGAAGGAGAGATAACAATATTTTCTTCTCTTTCCTGAAGTTCACTATCTTGTCCCTGGCTGATATAGGAAGTAAAAAAGTGCCACTCTTTGCAAAAAGGCATAAATCTTGGCAGTGTCCCCAAGACACCTTTTTTGGGTATTGATTACATCTCAAACTTTCTGAGAAATGGTCAAGGAGCTTTTTATTAAAGCCAGTGCACCATATTATTCATCCTAGTTTTATGATATATTATGTATGAACTTTTAAAAATTCATGGGCTCTGCAAAAAAAATTTCCTTTTCAGATGGGCTTAGCTTTGTGCTTATTTGGCAGAACCTTAACTAGTATGGCTTTCATGTTTCATTGAAAAAGCATAATGTAGTTCTGAAAAAACAAAGAAGTTATATAATGATAAAAATAAAGCAAACAGGAACAAAAAAGCCCTTCTGTACCTTTTATGTTAAGTTGTAAGAGAGTCAACAAAAATGTAATTTGCTATCTAAGTAAAAAACAGCCATTGTTTCAGAGGTTCAGAAGGATGTTAATGACTTGCCATGCAATCTGTAATTTAGCCTTCAGGTTAGATTATTGTAACTTTGCAATTTTTAGCATAGCAATAGTTTGATTCAGACAATTGTCTTTCCTTCCTACTAACAATTATATGTTTAAACTATAATCTTCTAGCCAGCTTTTGTACTCTGATTTTATTAAAGCTGATGGTTTAAAACCCATGATTAGGGGGGAAAATCCAGTCATGACATGCAAATTAATAAATCAATGAACATGTTAAATGTATGTAATTAATGCACCACAAGGGTAATCTTGGATATCTTTTAAAGGAAATTTAAAGAAACCATTAGGATGCTGTTAGGGGGGAAATTCAACCACATTATAAAAGAACTACCAAGGCCATTTAAAATCTGCATTTCAGGAAGAAATCCACTGTTGGATGGAAAATAGATGCGGTGTTCCTCACCTATTTCCAACAATTGCATATTACCTTTTCTTGCTTAGTTGTTCATCTAGATGCTCTATTTTTTATTTTAAAATGTACAAAAATGTACCCTGCTAACCAAATGTGTGGAATGGGATTTACAGGAGCTGGGGTTCTCTTCAGGGCTGTTCACATTATGTAGGTATCATCTTACACAAAGGCTTGAACTTGAGGTGTTCTGTATATGGCTTCTTGAGAATCTAAACCTGTTTTTAAAGAAGACATTTGGCACTCTGGCTGAGAAGCTGGTCTCTGTTTCAACATCTGGGTGCATAGGGCTGCAACTTAACTTTAATAAATGTGAAGCGATAGGCTTTCAGTGCCAACATTAATGCTACTTCAGATGCAACACCAAACCATGGTTTGTTGTTATTTGGACAGCCTTAGATAACTCCTTCTCTCATTGCATACTTTGATTCCTCCCCCCTTCCTTTCATGGTGTTCGTTTCATCTGAACCAGTGAACCATGGTTTGTGCATGACTCCAGGCCAGAACAGGCAACCTGCAGCTGTAAGTGGTACAGTCCAAACTCTACACATGTGATTATTTTTATCCCACTTTTCTCCTACCTTTTTAAATGGTTATTCCATCCCGTCCACAGGACTTTGCAGGAGAGACTGTAATGTTTAGGCAGTCCCTTGTTTCTAAATTTTCTTGACTGAGTCATTTTATTTATAGAGGAAATACACAAAGGCATATATGGGGTAGGGATGCCTATCCAGAACCTGATGTTCACAGGTTGTAAATCTGAAGGGAACCTGGAATAGGGACAGCAGAATCAGTGCCACAGGGTTCATCAGTTCAGGTATTGATGTTGCTGGCAGACTTTCTTCAGGACTTCATTATGAAGTGTGGGTGATGACTAGAGATGCTATCAATGTTTGCTTGGGCTCGACTCAGAATAAAAGTTTGAATGGCTTGTAATATAGCCCTAAGTTCAGATTCTCCCTTCAAGCTGAAAAGGAATCCTCTTCCTCCCTCTTACTTCTTTTTCTTTTCCCTCCCTCCCTCCAATTCTCCCAAAATCCAGTTTACCTGGCCATCAGTGATGGTTGTCCCTCAGTGGGCTGATGCTAATGGTGCTATCTGGCTAGCTAAACAGACAGTTGATGGATGGAGGACAGTAAGTCTTTTTTCTCTCTTTCTCCCTCTATTTCCTTTTTCTTCTCCCCTTGGTACTGTGTCCAATGCAGTAGGCACATCCTGGGAAAGGTTTCTTATACCCTGGTTTACCCAGCATATTGGGACACTGCCAAAATGTCAGGCACCAGGATGGAGTACAGGAAAGAGTTGCTCCCTATCCACTCACTGAGTTCTGGAGTGGGAATGGAGGAAGCATTTTGAGAGGGGCATTGAGGCAGAGGAATTTGTGAACTTATTCCAAGATTTGGAATTAGGCTCCAAGAAAAAGAAGCTATTGCCATTTTAGGAATCATAGATTGATTTGTGTATTTGAAGTACCATAAAGTCGCAGCCAATTTATGGTGACCCCTTAGGGTTTTCAAGGCAACAGATGTTCAGAGGTTGTTTGCCATTGCCTGCCTCTGCATAGCAACCCTGGACATTCTTGGTGGTCGTCCATCCAATTACTAACCATGGCTGACCTCGCTGAGCTTCAGAGATCTGATGTCAAGACCATGAAAGGAAGCCCATCTCTAATTATGCCTGCTGATTGCTGTATTTATTACTGCTCCACACATAGACCCAAGGTAGGATTTTCCAAACATGGGAGTCAGTAGAAGACAGGGTCAATACTGACTCACTAAGAATTTATTTTTTGAATGCGCTGCACGAACTTTGATAAATGTAAACACAAATCAAGATGTCGGAGCTGGACGGAGAAACCAGCGAACAAGAAGGGAGGAGCTTCCGGGCGGGCGCTCTTTTGTTAGAGTCGGCTGTTAACTAACTGGACTGTGAATGACTGTGATCCTCGCTGGGAAATGTAAAAAGTGAATTGAACTGTGACAAGCCAGGAAAGTGCTTTTAGAAAAACAACGGAGGTGGGAAAGGGTCTAGCTAAGAGAATGGCAGTGTTTAAATTTAAAGTCGAAAGACAGAAAAAGAGTAAATCCATTCTCAAAGCTCAGGACTTTTCGAAGAGGTACGCCAGAGTAAGGATTGCGGCACTTGCAGTTTGTAAACAGTGACAAGAACAGTGACCCGGAGGAGGAGACGAAAAGCCGGAGAGGAGAAAGCGGGGGAAGATCCTTCTTGTATCCGGATGCTAAAAGAAGCCAGCCCCGAAATGGAAGATGGGTTCGGAAAAGCGCTTGAAAAGATTTTACTAACAGTGCACCATTGGGACACTACTAATACATTAACAGGAGCTGCAGTAGCTCAAGTGGTTAAGGCGCTGAACTGCAGGCTGTGGAAGGTCAGTAGTTCAGCAGTTCAAGACCCGAGTGTGCCGCATGACGGAGTGAGCTCCCGTCTCTAGTTCCAGCTCCTGCCAACCTAGCAGTTCGAAAGCAAGAAATTGCAAGTAGATAAATAGGGACCACTTCGGTGGGAAGGTAACAGCGTTCCATGCACCTTGGTGTTTAGTCATGCTGGCCACATGACCACGGAAACGTCTTCGGACAGCGCTGGCTCTTTGGCTTTGAAACGGAGATGAGCACCGCAACCCTAGAGTCGGATTCGACTGGCTTTCGAGCAAGGGAACCTTTACCTTTACCTAATACATTAACATGGACAGTGTACATGATTGGTATGATGAAAGAAGATTGACAACTCACTGAAGAAGCCAAAGAAGATTTTTTTTCAATACTACTAACAGATTAACATACTAATAAAAACATCACTCAATCTTTTCTTGATCCCACTATATACCCTCCCTCTTTTCTATATGAAAAGCAATAAAATTCTCTCCTTTTTGGAGAGTTTATATAAAAAAAAATACTGACTCACTAAGTGATAACACTGAGGTTGTGTGTATAACTAATGCCAGATCAGCTATTCAAAAATGTTGTGATACCTTCAGTCTTGGGCCAAGGGGCTCAGGTTTCTTCGGCTATTGTCGTATTATCCTATTTTTTTTTATTTATTTAATTGTATTTATACCCCGCCCTCCCCGCGAACGGGGTATTGACCTGAAACAAGTTCCTGCAGCAATCATTGTTGTCTGTTTTCAATCTGTCAACCATCTCTTCTTCTTGACCCTGATGTGTATTTATATACTAACAAAAAGGAAGGAAAGGGGGAAGGAAAAAAAGGGGGGGGAGAAAACTCAACCCAAAAAGTTGCTATGGATCCACAAGGGTTAAGCTGATACTAAATATTATGAAAATACAAAAATTTTTCAGGTGTACACATTTTATAACTTAGATACATTAAAAATATACAATTCAGACATAAAAAACTTTTCAACATTCATACATAGATGGGTTAGTGCTGTGCAACTGAAGCAAATGCGTTTCGGCCCCTCAAAGGGCCTTCCTCAGTGGTCACAATTCCAATTACAAATTTGACATACATTCAAAAAATTTTTTTACATAAGATGTTAAATACATATACAGTGTAAGGCCAGATGTTGTTTCCTAAATACTTCTGTATTTGTTTATTATTATTCTATAAGATGGGCCTCCAGTCTAGCCAATTAAAGTCCACCAATAATTCTGGTAGGCTAGCACAAACTTGCGTGAGTTGAATGTATGTCACTCCATCCTGTACAAATTCTGGTCTGTATGGAGTGACATACATTCAACTCACGCAAGTTTGTGCTACCAGAATTATTGGTAGACTTTAATTGACTAGACTGGAGGCCCATCTTATAGAATAATAATAAACAAATACAGAAGTATTTAGGAAACAACATCTGGCCTTACACTGTATATGTATTTAACATCTTATGTAAAAAGATTTTTTGAATGTATGTCAAATTTGTAATTGGAATTGTGACCACTGAGGAAGGCCCTTTGAGGGGCTGAAACGCGTTTGGTTCAGTTGCACAGCACTAACCCATCTATGTATGAATGTTGAAAAGTTTTTTATGTCTGAATGGTATATTTTTAATGTATCTAAGTTTTAAAATGTGTACACCTGAATAAATTTTGTATTTTCATAATATTTAGTGTCAGTTTAACCCTTGTGGATCCATAGTGTATTTATATACACCAGTCTGATACCTGCAATTTGAGGCCCATATCTGCAATTCAAAGGACAGTCTTAGCGTTTCCTTCCTGTATGCAACAATAAAAAGCCTGGTCTTTGAGGCTGTGAGGTTCATTCATCCATCCACTTAGCCCCTTATGTTTGTGGCACAGATAATGTACACAGAAATTTCATTTGCTTACCAGGAGATACCAAGAAAAGTCATCCTGGGAACCCATAGAGTTATGCAAGTCATGTGATTTATTTTCAGAATATTACTGGATGGGATCTGGATAATATGGAGGGGGCAGAGGAAATGTTTGCCTGGGGGACCCTTTGGTGGCTTTCTGGAGCTTTGCTACTTGTAAGGACTTTCTCATTCCTTTCATGGGAAAGTGAACATTCTTCCTATGGAGCTTTTCTCTTGTAGAGAATAGAGAAAACTTGCTTTCAGGAGAGCTGCATGTGTTCAATTGATTGTGTTAAAGGCTCTGGATAAGAGCTGTTAGGATCTTAATGGGATAGAAAAGTATAAACACCCACCTACATTAAACTGTATCAAAACTCTGCAATGCTTGTTTACTGTTTATGAGCACTGGTTTTGAGATAAATGAAATGCACTGGAACAATGAAAGTAAATATAACCTTATTGACAACTTGTGTCAGGTTTCTCTTTATTAGACAAAAGTGTTTCATAGAAACATATGCATGCCAACTCTGAACGTTTCAGAAATGTCTGGTCTACTTAAAACAGAATATTAACCTGGAAAGGAATTAAGCCCTTCTGCACTTCCTGCAAAGGTTTAATATTTTAACTAAAGCACCACTCACTGTTCTCCAATATTCTTCCCCTCAAAACTGGCATTTAGTCACAGCAGCTGAGATTGCATTTGGAGAAGCCCGATAACTACACAAGTACTAAAGGCAGCCATAAAGTGTCAATAAATAGCATAAGCGGGAGGCTTTATCCGTCAGATGGTGACACCAAGATGGATGGCCCTGCATCAGAGAATTTCTTAGACAAAGCTTTGTACTAGATAGGAAACCAAAATTAGACTGTAATGGAGAGATTCCATTCTCCACAGACATTCTGGTTGGGACACTAAATTAATTTACCTTGTCCACTTTGTAGGGCCTCATCTGTTACATTGTGGAGATATAATGCAGTTGTCAAGATGTTCTTGTACCGGTTTAACTTTGTTTTCAGTATCTTTCTGGAGCACATTGCTAATAAACACAACATATTTCACACGGGCTGTCACCGAAAGGCCAGCTTGGTGTGCATAATTTTTAAAAAGAAAGAGAAGGCGATAACTGGAAAGTGGTTAGATATTTAAATCTTTTGACGAGGGAGAAATATGAGCATTGTAGTTTTAATATTAATTCGTCAATTACACTGGATTTGTATCTGCATGAGTGGGAAAGGCGGGCTCTGTTTGTTTGGCTGAATATGAAGATGCTCTCAGTACTTTTGTTTCTTAATTCCTTAAAATAGTTTCCTTTCTTCTCATTGTTTAGGATGGCCAGCAGAATATGAGATCTGGAGTGCCTGCCCTGAAATGCCAGAGTCAATTAAATCTGACAGGGCCCAACCGAGTTTATCCTCGAAGCAGCTGCAGCAGCAGTGAACTCTCTCTGTCAAGTGCCTGCAGTGAATATTCCAGCGGTTCCTCCTGCACTTGGAATGATGGAAGGATGTGCAATAAAAAGGTATGGTCAGTCTTTTGCCAAGAAAATGATCAGTTGCGTAGGTTACAGTTTCGGAACTGTATCTCTTCTGCATGCATTGCTTAATAGTTTGACCACAGAACTGGTGAAGAAAAGAGAAAGATAAGGTCTGGAACATTTGGTACTGGGATCCTACCATATTTTGGACAACAATAAAGCACTCCAGTGCTTTCCACTTGACAGCTGCTCAAAGTAAAGAAAAGCTGTTTCTCAATTTAGGGTTAAAGCAAAAGATCCCCTTGTGCAAGCAGGAAGCTTGTTCAAGAGCACATGGGCAGTTCTGCAGTTTATATAGACGCAAGATGCAGCCCCTTCCCCTGCACTGCTTTCAGTGCTGTTTCTGAAGGTCTGCCAAATCTCAAGAGCAGCTTTCTAAGTGGCATGCAAAGGCTGCAGAAGAAGGAGATGGGAAGGATCATTCCTGCAAACGGAACTCCATAAGTGGACAGAACTCTTAGTCCTTTGGATCCAACCCATAATCGCCAGTGGTTTGGGGGTTTTTTTTAGAACTCTTAACCTTTTAACTGGATAATAAGAACAGACAATTCTAACAGTAAGCAATAACAATATGTGTATGATGAGAGCCCATACAAAGTTGAAACATAGAAAACCCGAGTTCCCAACCAATCAGAAAGTTAGGCAAACAGACCTTAAAGGTAATAGTATTTCGCATAGTGTATGCTGTTGTACAAGAAAATCAGACCACTCAAAAGGTAAAACCAAGGGTGAGTATCATCTTTTGAGCCATATGCAGATATACAAGTGTTGAAGGTGCATGTAAGAAGGGGGATTATGGAGAGTACAAGAATAAAAAGTGCCACCCAGGATCACATAAAAAGACTAGTGCCAGGATTAAGATTAAGGCTTCATGACCACTGCTGTAACTGCAACCATCCAGAGGATATGAATCCATCTTGTGCTAGGAAGTCAAGTGTAGGGGACCATTTGTTCTCATAGTTAGATTTCACCTGTTTAGTTAGAGACAAATTGAGTTTGTGGGTGATGTTATCCATAAGGTATTGATCCCAAAGTTTATTGAACCAGAGTTCCAGATTTGGGGGGTGTGCGTCGCACCAACATGATGCAATTGCAGTTCTTGCTGCAAAAAGTAGGGCGTCTATGGTTGGTTTAATATGTTTTATAACTAAGGACTCTGGCCAATGATCTAGGAAGATTGCTTCAGGAGTGAATGGAAAAGATATCCCCGTTATCTGTTTGATGCAATTTAAAACTGTGTCCCAGAAAGATTATATTTTGGCACATCTACATCAACAGTGGGCAAATGTGCCCCTTTGTTGACAACCTTTCCAGCATAAAGGATATTTGGTAGGGCACAGATGAGAAATCAGTTGGGGGGTCGTATACCAGCAGGTCATAATTTGTAATATTTGGAGTTCAACAGCCGCTATAGGGGAACGAAAGTTTGAAGAATTCCAAAGATCTATCCAAACATAAGAACATAAGAGACGCCAATGTTGGATCAGGCCAAAGGCCCATCCAGCCCAACACTCTGTATCACACAGTGGCCAGAAATACCAGTGCCATCAGGAAGTCCACCAGTGGGGCCAGGACATTAGAAGCCCTCCCACTGTTGACCCCCCCAAGCACCAAGAAGACAGAGCATCACTTGCTCCAGAGTCCCTATCTATACCTTGTGGCTAATAACCACTGATGGACCTCTGCTCATTTTCAAAGTTGACGGCTACTGGTCCGTACATATCACAGCACAAAATTTCATACGAGAAGAACACTCTATACAACTTCACTTTTGATGTACAGAACAGAGACAAAAAAAATAGTTGTTTAACTGATTGTATTTTACTGCATTGCCACATTTCTGTTCCTAACTCTGTCTCCACCAGTAGCAGAATTCTACAATGGCTCTACAGCTGTACTTCTCATCACAGCACTTCTGATGGCGGCTGTTGGGTTAGCTAGGCAAATGACAGCATTGGTGAAAGACAAGAGAGTTATACTCTTACAACAGTTCTAGTTGTTTTTTATATAAGTAAGTAAAGTCCTATATTTATTTTAGGATGTACCTAAAGAAAATATGAATCTAACCATAGGTCTTCTAAGATTTCAATATAAGTAGCATTTTTATGGAGTTTTACGGCCAGAGGTGTAATGAAGGAAGCACACCTCATTCCCTCCGCCTCAGCAACGCCCCCAAAATCCTTTTCTGTTTCTTTTGCTCAAATTCATTGCTTTTCTGTTATCTTTGCTCGCCATATACACCTTTGTAGTTTACGTATCTTAAGTATGAAGTCTTGGATTTATGCAATTAGCAAAGGTAAACAGTTTTTCCAATGTGTTTCTTCTTTTTACATGATATGCTCAGTAGCCAATCATGCAAACAGAATTAAGGTGTTCTAATCAAGCAGGTTGAAATCCTGGCATACCATAAAACATAAAAGGACAGATTTCTTTGATTAATCTGGATAGCAATGTGGCGATTAGGCTTCTTGGGCTCTAAAATATCAAACTGTCTATTTACGGTACGACACAATTCTTCATTGGTAAGAAGAAAACAACCCCCACCCCCGGGAAACATTTTTGTGAAGGAGATATAAAGCTGGTACAGCCCATTTGACAAATATTGGAGAAAAGGATAAAAAATGACCTTTCTTTAACATTGCGGTGAAAATGTATATTTTTATCCACGAAGAAGTTATTTTATATCTACTTAAAATTTCTTATATGTGTTTGTTAATTATGTGGTGGTAATCAAATTTTTTCTGTCTTTTCATAAAATTAGTCATCAGTCAATTGGGATAAAAGAATAAGCATTGGTTCCTCGCTCCCCAGCAACCTTTCTAGTCCTGCTGAAGATCTACCTCCAACCCGAATCAAGGAAAATCATATTTTGGAAGGGCTGAAGAAGCTACAAAAGCAAAAAGTATTTCTTGAGCCACCTTCCGTCATATCCAAATGGGGATACAAAGATTGCATGGATTCTAATGAAGGAATCTATTCCCCTGGAATTAAGTGGAGCAGTCATAAAGAAGAGGCAAATTGCATGCCAGAGGAAATGGACACCATTTGCATGGACCACCAGAAAACCTTCACATATGATTCAGATTCGCATGAGGACGCCGATGACGAGTCTTCCTCTTTAGCACTGCTGTATGAAGTACCAAGCAAAGACTGTAGGCACTACTGTAATAAATTAACTCACAGTGTTTCTGACAGCCTATTTAGTTGGGAGCCTGATAGAAGACATTTACCAGAAAGAGGCTCTTGTTTTAATTCAAAGGAAAGGCCTGAAAAACTGACTAGTTTTGTCAATGAATTTCAGTCAGAGGCAAAATCATGCACAAACGTGGAGCTGCCTGTGTTAGAGATAGATAAAAGTCTTGCTAATGTGGGCTGGAGAGACCTTAATTTACACCTCTCAGATACTGATGACAATGAAATCTTGGATGAATTACATATAGAAAGTAGTGATGAGAAAAGCCCATCAGATTTGTCATTAATTCCCTTTGTTGTCAAGCATGCAGAGAACGCCGATGGGCTGGTAAAGACAGAAAATTCCCAGCTAGTATCTTCTAAAAAAGAAAAAAAACAGGTACCCCCTCCCTCAGACATTAGGCCCAAGGCATGCAGTTTCATTAAGCAACAAAAAGTTATAAAGAAGACTTCCTCGGAAGAATGTGTTACTGTTATTTTTGATGCTGAAGACGGAAAGCCAATTGAATTCAGCTCGCATCAAACTGGAGTTGTCACTGTAACTAGAAATGAACTGTCAATAAACCACCCATACACTGGGCCAAACAGAGAATACACTGAATGTTTACCTCAGGGAATAGCGAATTTGGAGAAAAGAACTGATGCTCAGAAGTGCAGCATTCTGCAAATGCCTGGCAATGAAACTGAGAGAGAAATTCACCAGTATAACACAGAAAATGAACATGCAGTTGTTCCTACCACCTACAGCAATGAATCTCTTGTACATTTTGAGAGACCCATGTTTCAGATTATTCCACAGAAAAAGCTAGTAATTCCAGTTAGCAGTATTTCTTCCAAGGCCAGTTCTTCTTGTATACAAGCAGATATTAATCAAAAACACAAGTTAACTAAAATACCCAGCAGAAGTAAGTTTTCACCACATAAAACAAAAGGAACAGTAAGTGAAGACTTTTCTGGAAACTCTTCACATTGCCCTGTAACCTGGGAGAAGTCTCCCCTGTCCCCTGTAAAATGTTTGACATTTAAAAAGACACAGAGCCCAATTCGGAATTATGATTCACAAGGAGATTTGGACCCTCCAGAAAATTCTAAAGTCCTTAGGAGATCAGATTGGTCCAAGAGTCAGCTCATGGAATCTCCATTGCCTCAGTCTTTTATAGAGGCCATTGATTGTGGAGAACCTCCAACTAGAGATGTGAACTGTGATTTCCCTCCTGCAGAAACGATATCTAGATCTCCCCCTCCCACTCCCAGCAGGTCAGCATTACTGCTGATAAGAGAAAACTGTGAACAACATTCACCACCTATACCTAGAAAGACAGGGCTAAATTCTCCTATTGGAACAGCAAACAATGTAGTTAAGTTGTTACCATTGAAAGGAACATCAAAGAGTGTTTTTCATAGTGTCACTACCTGTGAAATGCAAACCAGCAAACTCCCTGCAACAGCCAAAACTGAATTAAAACACTTTTATGAGAGGGGGGAAATAATTACACAAAGCAAAGGCCGGTCTGAGCACTCCCCTGGAATGTCCCAAGGCACTCCGAAAGTTTCTTCAAAGAAAAGTTCTCCAAAAATGTCAAACCAGATTGTACCCTGCAGTAATCAAGAACTTTTTCATTCCAAGGATGTCCTCTCAGCATGCACATCACAAGATATAAATCTACTGAAAAATGGGTCATTGTCTAAGGACACTGAAACACCTCAGAAACATAAGATTGCAGGCAGTTTCCCCGTAGCATCAGATTGTCACACAGTAATGATCAGTGAGCCTTCTCTTCCTCAGATTAGTCACTCCCCATTATCATTGTTTTTTCAGGGCAGTGGCACTGGAACCATGCCAGACAAAGGACTGAAACCCCATCTTCCTGTTGGACTTAAATTACTCATAAAATCTCCTCATCTCCTCAGAAAGACCTGTACCATACCAGGAAAGCAGGAAAAAGATAGTATGAATGCTGCCTCCAAAAGCTGTGTAAGTTCTGGTAAATGCAAGCAGGCTAAATCTATGTCACAAGCCACCTTAGATACAGCAGATACTGACTTAAGGAGTCCTTGTGCAGAGACTGAAACAAAAGAAAGTTCTGCTAAGGAACTTGGCACAGATATAGATTCTTCTGTTTCACCTGAGACCTTCAACTTAACAGACAGAGGAGATAGCTTAGAGAACAAACCAGTTAAAAAATCTGTTTCTTCTAGTAATAAAACATACTTGAAGCCAGCTCTTGGAATGAATGGCGCAAAGGCCCGTAGTCAAAGTTTCAGTATTCACACAGGAGAAAAATCGCCTATTCCTTCAGCAGAGGGGCTCGGAAAGGTACGAACACAAATTATCACCAATACATCTGAACGAGGGAATTCTTTGACCAGGCAGACCTCTAGCATGGAGGGGTTTCAAGTGAAGTCTGTTTCTGGATCAGCGGTGGCATCAGATACAATTTCAAACACAACAAAAGTACCACAGGTCACCTACTCTAGACAGGGTTCTTATGGAAGCATGAGTAGTTGCAGTAGTCAGGTGGGTAGCCCAAGCAAACAACCATTTCAGACATCTCCAAAGGAGGATTTATTTTACAGCATTTCAACAAACGAGGGCAACAAATCACCATCTCAGACAAATGTCCAGAATAGATGTGCTGATGATGAAAGGGGTGGTGAGATTTCTAAACATCAACCAGTAAGCAAAAAATGTGTCACACAAGCAGAAATAGCATTGGAGTCATCAACCAGTATTTCATCAGAACAAATACTGCCACTTCAGAAAAATCCCGACAGTGTCCCGTGTCTTCGTAAACATGAAGGAAGCAAGATGGTTTTGCAAGAAGCCTGCTTAAAGGGGCCCGAGGCCTCTGAGAAGGTTTTGACATCATCTGTTTCACAGCCTACAATAGAAGAGAAAGTCATGCTGTGCATCCAAGAAAATATGCAAAAAGGACAAGGGCAAAGCAAATCTCCTACCACCGAGACAAAGCAAAAGAGCGGAGGACCTTCTATCGCTAACTGGTTTGGATTTCGTAAAAGTAAACTCCCAGCCCTGAGTGGGAGGAAAGCAGATATTTCCAAAGTAAAGGTGGATAAGAAAGAAGCAAAAAGTTCTGGGTTTGGAAGTAAGCAAGCAAAATCAGAGAAAAGGAAAGACAAAGAGAAAACTGAACTGTACTGCAAAGCAGAAAATGAGCTGAATAAGAAGAGTCTGAATTCCAGTATTTTAGATAGTATTCCAAGAGGGAAGAAAATAGCCAAACCCACACAAAACAGTCTCAGCCAGACTAGCTGTGAACAGAATAATGGCTCAGCTACCTCAGGAAAAGACAATTTTATGAAAGAGCTTTTACACAGGTAAGGCCTTCTGGTTGTATAGATTCATACCATTACTAATATTAAGATTCCCTCCAGACTCCAGTTTTAGTTGCTTATATATTTATGCCATATACGTTGATCAATTAGGTTCCTTGTGTGCTGACAATAGGACAGGGTTTTTTTTCTCTCTCTCTCCAAACAGCATCTCTTCATACATCTTTTGTCATAGCACTGTAAATACCCTCCACTAAAAAAGCCATTTACGATAAATGAGCAACAGGAAGCCAGTTGTTCCAGGAAAAATGGACATACTTTCCTTCCTTGCCGCAGCCTTCTCCATCAACAGAATTCACTTGTACTTCTTTGGATTATGGCCCCAGAGTAGAAAGTGCATTAGGAAATGCACCACTCACAGTCAGAAATGATAGAACCACCAAAAGAGCTATATCACATGACACTTCTGATCAGCTGTTCTTGCTCCTGACATTTAGATTTGAGTCCAGTAGCACCTTTGAGACCAATAAGATTTTCGAGGTATAACCTTTCAAGAGTCAAAGCTCCATCAGATTCCTAACATTAAAGATTAGTAAATCATATTATTAATTTTGAATCCTAGCAGGTTTTTCAAAAAAAGTAATAGGGATATAGCATGCAATAGAGAATATGCAGTGTTTGTTTTTCTATGTATCCCAGTACCACTGACATTTGTTAGTAAATCTGTAGTGCATAACTAGCCTGAATTAATTACATTTATGGCTGCCTTAACCTTAGGCCACAAAGACACTTGGCAACAACTTGACAGTGTTTTCCAATTTGCTCCATAATCATTGAAAATTTAAAACAAATCATTATATGTGAAGGATTAAATTGATACAGTATTTGAAATTGCAAGTGACAGATTTTATCAAGGCTAGTTAGAAACATTTATCACTCAGAGGTCTACAGGGAGAAAGATACCGAGAGGTTATGCTTAACATTAAAAGAATTGGGAAAGTAGAGTGATTGAGGAGGGCAATGTAATTTATCAGAGGAATCACTTTCTACCTGCAGAGTTGATAAGAAAGCCGCCCAGCAGACAGAAAGTGGATCGAACAATGTTTCCTACAGGAGGGTTTCGAAGGGCAGTTCCCAGGGCTCTTCTGTTCCCAGCAACTCTATCAGCACTCAAGGAAACCAGAAGAAAAACAGCAAAACAAAGGCTGATATGGAAATACCAAATGAGACATTGGTAAGTTCTATGTTGCACCGAGGCATTATTTCCTTTGGCACGGACTTTATTCCATGCTGTTATTGACAAGACATGTGCCTGTATATAGTAGAATCATACTTGTTATAACAAGAAGCGGGACACACAATACTCGTGTGGGAGGGGGTATTCCACGCAGCTCCCGGGGGGCTGGCCTGCTGAAGCAGCAGGAGCTCCACACAGAGGAGGAGGTGGCAGCGGCCGCAGGAGAGCCCAGCAGGCAGTCCGCTGGGCTCGCCAGGCTTCCCCCCCCCCACCTGACAGCAGCAACGGCCACGGCTCGAGCCACCAGCCCTCCAAGGTTTCTACCCCCGCCACTGCAGCAGCCAAGCAGCAACGGCAGCAAGCCCTGCACGGCACCTAGCCACGGCTCCCAGCCACCAGCCCGCCAAGGCTTCTCCCCCCCATGCCACTGCCGACAGCAGCAATGGTGGCAAGCCCTGCACGGCACTGCCACAGTTCCTAGTGGATGAGTGCGTTCTCTGCGCATGCGCAGGGAATGCTCCTTTCCTTTTGGGGGGGATTTAAGTATCCCCCCCTATAGTTTTTTATAGATTTCAGATTTTTCTGCACCTCTGGGGATTGCCCCAAATGTGCAGGAAAATCTCTTTGGCCCCTAGGTGCCACTGATGTGTGGATTTAGATATCCGCACGCAGGGGGCGCCTTGGCTATTAGATATATAGATAATGATAATCTCTGTATGTGAAAACATTCTTCTCTTCTTTAACCGACTCCACGTTGCCTGTCTTTAAATCACCATCTGTCCTTAAATTAAGCCAGATGCCTGTTGTGCTCTGGAATCCAGGACCCACTTCATACTACCTCTCCAGTTGAGGGAAGGTCTTTCATGACTGAAAGGAGGATACCAGTCCAGACTTAATAGAATTATCTCCTTTTTAAACTGAGAGGATATCTTTTCCTTGATATCTTTTTAAAAAGCAGTAGGAGGGTTTTATTTTTTCTGTTGGGTATCCCTATGGCCTATATCCAAAGGTGCCCTTACATGAGAAGCAGTCACTTTTGCTCCCCCAAGGGATCAGCAGTGTTTGCTGATTTCCTGCTTGTTCTGCAGCCTTCCATGCTGCATCCAGAGCTGTTCCCCTAATCTTTAAGATTACTCTCAAGTAGTCCAGGGATCTGCAGAAAAGAGAGGAAAAATAAGGTCTGTTCTGAAAATGGTGCACTGCTTACTGTTCCTTGGATCCAACCGTGTTTATATGATGGACTGGATATTTTTGTTGTTGTTTTTAATGCTTTATTTAGTGTCTGTCATTGGCTGTGCTCCAGTTCTGCCACGTTGGCCCCTTGAGCTGCCTTTCCCCTGTGACATCAACTAGAGCCTCCCAGGGCTTTTTTCCTGGGACAATGCACCAGAACAGAGTTCCAGAACATATTTGACAAAATTATTTTTAAAATGTTTAAAAGTTCATGAGTTTTCAGTACACAGATTGAAAACTTCATTTCCCGCTTGAGAATTCCAGTACCTCTAAAAAAAAAAAAAAAAGCTGCAGAGCCTCCCATCCCCTGCTGGTGGCTAGGGGGGAACTTGGCAACCCTAGAGAGAGGAGGAGGTTCTTATTCTCCCAAGTGCCCCTCCTCTTTCTGGCTCCTCTCCTGCTTACTGAGCACCGATAAATCCTCCTTGGCCTCCTCCGTCTTCCCTTTTAAAGGCAGCACTGCTATTGGCACATGCCATGTCACGGCTTACTGGTTCTCACAAGGAGGACTGGTTTCCCCATGATAGGTGGAAAGCCGACACATTTGATGGTGTGGCTGGGCCCCACCCTCCAACCTCAGCTGAGATGCTGCAGATCAGGTGCTGGACTTCCCTCCCCCCCTTTGTGGGTGGGAAGGAGTCAACAATTCTCCCCTCCCTGACAGTGTTTTTTTAATGTTTGATCCTTTGTAAAATGCCTTGATGTATAAAAAGGCTGCTTGTTTAGCATTTCATTTAATTTGGTGTATGTATTTACAGAGAAGAGTACAAATAGGATCTGTTTGTTATCTTTCATAAAGAATCTAAACAGGTCAAATCAATGGTTAAATAATTATGGCCCCGGTCACACGGGCAGGAAACTGCGGGGGAGAAGCGTGGCTGTTTGCCCTGGGGCAAACTACTGCGCAGTTACTCGATCAGACCTCCCGTGGAGGTCCTGTGGAGGTACTGTGGAGGTTCCATGGCAAGGGAGAGGTGCTGATCACAGGACAAGCCGGCGCGCAATGAAGAAGCGCGCCCCACGGCAAACTGGTTTTTGTGTGTGTGTACACGACGAATGCGCATGCTCCTTTGGGTGCGTGTGCGCATCCACAGAGACGTGGACAAAAAACCCCACCTTATTTGCAAGGGGACATGGGCGGGCGCCGGATGCCACCGGAAATGCGATCAGACGCCCGCCCTTGCCCCGTAGTTTCCGGAAACTAGTACCTCCGAGGTACTAGTTTCTTGCCACGCAGTTTCGGCTGGAAGCCTCGGTTGTGCCACGGGAGTGCTACGCTTCCCAGATGTGCTGGTGAGATTGCGCCTGGAAACTCCACCTGTTTTCTGTCTCACTTGTGTGGCTTCTGTTCCGTGTGACCGCAGCCTATGTAATGCAGTGGTTTCTACTTTGGGGAGCTAGGCCACTGAATCATAAGGAACTGCTATAATTTATCAGGAATGCAATTTCATTACATACTCAAAATGACCACAAGAAATAAGTTGCAAGATGAATCATATTTTAGGAATCTAATATCCGCTAAACACCATTTATGCTCATTCTATAGCTCCACAATGAATATCCATTTCACTCATGTCCATTTCAGCCATCTGCATTAAAAGCAGTATTTTTTGTGGCATGTATTAATTGCATACTTCCCTGAAAATCATTATGACTGCACTACTACTTTAGTACTATAATCTGAGTCATTCTAGGATTTGGGTCTTCTTTTATTTCTTTAGAAAACTCATATCCCACTTTTTCTATCAAAATTATTCTGAGGGCAGTGTACAAAATTCCAGGCAAAATACACCAATACACAATGCCTAAAAAAACAGTTTTAAACATAAAGCAGTATTCAAATAATTGAATACAACAATTTGAAAACAAGAGCAGGAAATGACAGCAGCAACAAATACCAGTGGCTGAAGTGTTTACTCAGGAAATAGTTAGATACATTTGTTGTAATGAACTCTTGACTAGGATTCCCTTTAGGATTTAGTTGTCAGGCATTCTTACATAAAATGTGTGATCCAATAAAGCTTTAGTGTCAAACTTCCAAAGTACGTGCTTCAAAATTATCAGAAAATCCTCTGAAGTTCTGCCAATTAATCTCTTAAAATGCCATCCCTGAATAACCGTTTTCCATATTTCTGTTCTGGTGGCTCTGGAAAAAAAAGTGAGTAAACAACATCTACACTTACTATGGTTTCATATGAGAAAGTTTGAAATATGAAGTAATTAAATATTTCTCAAGGACATGTTCTAAAGCTAAAATGAGTTTTCAAAAGGCTTCATAATGGGAATTGAAAAACCTATTAGCTTAGTATTGATGTTTGGGTGCTTAAGTTGAACGTATCACAAGCTTCCTTTCAAATTCAGGCAAAGGTGTGTTTTTTAAAAAGTAAATAAAGTCTTTACTAAAGGATATGCAAGGTCATTTGTTTAAAAATGGCTTGAAACCGTATTCTGAATGTATGTGCATTAGGCAACTTTTCCAGTTTTTTAATTCCCCTTTTCGAGGCCTGTAGTTTCTATAGTATCATCTTTTCTTTGAAAATGTAGATGTCCCCTGCATTATAAAACCACAAATTATAAGCATATCTAAGTCTGCCCTTGTAATGTCACTGAAAGGAATGAGAGAGAATGAAAGTCTGGAAATGTGCAATATGCAGGAAATTCAATCCAACTGATCTAGAACTTTGATAGCAAAGCGAAGCCCCTTATCACAGCCACTCAATTTAACTATGCCCCATTTAATATGGTGCTGACAGCTTAGGGTATATCTTCACTGTACAGAAGTATAAAAAAACCATGTTGCTCTTACAATTTCTTTTTTAACTTCCTTATTATTGTATAATGGTGCAGTGATTTGGAGAATTTTTTGTCTCATTTTGTGAAGTCTTTGCAAATGTAACAATAATAGCCATTTAGGGCTGTAAGTATATCTTCAAGGAACACACTTCATTTTATCGGGGAAAGTACAAAGATGGTTCTGAATATACATAAATAATGAAGAAATGCTAATTTTCTCTGTAACTTCTAAGGGCAAATTAGTCATGTGAAAAAGACATTACCTTTTACTTCTCAAAACTGTACTTTTTAAAGCTGGAAATCAAAGTGTTAGAAGGACATTGTTTTGGAAGATTGGATTACATTATATGCTTCATCTTTGTGGGTTTTTGAAATATGGATTTTCTTGACTTTTATTCTAGAAATGAAATAACTAACATTAACAAATTGAGGACATTTGGAATGAAAGGAGATGAATTCCTATAATTTGTTCTTAAATCTCTTTTTTAAAGACTGGGAAATTGTGGGGAATTTCAGCTCTGTCCTCCAAATTTATGCAGTTTAATCTCTTTGAACGCCTAGCCCCAGCATCTTATTTCCTAGTCTTGCAGTGCAGTCCTAAGCAGAGCTATACCCTTCTAAGCCTATTGACTTCAAACGGAATTTGACAGGTGTAGCTCTGTTTAGGCATGCACTGCTAATGTCTCCCCCCCTCCCTTTGTGGGCTGCTTGCTTTGAATCAGATTGCAGCGAATTCAGCAAAGAGAGATAGCTGTGATTGAAAACACTAGCATGTGGTAGTATTTCCCATTGTGCATTCTTTTTTCCTTTAAAAGGGGGGTGCCTTTTGAGAAAAACAGCATAAACCTTTTCAGAAGCCCAGTGCTGGGGTGATTCTCCCCCCCCCCCCTGTAACAATGTGAAGTACATTTCAAGATGAGGGTCAAACCAGTAACTAACACTTGCACTTCAAAACCTAGTATGGAATGTCCCTATTTCATTTCATCTCGATGGCAAAATCAAATGTGCTTTTTAACTTTAATGCACCTCGGAGTGGATTTTCCAAAGTGTCTCTTTTATATGCTGTAGAATTAAATCTTTTCTTTCTCAGTGCACTAATTAAAGGCTTAGGGGCCTATTATGCCGTCACTTAGACAACACTTATCTCTTGGTAGTGTGCAGTCTGTACAAGAGAGAGTGCCATTACCTGGCACTTGTACATAAAATTTTTAAAACCCACATTCCATTAGCAACAATGGAACACATCTACCTCGAGAAGGGTATACAGGCACCACAAAGGATTTGCTTAGGATGCTAAGCTCGTTTTCTGACACATATAGCAAGGGTATGCTTCCAAATTATCCTATCCTGAATTTATTTCTGAATGTTGCTGCCGGGGATAGCCAGGACAAATTCATCTGGACCAGCATGCCTGGGCAGGAAGCAGAAATGGCCAAGCCATGGGCAAGCAGTAGGGGTGTGCATTTGGATATTTACAATATGAAACAGAGCCCAAAATTCCTTGTTTTGTTTTGGATTAGAAATATCCTGAAACAAAGCAAGGCACTCCTGAAATATTAGGATTCCTGAAGTTTATCTCCTAAAATTTGGGGATTCTTTCAGGTTATTTTGGCACAGTTTTTAATGAGTGGTAGACCTGGCATCCTACTCCTATTGAAAACAGCGGACGCTTCCGGACTCGGACACAAGAATCAACAGGGGCAGACGTTTCCACTGCAGTTTCCACTTGGCCTCAAAGCTGCCAAGACCTTGTTGACATCCTCCTGAGAGAGCTGGCTGAAATGGTCCAATATAGGACCTGAAGGCGGACAAGGGGCTTCAGTTCCTCTACTGTATCAATAGGGGTCGGGAGGTCCTGGCCAAGTGAAATATGTCGCAAAAGCCTCACAGCCTATCTCCAATTCCCTAGCATTTGTTTTGCCTTGTGACAATGAAGTTAATGACCAAATGGTGCAAAATAATTGGGCCGGGCACGACTTCACAGATGCAATGGAGGCCGCATAGAACTCTCTCTTTGCAGACTTCAGTGCCATCTCATAGACCTTCATAAATGATCTGCTTGCCACTCCATGATGAGCATGCTGCCACACTCACTCAAGCTGTCTCATCTCTCACTCCATCCTCCATTGCTCCTGTGTATACTACAGGGCAGCTTTGGTCTGAGGGTGGAGAGGGCACTGGGGGCGACATCGTCGATGGCTTCAGAGAGCCAGGAGTGCCAGTCCTCCACCAGTGCATCTAACAAGTCACCAGTGGGTATCAGATCCCACAGAGCAGCCTGAAGCTGATCAGGGTCCATTTGGCTTGGCGGGCAACCATAAATGCGATCACCACCTAAACAGGGAGGGTTTGGCCAAAATGGTCTGATCATGGGACTGTATCAGCAGCCACCAGATCCACATTAATCCCCATCCGAAAAATTAAGTCCAGCATGTGGCCTGCTTGTTGTGTGGGGCCTGATATAAATTGGGAGAGTCCCAGTGCCTCCATGGACAACACTAGGTCCTTGGCTTGAA
The DNA here is from genome assembly GCF_001447785.1 of Gekko japonicus. Taxonomy (NCBI): domain Eukaryota; kingdom Metazoa; phylum Chordata; class Lepidosauria; order Squamata; family Gekkonidae; genus Gekko; species Gekko japonicus. The sequence continues at coordinate 1,302,350 of NW_015164669.1, forward strand.
AAGATGCCTCATCATCAACATGGACGTTGAAGTCTCTCAAGACTAAAAGCCTTGGATACAGCATCTAACAGGTCAGGCAGGGTATCTGCTGGTGTGTTAGTGGTCGGTACACCAGCCAGATAGCCAAACTCGCCTTGGCCTCCCACGCCAGGCCAACACATTCAATGCCAGCGATTTTTGGTTCAGGGAGTGCCCTAAAGAAAAAAGAGTCTCAGATGAGCAACACTACACCGCACCCCCACCGGGCTGTCTGGGACTGGTGCAGGACCAAGAACACAGGTGGGGCAAGTTGGTTAAGGGTGACAGTTCCCCGCCCCCCGCACCCAGGTCTCAGTCACACAAGCTAGGTCTACATTTTGCTCTGCAAGATATTCTTACAGAACAGAGGTCTTATTATTTATAGACCTGGCATTGAACAAAACCAGTGTCAGAGAAGGGTAATCATTCCTAGCCCCCCAACCAACATTTCTCAGGATGGGACATAGGATGGAAGAGGTCCAAGCAGTACAATATCTCCAATCTCTTCCATTCCATTTACTGGAATATCTCCAATAGATTCAGGAGCAAAAGACTCCACGTCCATTGCAGCTCAATGCCACTGTTGTTTGCCGAGGGAGGGGGAAGGGGTTGGGGAAAGGGTTCCTTGCTTACCTGCTCATGCATGGCTGCCCTTTGGGATCCCAACAGATGAGCTACTGTACCTGTGGGGCCTGAAATCTGGGAGAGGTCAGCCACGGAGTGCAGACTTTCCTCTCCTAGTGGTCTGTTCCCTCCAAATACTCACCCAGCAGTGCTAGGTGCCCTGTCTGTGTTTTGCCCACCACTAAGGTGCATGTATGCTAGCTCAAAGTCCACACAGTAGAGAGCTGTCAGACAGCATCCTGTGCCACTCACCCTACCTCTGGAGTTGTGGGGCAACCTCCCGGAGCCATTTGTAGGGGGGTAGGCTATTATTGGATACCAGGAAGGAGCGGGGATGGCGGGGGGATGTGCTGATTGGGTGTATGCTTGATCAGTTTCCTGAGCCACTTCTGTACCTGAGAGCATGGTTGCAGCTGAGAGGGGGTGAAAAGTGAATTACCATGGCTACCATTGGGCTGTGCCACCATTGTTGCCGGTGCAATTTTGCGCCTGTACTGGGGGGCATTTCCACACTGAAAATTCTTTGAGAGCCAACTGGCTGGTGCCACACCCCATAACAAACCCACATTTCCACTTGCACTGGGGTTCGTGCTGTGAGTCCCCCGGTGTGTGGCTATGGCACAGCCACGCCTGTGCAAGTCCACCATGCAGTGCCACTCATGCCCTCCACTGGTGTAAAGGCCCCTTACACTGGCATATATCCGAGTTATGCCAGTGTTGGGGTTAATGCTCTATTCCAATCCACCGCTTCAGGATTGCTCTGTTAGACATCATATGTTAGTAGTGTGTTGCTGTCCACCATTTTTTAACACCAAGCAGCCCCATTCAGCTGTGACTCTAGGACAAGGAATGCTTGGCTCTTTCTCCTGCCATGTCTTCTGCTGAAAATGAGCTATCCCAGTTGATTTTCCACCTGATGATACAGGGTAAAAAAGCTGCTTGGAAGGATGTCATGAATGGGGAAACAGCTGGAAGAGAAAGTATTAAGAACCCATCTGCCTGATGCCATTACTTCACTGAGACTCATAGCCTACCTTTTAGCTTTTGGATGAACACATATGAAAGTAACACATAGCTAGTATGTAATGCATACTTTGGCCCTTTGGTCTTTCATGAATTTTAAAATTCTTATGATGGGCTTTCCATCTTGGTAATGAAATGCCTTTTAAGAAAGGTGAAGATGCCATTATTGATTGCAACACTGAATGAAAGCAATACAGTGTCACACATTAAGTTTGCCTCCTATGAAATGAATGAAACATGATATTCCAGTAGAAAGATAAGCACAGGGTCATGAGACCTGTATATATTTCTTTATTCTTATTAAATTAGATCATGGCATAAGGTGTTTCCTCTTGAAGAATCACACCTTTCCCAAATGTAATTTTACTTGACAGTTGCATATTACTGCTTTTATTGAAAACATGTAGAACCGATTTATAAGTCATTCATAGAAAATACCCATTATATACAATTTGGATGTTGTATTAAGATATGTGTACCTAAAGGATTGTCATACAGAAATGACATATAGAAGAGAGGTATTACAAACACACATGATTTCTGGTGATATTATTGGAAACAGGTATTTGAGAAAATTTATAATTACTTTTTTTTACACAATACAGGCAGCAGTGGTAACACAAAGCTTTCAAGAGGATTATGAACACACCATCACTGATTCAACGTGTCAAAGCCACGTAATAGGTAAAAGCAGCATTAAACTACGTATTAATGTGCAAATTTTCTTCCTTTACATTATAGAGGCAACAATTCAGCAGAAAATTAAGTGTACTTAAGCCCAATGGACAAAATGGACAATGTGTGCTTAATTATTTGTTGGATTATGCTATTGGTGTAGGTTTGATATTTCATTTGTGGATTTTTAAAAATTGCTCTGTAAAAAGGTATATACAGGTATTTATTCCCCCAATTAGTGGGAGATGGTATTCCGATTCATTTTTGTACACTTGATAAAGATGCTGTCACCTGACTCCCATTCTCTTTTCCTGCTGCTGCTTGGAGTGGTGTTGGCAGATTTTTTTAAAAAAATGACCATCAGACAAATGTCAGGGAATCTGAAAGTATTGTCAGTCCTCTCAAGGAATCTCAACAAAATCTGGTTTTACTGTAGAGTTTCTGGAAAATTCTAGAGAGGCATGATGTCAATTTTGGGTTTTCCCAGAAGTGACATGTCATTTATTTTTTTTATTTTTATTTATCCTTCGACTTGATATACCGCCCTAACCCCCGTAGGGGTCTCTGGGCGGTTTACAATTCTTGGGTGCTAATCACCGAAACAACCCTAACTACGGCCACAATGGTACAAGGGGGGGGGGAACTCCCTACCAGCACCCTGGTGGAGGCTTCAGCAATTTTCCCAGCTCGGCTTCTTTTCTGGCTGTGAGGTGTCTCAGTACTCAGGCAGACAGGCGGATGTATGGATCACCGGCGACGTCGTCCTCAGCCCGATCATGTCCTTTTCGGCTCCGCACGCCTCCGGATGACGTCACTGCGCCTCCAACCTCCGTCGACGACAGCCGCCTAGTTCTTTCACCACTAGCCACCAGGGATCAATCTGGCTCTGCTGCCGCCGCTTGCCGCCTTTCAGCGTTGCACCTCCTCCTCCAATCGTCTGCCGCCGCTGCTCCGCTGTAGCCGCCGTTCTTGCCGTCGCCATTGCTGCTGCTTCTCCACACACCTCCATAGGCGGGGGAGGGTGCCCCCCACCCTACTAAGGGTGGGTACCCATTTATCTACTCGCCGATAGATAGTTACTTGGCTTTCAAACCGCTGGGTTTGAACTACTGTTCCCTCTAAGCTGAGTTAATGTGGGCTAGCTCACTGTTTTTTTAGCCTCCAGCTCACACATTTCTATCTTAGCTCAGGAGGGATGGCTCCAGAGCAAACTTACTTCCTCACAACTTTATTGCCAGTAGCTCACAAAGTAGAATTTTTCCTCACAGGACTTCACAGCTCAGAGGGAACATTGAGCAATGGTCACTCCCCCATTCCCTTCCTAGGTCTCCCACTAGCAGTCAGGCCAGGTGATGCCTGGCAACCCTAACAGCTGATGAAAATGTATCACGTCTGTTTACTAGAAACACAAGTAGTCACATTGATTTGAGAGTTTTGTGTGACGTTTTCTTGAATTTGCTGAAGCACATACTCACTTTGGCAAAAAAAACCTTGAGATCTGCAATGTTTTTCATAGTAAAGCCTATATTTCTTGTTCTCAGGCAGAACCATAACCAATGTCTAGTTAGGTTTACAAAATAAGTAGTATCCAAAAAGGTAAAGTGATCTGAATTACTGAACATTATAAACAGGTTATGCAAATGAGATAGGACAGCTTGCTTCAGGAGGCTGAGTTCCTTTTATGTTTCTTCCTTAGTCTATGGACTATGGACGTCTATGGACTATGGACGTCTATGGACGCCAAGAAAATAACAGGGAAAGTACACGTCTTTGTGAGAACTTGGCCCAACTATATGTTTTCCCCAGGGACATGATATGGTTGGAGAGGTATGTTCTGACGTTCTACATTTCCCAGGCATACAGGCCCTATTTGAATAGGGACTGTGGCACACAGAGAGAAGGGACATAGACCTCTCTCCTGCTCTACTTTCCTGACTTGAGATGGCTCTGGTGGGGTACTATTTGCCCTCTTTTAGGGCTGATGAGCTACAAGTTATGTTTCCTGCAACTCAGGGACTCCAGTGAAACTGGTGGGTAGTACATTCAGGACATACAATTAATGTATGGATTTCACAGCTCTTAAACGTAGAGATTGGCCATTGACATAGATTTGAAAAGGGATTGTCCAGAGTAATGGAGAATAGGTCCATCAGTGGATATTAGCCATGATGATTAAATTAAAATGTCACTTCTAAATGAAGCATTCCTCTGAATTTCAGTGAAAATGATAATAGAGGGAAACTTTGAGGTCTGTACCCTGCTTATAGGCTTTCTAGGGGCTTCTGTGTAACCACTGCAAAAAACAGCTTGCTGCTTTGATATAATTCAG
>NW_015164669.1:1307082-1370294 GCF_001447785.1 Gekko japonicus
AGCAGGACTGTGTTTATGCTCTGTGAATAAAGCCTGATCACATGAATATAATGGTATCTTATGCTAAGATTCAGTTCTGGGGAACAGCCTCTTGGATAAGTATGAATCTAGCAGATTCTGGAAAGAATTCTAGTAGTATTTCTTGAATCAAGACTTGTCAGTTCATATATGTTATTGTAGGAGCTGCGGTGGCTCAGTGGTTAAGGTGCTGAACTGCAGGCTGGAAGGTCGGTAGTTCAGCAGTTTGAGACCCAGGTGCCGCATGACAGAGTGAGCTCCTGTCTCTGGTTCCAGCTCCTGACCACCTATCAGTTCAAAAACAAGAAATTGCAAGTAGATAAATAGGTAGTGCTTCGGTGGGAAGGAAACAGCGTTCTATGCGCCTCAGCATCTAGTCATGCCGGCCCCGTGACCACGGAAACGTCTTCGGACAGCACTGGCTCTTCGGCTTGGAAACGGAGATGAGCACCCCAAGCCTAGAGTCAGATTCGACTGGCTTTCGAGCAAGGGAAACCTTTACCTTTATATGTTACAGTATACCAGGCCCGTAGCCACAGTGGGGCTCCCAGGGGAAGATGCCACACCCCAAATCTGCCCTGCCCCTCCACCCTGTGTCCACCCTCACCTTGATCTCCCGCCCTGGCCAGGAGTGAGGCACCAGGATGAGCCATTCTCCTCAGCTCCTGCTGCACTGAGCCCGGCAGCCTGCCAGTACTTCTGCATGCTGTGGGTGAAGCCCAGGTGAAGCCCAGGTCGGGCCAGGAGTCCTCAGCCAGGCATGGCTGCTGGGCGCACAGCAAGAGCCATGCCTGGCCTTCCGCAGCCCACATGGGCTTTGCCAGCTTCTGGCTCTCCAAAGCAGAGCAGGGAGGTGGCTGCACAGGCTCAGTAAGGGTACAGGGTGGGCCATTTTCTCCTGACAGTGCAGGCAGTGGGGCAGGCCCGCCCGGGTGCCACTGCAACTGGTTCCTCTCAACTTCCTTTCCCCCACTCATCTCGGCTCACCAGATAGATGGCTGCCTGGTCAAGCCGGGGGGGCACTGTGACCCCCCATGGCTTCTTTTCCACCTCCCCGATCGGGCAAGATACCTTTCCCCCACTCATCTCGGCTCACCAGGTAGATGGCTGCCTGGTCAAGCCGGGGGGGGGGACTATGACCCCCATGGCTGCTTTTCCACCTCCCCGATCGGGCAAGAGAACAATTTTGTCTGTGGACTCAGGACAAACAGAAGGAATGCTCTTAGCATGGAGGAAACTGTAGGTTTCTGGTGGGGGAGAGGGAGCCCTTTCTCTGGCTCTTCTTGTTGCCGTTTTATTTTATTTGTTTTTATATTATTATTTTATTTGTCTTGTTTTTATTTTTTGTGATGTCGGAAGTGACATCATGCCCCCCAGTGCCCCCCCCCAAAGATTTTCTGGCTACAGGCTTTATGTATACACTTATTCATTCTGGGGCAGAGTCTTAAAAACGTAGTCTGGGGCTGCCCCCTGGTCTAAATGAAGCTGTAATATTCAGGGGTGGGCGTACTAGCTATTATTCATATTCGTCCTCCTTCTATCCCACTGAAGGTGTCTTTGCTGCCAGCTCACAGCTTTAGGCTCCCTGGGTGCCACACTCTTGACAATCTGCTTTTTATGTGCTTTTGTTTCCAGCTTCTTCCGAATCACAGCAGTTGCTTCAAAACTGTAATTTAAAGATTATGATGATGAATTGTTGTGTGTGGCCTCATTTTAATGAAACGTTGTCTCCTTTAAAAAAAGTGTTTAGAAAAACTAAAGATTCAATAGAGGAAAGAGGAGAAGGATATGTGTGTAGAGCTAGGGAGGAAAAACACAGTTTACTTGTTTGAGGATAAGACTCTCCTTATTACCATTGTAAGTTTAAACTGTGTATGTGGATATTTCTTCTTAACAGTTAGATAATTTAAGAACATAAGAAAAGCTAATGTTGGATCAGGCCAATGGCCCACCCAGTCCAACACTCTGTCACACAGTGGCCAAAAATACTAGGTGCCATCAGGAGGTCCAGCAGTGGGGCCAGGACACTAGAAGCCCTCCCACTGTTGACCCCGTCAAGCACAAAGGATACAGTGCATCACTTGCCCCAGACTGAGAGTTCCTATCTAACCCTTGTGGTTAATAGCCACTGATGGACCTCTGCTCCATATGTTTATCTAATTCCGTCTTGAAGCCGTCTGTGTTTGTAGCTGCCACCACCTCCTGTGGCAATGAATTCCATATGTTAATCACTCTTTGGGTGAAGAAGTACTTCCATTTACCTGTTCTAACCCGACTGCTCAGCAATCTCATTGAGTGCCCACAAGTTCTTGTATTGTGAGAAAGGGAGAAAAGTGCTTCTTTCTCAACCTGCTCTTTCCCATTCATAATCTTATAAACCTGGATCTAGGAGATTTGAAAATTAAAGCAGTACTCAAAGCCCCACAAGTACGGCACAAATTTGTAAGACAATAGAGTTTTATCACTTAAAGAATTAGACACTCAGGGGTATCTCTTCTTATATATAATTCTGTTTTGGGGTGAATGTTCCACACACTCCCACAGAATTTGGCTTGCTAACCTGTCACTCCAACGGTGTGCCAATCCAGTGGCTGAGTTGCCACAGAAGGGGCAGCCAGTGTCTCAGCCTCAGTGTCGTGCGAGGCAACAAGCAATATGGATGCTCCACGGGCGGCCAATGCCTCAAACAGTGCAGAACAACACAATCAACACCCGGGAGAGAGTCCAGGGCCCCCTGAGGAGGGACCTCTGGCTCGAGGGGAGCCCGCCCAGTGCTCACTCCGGGTCCCCCACCGCCTGTGGCCTAAATGCTCCAGCATGAGTTCTGTGCTCAGAAGGCAAGCACGGAACAGACGACTGCTGCTGGTGGTGCCGTCGACAGCCAAGGAAGGGACAGCAGCCAGGTGGAGGGCGGCGGAGGCGCCCTGCCAGGCCCATTGGGGAGAGGCTTACCTTGTGGGGCAGCGGCTGCATTGCTCCCCGTGCACCCCAGCTCCAAGGCCAGCCCGGAACCGCTGCACTCCACTCCTTGCCTGGCCCCGCCACCCCCTGGCTGCTCCACCGCCCTCTGATATGAGTCGCTCGAGGGCGTCGGGGCCCCTTCCCACCAGGCACCCAACACTGGCTCCACTCTTGCATCCTGCCTTGTGGTGTGCCGCCACCCAGGGAATCTGTGGGTCTTTCCCCCTATTCAAGGGCACAAGAGCTGCTGACTTCCTGCACCAAGTTCCTATCAGAAGGCAAGGTGGGTGCAGCCCCTTCCCAGTGGCACAGAGTGCAAGCCGGATCTAGACGGAGTTCTTCTGTGCACTTCTCGTGGCCCTGCGCCATGGAGGAGAAGGCGGCCAAGGAGGAGGGCGAGATCAGGATCCAGGATCGCCACAGGCCCCATCGCTCACTCAGCAGCTGGGGACAGCATTCCCTGGCTGAAGCCAGTGGAAATGCGTGGCACGGAGAGAGGTCTGTAAGGTACTTTCTAGAGCTCGTTGTATTGCTTCTACAATGGGCTTTGCTACTAGTCTTAAATATAATGTACACATAAAGTTTCAGACCCCCCAGGACTGACTGACCCAAGGAAGATTCAATGGACTCACAGGTCGACTATTCCCCAGAACTGGTTGGTACTGCCACCCATAGACAAACTACCAGCAACAATTGCTATATTAATTCAGAGGGAAATTCCAGGTTTTTATAGACTTAATTAATTGGGGTGGGTTATTGATATTATTGTTGCTGATTTTCCCCCAATTAACTATGGGTCTAAATCGATGAATTAATTTATAGGGAAATCCCAGGTTTTCTTTAGACTTAAGTAATGGGGGGGGGTTCTGATGCTATTACTGATAGATTTTTTCCAATTAATTGCTGGGTCTAAATTAGAGAATGAATAGTACTAACTGCCCTATGGATGTGATTGATTAGTTAATTGATTGGTTATAAATTAACAATTGGTTGATTAGAGATTGAGGCTGGATAGCTTGAAGTTAAATTTTGCCACTGATTTATTAGCCTTTATTTACATTACTGGCTATAGAGAGAGGTAAGGGGAAAAGGGGGAAAAAAGAAAAAAGGCAATTGTGTATTGCTAGGCTAATTATATGGGCTGTGAGAGAAGTATTGAGAATAAATTTGTTTGGAGGAAATAACACCAAAGTTGGGAACGTATGGCAGTGAATGAGTAAGGGAATTTTTAACTTTAACAACAACTGTACACAGGGCTTTATTAATTATCACCAGCTTAGGTGGTTGGTCTGAGGTTCTAGCTGGTTGAGACTAGCAAAGACCATCAGGGGTGGCAGTGACCAGGCATGGGATTCCAGTGCTCCTGGGGAGGGGAAAGTATAGCGGTTGGTGCCAGGCATGAAGTGAAGGGAAGGGAGCAGAGAAATAGAAGAGCTCAGCCCCCTTCCAGCTTGCGCCCCATCCCGAAGGATGTTGGCAGAGGGGCTAGGACAATTAACCCTCCTCCAACTTTGACACTGTGTAATGCCAGGTCTATAAATAATAAAATCATGGTCCTCCAGGACTTCCTGCTAAAGCAGAACGTAGACCTGGCGTGCGTGATCGAGACCTGGGTACGGGAAGGGGAGACGGTAGCTCTCTCCCAACTCTCTTCTCCTGGGTTCTTGGTCCTTCACCAGTCACAAACTAGGGGGCAGGGGGAAGGAGTGGCTCTATTCATCTGGGAGGCTTACTCCTTCAGGGCGCTCCCACTGCCAAAGTTCATGGGCATCGACTGTGCCAGCCTGGTGTGGGAGGCTGGGGAGAGTGTGGTGAGTTGGCTGGTTGGCTCTATGCTCTCACTCTAGGCTTGCTTCCTGGTTTACCCAGGAGTTGCGGCTTATGAAGTGAGAGCTGAGACAGCTAGAGAGACGGTGGCGCCATGCTTGTGACGAAGCTACAAGAGCAACTGATAAGATGTTGATGAGATCCTATGAGGTGGCAGTCAAAACCGCGAAGAGAGAGTTCTATGTGGCTACGATTGCATCTGCGAGCTCACTCCCAGCCCAATTGTTTAGAACAATTCAGTCCATAACAGCTCTGCTACAGGGCAGACCAAACGCTAGGGAATTGGATATTGGCAGTGAGGCATTTGCGAGCTATTTCGCTGATAAAGTCTTATTGCTCCGCCGCGACCTTCCCACCACAGTTGAAACAGTGAGTGAGCTTAAGGCTCCAAGCACATCTTCTATCTTGGTTCTGGATCATTTTGGTCCATTCAGCCTGGAGGAAGTTGACAGATTGCTCTTGACTGTGCGTCCAACCCCATGCAGCCTTGATTCGTGCCCTTCCTGGCTTATTAGAGCTGGCCACAAAAGGTTCCAAGGTGCCCTAAGGGAAATTATCAAGAAGTCCCTCTCCGAGGGGCTGTTCCTGGGGGCACTCAAGGAAGCGATGGTCTGCCCTCTCCTAAAAAAAACATCTTTGGACCCAGCCGAATTGGCTAATTACTGGCCAGTCTCCAATTTGCCCTACTTGGGCAAATTAATCGAGAGGGCGGTGGCGATTCAGTTACAGGGCTTTATGGATGACACTTCCACGTTAGATTCCTTCCAGTCCAGCTTTTGCCCAGGACAGGGGACGGAGACGGCATTGGTCGCTCTGACTGACGACCTCCAGAGGTATTTATATTGGGGTGGTTCGGCAATACTGTTGCTGTTGGACCTGTCGGCTGCGTTTGACATGGTCAACCATCAGTTGCTGCTCCACCGCCTCGCCGACGTGGGAATTCAGTGACTTGCCTTGCAATGGCTTGCTTCCTTCCTCCGAGGTCAGGGACAAAGGGTAGCACTAGGGGAACAGCAGTCCAGGAGGCACCCGCTGGAGTGTGGAGTGCCTCAAGGGGCAGTGCTTTCCCTGATGCTATTTAACATCTATATGCACCCCCTTACCCAGATAGCCCGGAGGTATGGGCTGGGATGTCACCAGTATGCTGATGACACCCAGCTCTATCTGATGTTGAGCGGCCGGTCAGACTCCAGACCAGATGATCTGGTCCGGGCGTTACAAGCCATAGCTGGTTTGCTCATGCTGAGCCGGCTGAAGTTGAATCCGGCGAAGACGGAGGTCCTGTGCATGGGTCGGGGTGGTTTGTGGGTGGGGACCCCACTCCCGACCTTCAGTGGGGCACCATTGGTGCCAGCGCCAGAGGTTAGGAGTTTGGGAGTGCTCCTGAATACCTCCTTAACAATGGAGGCCCAGGTAGCAGCCACTGCTAAGTCGGCCTTTCACCACCTTCAGCTGATTAGGCAGTTGGTTCCCTTCCTCGACTGCAATGACCTGGCCACAGTGATCCATGCGACGGTCACCTGAAGACTAGACTACTGTAATGCTCTCTACATGGGTCTGCCCTTGTCGCAAATTTGGAAGCTGCAGCTAGTGCAGAATGCCAGGGCCAGGCTTCTGATGGGTTTTCCTAGATGCTAGTGCAGAATGCCACGGCCAGGCTTTCCTAGATGGGATAACATCCGACCTGCACTGAAGGCACTGCACTGGCTGCCAATAGCATCCCAAATCCACTTCAAGGTGCTGGTGCTTACCTTTAAAGCCCAATATGGCCAGGGTCCAACATACCTGAGGGACCGCCTTTCCCCATATATACCCCAGAGAGCACTGCGGTTGGGGTCACAGAATCAACTGAACCTCCCGGGCCCCAAGGATGCCAGGCTCGCCACTACCAGGGCCAGGGCTTTCTTGGTGGCTCCTTACTGGTGGAACGAGCTCCCAGAAGAGATCAGGGCCCTGTGGGATCTTCTACAGTTCCACAGGGCCTGCAAGACAGAGCTCTTCCACCAGGCTTTCAATTAAGGAGCCGCCTTGACTACTACCATCAATGACCCCGGCCCTCAGCCTTAACATCTGGCCTATACCGTCGCGTGTCTCAAGAAGACCACTCAGCTGGACTGTCTGCTTGCAAACATTCTTAGTACGCCACCTCAAGTAACTAATGAAGGATTACTAGCACCTTATGATTTTATGATTCATTTGTATTTGGATTGTTTTAAAATGATCTTATGTGGTTTTATTGGTATTTTTGTACCAACTGTGTTAGCTGCCCTGAGCCTGCTCGCGGGGAGGGCGAGGTACTCTGATGATGACAAATTGAATTAATAAAATAAATAAACAAACATTTTCTAGGCACTTTTTGTTTGTTTGAAGAGTTTGGTGAGCCAATATATTTAAAAATCTTTCTGCATTGGTCTCCCTTAAAAAGACTCTGGAAAAGCAGCAAAACACATACCAATAAGGATCTCCCATACATTGTACCTTCACAAGAAGCTTTTACAGCAAGAGGCTTCTTGAGTCATAGAACAGCCATCATGAAATGCATCTAAAAGTATACGCCTATAAATTGAATGAACCTATAATTAGTTTAACACATAAGCTTCCTATCCATATGGTCTCTCTCCTCTCTTTTTTCTGTTTTAAAGTGCATGTTGGCAGTATGAATACATCTGTGCAAACATGTGCAAAGAATGCTGGCTTATATAGAATGAAAGTATAAGGTTGCAGTTTTCTTGCACATTATTACCAATGGAATAATGTCAAGGCCTCCCTCTACTTCACCCAATGAATGACGATCTCCCGTACTCTATTGTAGATTACAATGCGTAAACATGGAAAGATGAGCATCCAGTTATATAAAGTTCACCCAATGAATGACGATCTCCCGTACTATATTGTAGATTACAATGTGTAAACATGGAAAGATGAGCATCCAGTCTGGAAGCCTACCAGTCTGTTCCATTGGCTTGGCATGTTTCTCCTGTACAGTGCACAACCTACCAATGCAAGAGCCTGCTACACCAGTGGAATAGCCTCTGGCATTGTTGGAAGATTCCTTTCACTGGAGTTAGTGTGCTGTAGTGATTGGAGTCTCAGAACAGGACCAGGAAGGCCCCAGACTCAGGTCTCCACTCTTCCATGAAGTTCACTAGGAGATCTTGAACCAGACACACTTTCCACTTGATCAACCTGACAGGGTTGCTGTGAGGACAGATTGAAGGGAGAATCATGTATGCTGCCATGTGGTCATTGGAGAAGGTATGGGATAAAAATGCAGTGACACATGAGCATACCAGCACTATCAGAACATACTGGTGGGATCCAACCTATTGTTTATAGAATTATGTATGAGTCATCCTCAGTGTGCTTGGAAACATCAGAAAAATAAAGGAACCTATAACTAAAGAGCTTACTATATAATTCTAACCACAGGGAAAGTTAGATTCAGTTCTCTGTTTAGTACTATGTATATGACTATATCCTTTTAGGAGAGCTAGCCATTTGGAACCTTTCATAAAATTATGGGGAGATTTTTTTCAGCACAGATTGTGTAGTGCTAATTGACTTCGGGAACTTTTATATTTCTCTAAGTATAAAAGGAAAACAAACTGAATCAGAAGAGGCTTCAAACAAGTCAAATCAACATCCAAAATATAATCAGAGACCTGGTTGTTTGTGCTGTAATATAAAGTGTACACTCAGGCGAAGGGTTTTCTTTTTCATAGCCTTTATGTCTCTGAGCACCCTGGTCCATTAAAGTTCTTGATAGTCATCTACCTTATAACAACCACTTTCTTATAACATCATTTTTTGCTCTCCAAGAACAACTCTGCAAAAGGTTCTGCAGTTTAATTCAAAAGCAATCTGATCAAAAAAGAAAGGGTCTGTCTTCCACGTGCCTTTTTATTGTAGGCATCCTTATTTAGTAAAAATGTTGAACTGAATACCATGGATCTTCAAATGTTCTTGAAATTAAGGGTTGTTGGTATTGCATATTTGTGATGGTATTTTGCAGACCACACATTTCAGTTTTCACAAAGAAAGCAAGACAAGGTGATGGAAAAATATATTTCAAGAAGAGAGTGAAATTTTCCCTATAAGAGCATTTCAGATATGACTTGATGGAACGTGTAACAGAGAAAAATTGTTGTTAGCTATGAACAGTAAGTTTAGAAAGAAGTTTTAACATTTCAAGTACTTTGATTGCATCATCAAAATCTTGTTTTTAAGGTGTTTTCACTCAGGACTGTTGATTAATTCAGCATCACTCTGATTCAATCCTCCAGAACTTTCTCATTTAAACAGCAACATTAAATGTGAAAGAGTAGTATTGTAAATTAATGTTGCAGTCTTTTTCAGCCCTTATCTGCCCACCCAGGTGTTTATTAAGTAATAAAGACCTCAGTGTGTTTAAATGTTTTATGATATAATCCTACTCTAAATGTATATGAGAGGATGCTTCTTCCTGATGAGGCTGTGCTTCGGATGGGGTCCATATTTTCCTGGAAGGTGTCTGTTCACTGTTACCTTTTTCAGATATTACGAATGCTGTTTTAATAATGAAATTTTCAATGGTTTGATGTTCACCACCTTGGGGCTCTATTTGGGTGGAAAGGCAGTACAGAAATATTTTAAATAAATAAATAAATAAATAAGATTGTACATACCAGGTGCCTGCAAAATCACATGTCTCAGAAGTTTGTGGTATCTGCAATTCTCCTGGTACTTGCAGTTGCCATTTTGTCTGAAAGAGGAACACATGAATTTTGCATGCTTTTTTTGGGATCTTATGTCGCATGTACTGAATCTGAAAATCCACCTGTTGCTTCTTTCAGACAACATGGCGTCTCTGCAGATCAGGAGATTCTAGGTACAGCTGCTGGCCTCCTGGTATGTGTGTAGGGCTGCCAAGAGGGGGAGACAGCATCATGATGTATTCATGGAATGCATTTTAAAGAGTTTTTTTCCCCCCTTTTCTCTAATGCAGCTCTGACTGCAGCCACTAGGGATGCAGGGAAGACAGAGCACAGTAAAGAGCTCAGCTTTTCTGCAGTTTACTAGGAGGCTGAGGGAAACTCTTGCTAACAGGATGGGGGGAGATATTTTCCCATGATCTATCAAAGTATTAAAATGATGCTCCCGACTCCACCCTTTACATGCATGATTGTTGTTGTTCAGTCGCACAGTCGAGTCTGACTCTTCGCAACCCCATGGACCACATCACACCAGGCCCTCCTGTCTTCTGCTATCCTTTGCTTGGCTACCACTTTCTCAATCACCTAACCCAGAAATGATATGTCCAAAACTAGGCAGTAATTGGCAGGATCCTTCAGATCCAAAGATGGCTTCTTCAAGAGTGTTACTACCACAGTCTCCTTTAAGCCCTCTGGATAGACCCCTGCCTCTAAAGACAGATTAAGACATGATGATTATTTTATTATTATAGATGCATGTTAACAGCCAGCCAAGTGATTTGTTTTGTTATGATATTGGTTTGGATCAGGATCATATGAGGCACCCAGGAGGAATCTTGGTCCCGGGGCCTATGGTGGCTTTTGGCAGTCCTGCAAGTGTGGACTGTAATAACTGAAAAGGGCTAAAGTCACCTGTAAAGAAGTATGATACAGCTACAAGACATTCAATTAAGTCAGTGGGCTTAGATAGATGTAACTCTCCTTAGGATGGCATTGCTAATAAACAAACAGCCCAGTACAATAACAGTTGAAGAATAGTAGGAAACCAGCTTCTGAAATACCAGTTTTAGTTCATGTTTCTATGTCCGTTACTCCTTTGGCATCGTCTTGGATAGAACCATCACTGCTGTTGCTGACTGAAAACTGTTGCCCCGATCCTCTGATTCCAGTTTAGTGCTACTGTCAATGGCTGAGATTCTATGTAGCAGAAGTTTTATTATTATGGTAGAGATCAGAATAACCCAGGCTAGGGGTGAAACGCATCAGGCCACTTGCACTTTGTAACGAGACTTTCATTGGGCCCTTATTTGTTTTTATGTATTTTTTAAATACATGTATTTTTGTATATTATAAGTTTACACTTGACCCTTTACAGACTTCTTCCTAACCCAAGCTAAAACCTGAGAGGATAATGCCTGAATCAAACCTGCAGCCTCTTTAAATCAGTGGTTTGGAGCCAGCAAAAGAGCTCACAGGAAGAATTGGTCTTTCCCCACTTTCCCCTTCCCAAGCAGTCCGCTGTTTGTCCCAGAAATCCTCTCTGGGAGTTAGAAGAGACTCACATGTGCCACTATACTAGACAGTGCAGTGACAAGAGGGAATCAGGTAAGATTTCCTCCTTCTCCCTCGTCTGCTAGTGGCTTCTTTTAAAGTGATTTGGCCCAATTCCCCCTCACCAGTGAAACTTCTAATAGTGTTGTAGAGTTTTTTGTGAGGTTCTTCCAGCCTTCAGGGAGGATTTTTGAGACAAAGAGCAAGCTGCTAGGAGAAGGCAGGGGAACGTCTACTTCCCAACTCCTTCCACAAGCTTTTTCACTGGTTCCAACTGATTTGGACAAGTCATTTGCAATAAATGTTGGTTCGGCTGATTCCAGTACAATTTAGTGCAACTATTTTTCTTTTGATCATCATCATAGTTAGCATTTATAATCCCTTTTAGAATATCCAGAGCTCTTAAACCTTACAAGAATATTGTGAAGTGGATTAGTGTTATTTTCATATAACTTTGAGAGATAGTTGCTTGGTAGTTGCTCTTAAGTTAATTTGTGGACAGGTTGAGATTTGAACTGGGGACTTCACAGATCACATTCTTGTTTACACAAGGACTCTCCTAACAATGAAACCATGAAACCTAATATAGACAGCTGGCAATTCTTCTGCCTTTGACTAAAAGCGGTACCAATTTTCCCTCATACTAAAAGTGTACAAATTTGCCTCCTCTATTTTTTGGAGAATATTCATTTACTTCAGGATAATATTTAATGTTTGAACATTTGTTGATTAATAATTTACTTTGTTCTTAATCAGATTGTCACTTTTAAAGGACCAATATACTCTTCACAGTATCCTTTTCAAAAATTTAGTCAGAAGTCTTGCATGGGAAGAATGAAGGGAGTTGATTAATGAGGTCTGTGCATTAAATCTGGCATGTGTCACACTGTAATGTCTCTATTAAATCCTGACATATTTGAGTAAATACATTTACATTAGAAAGCTGCAAAACTGGAGTCAGACTAGTTGAATGCTGTAATAAATTATTGAGATATAGCAGAATCATGTAACAAAATAAATGATGAATTGAATGATGAAGTGTAAATGGATCACACTTTCAAGCTTTGCTTTTAGAGCAGTCAGGTGTCAGTATGACAAAGAAGAGGAAGAGGGGAATAATCCCCAAATTTATTCTTCTTTGGGGACAAGTTTTGACTACAATAAATAAATGTGTTTATTATTTTTAAAAAAACCCTTTCTTATTTTGCAGGCTTGCAGGTCTTGGAATGCAGCTTATCAATGTCAGTCTTAATTTCTTCAATCAGCCCTTTAATAGAAATTAAAGAGAATCATTTAGTAATCATCTTTCCACCACCTATAGTGTTTTGAGCCATTCATTTTACACATGATCAGATAAAGGAATTATATATTCTTTATCCCCTCACTCGCCCAACCAAGGAAATCTATAGAATTCTTAAATGCCTTTGGAGGCAAACGCTATAGGTTGCCAGCTGTGAAAATACTGTCAGACAAAACTAGTAGCATTGAATCAATTTCCACTTCTTTCTGGTTGTTTTTTTTTAAAAAAAATCTCTACTCTGAGGTGTTACAGTTTGATAAGAAGAATGGCAGTGGATCAAGTTTTTCAGCTATCGTTTATGTGTGCACAATGCCACCTGTATAATCACACATTTCCTGGCACTTCCAGAAGGTGGTTTGTTTTCTAAGGCACCCCAGGGACAAGCAGATGGGGGGGGGAATGTATTAGACCTAACAAGAGAATGTGTACATGCAGACATTCTTCTTTGTAGTTTCAGCTTTATAATTTTTGAAGAGAGGACTGACGAATTGAAATATAACGGGCATATTGGCATGGGAGGACTTGCTATTTTTAAGGAAGCCACTGAGCACTTGAACAAATGTTACTGCATCTCAGTTCATTGAGGGAATCAGCTCACTTTATGGTCCTTTTATGGACAATGAAACAATAGTTTGTGATTTCTAAGGCACCCCAGGGACAAGCAGATGGGGGGGGGAATGTATTAGACCTAACAAGAGAATGTGTACATGCAGACATTCTTCTTTGTAGTTTCAGCTTTATAATTTTTGAAGAGAGGACTGACGAACTGAAATATAACGGGCATATTGACATGGGAGGACTTGCTTTTTTTAAGGAAGCCGCTGAGCACTTGAACAAATGTTACTGCATGTCAGTTCATTGAGGGAATCAGCTCACTTTATGGTCCTTTTATGGACAATGAAGCAATAGTTTGTGATTACATAGAGCATTGAGGAATGCCAAATAGTGATGTAAAATGGGGACACACACCGTAGTATCCACTAGTATTGAAATTTAGTCATATTTGGTAATAACAATTAAAAACAAGGTGTGTTTAAGAGAAAACATGTTCATGTATTTAGGATTAGTGGGGTAGAGTACATTGTCCTTTTCCACTTTCAACATGGTTTTTCTAGCATTTGGTTAATATGATGGTCCACAATTAGTTATTTTATGAATTTGTAAATTTTTGCTCACTGAGCTTTTAGTCTTTAGCCAACAACAGAAGCTGTTCTTCAACCAGCATGTATGCATGCATGCTAGCCTAAAGTTTCAAAGAACTGTTTGTGTGTGTGTGTGTGTGTAAATGGAGTCCTGTAGTATATTACAGACTAATAAATATATTGACTTCATAAGACTTCCTGAACTAAAATGGATGTTTTCAGGGTAAGTGATTTTCTATCATACGTATAAGAGAGAGAAAAGTTGGCCAGATAACCAAGTGAACATGTTTGGTGTGTCAGCTGCTGGGCAGAGTACAAGATTGAGTCCGAGTGGGCATTGGGTGACTCCCAACTAAGCGTCACTGGTGCTGAACTTCTCTCTGTAGTAAGGAAGTAGGGAACTTGAGTTTGACAGTCTCAAAATTGCTAATGAATGTAGCTAGTGCTTCACTTTGAAATCTTTTAAATTAATTCCAGAAGAACATCCATGTTAAATTGCTGCAACCAAAATAACAAATGCAAAAGTAAGTGAGCAAGCTTCCAAGTTCTCACAAACTCTGAACAGAGTGTTAAGCAGAAAACAGAGGAGGTGTTCCTGGGCATGATGCGAAATCCAGTTTTCATTAGTCTTAAAAATGAATTTGAGTAGATGTGATGCAAACATATGTATATTAGATTGTGTTAGGTTGAAAAAAGATCTCAGCAAATGCTTCCAGATCAAAGACATTTTATTTTCCTTTGAAAATTTGAGCTCCATCAGTCATTCAGATCTGTCTCTAATACTGATTGGAATATCTATATATCTAATTCCGAAGATGCCCCCTGGTGTGCGGATACCTAAATCCGTGCATCGGGGGGCACCTGGGGGGAGGGAGATTTTTGTGCACACTTGGGACGGTTCCACCGGCGGCTGCAAGCCACTTGGGCCTCGGTTCGGAGCTGGGGGAGGAGGCGGGGGGTGGAGGAGACGGAGGAACTGGCAGGATGGCGGGGGGGAGCTTACCTGCTCCTGCTGGGTCCTCCCGCTGCCGAGTTTGGAGCTCCCCCCCCCGCGAGTTTCGCTGGTCTTCTTTCTTGTAGACATCTAATTTTGTTTTCCTCTTTTCTGAAGCTACTTTTTGTTTTAGCCATTTCACAACTACAACCAGATTATTATTTGCCTATCACCATATTCCCATACTGCTACAATCTGCCTTGTTTTTATCCTCTGCAGAGAGTTGGTCATTTGTACAGGGACAGGTTATGCCAGTGATATTAGAACACAGCTTCAATGCTATTAATTGGAAAGCCATATTATGTATATCTTGGTAATGGCAAATTGTTGTCCAATCTGGTCGTTACCTTGGTTTGAAGAGATTAGATATTCTCTAATATACTTTTGAATATTAACAGTGACTTGTAAAAATGGTGGTCTGCACTTGGGGGGTATACACATAGTAATAATTATTTGTGTAACTTGAGGATTAAAGAAAATTCTATCTTCCTTGAATAGTAAGCATTTAACATGCATTGGTATCTTCTAAATAATGTCATGTTACCCGTCGTCACAGTCTGGCAAAGACAAATAATTACTTTCTGCTTCTAAAAGATAGTCACACAGCTCTTGTCTAATTGCCAATTCTCCTGCAGCATTAGTAAGGCAGAGAGTTAGCAATCCCTTCTCTTTGTAAAATACAATAGCTTAGAGGTCAGCTTCCATGTTAGACAAAACATTTTATTTTTTTATTACTTTTAATCATTATATTTGTGTAGGGCTCTTTTTGTAGCAGGAACTCCTTTGCATATTAGGTGACAAACCCCTAATGTAGCCAATCCTCCAAGAGCTTACAGAGCTCTTCTTACAGGGGCTATTGTAAGCTCTTGGAGGATTGGCTACATTAGGAGTGTGTCACTTAATATGCAAAGGAGTTCCTACTACATCCAAACCATTCAAACAGTGAATTATAATAAGGATGCCAGAAAACCTAGTCTCCTCCTGCAGTTGTGATGAGTGTGTATAAGTATGTGACATTCTATATATTCCTGGTAGTTTGCATCCTTAGCACTGCAAATAGACCAAGTTGACAGAAAGGATCTTTGCCACATTCCCCTTCTTGCTGCAGCCCCTTGTGTTTCCCCTCCCAGAATCCTAACTTTTTTGATTGGCGTCAGATGATCTGCAGTGACAATTAATAGATGCTGTGCCACCCTCCCTGAATGATTTCTGTGCATACCCTTGCATGGGAGCTGTTATAAGAAGGGGAAAAAAAAGGAATTTCTCCTCCCCTCTTGTGTAAGCTCATCCTTGAACAGAGTGAGCCCATGCAAGGTAGGGAAGGTTTCTGTCAAATATCCCCTCTGGCAACAACCCCCCCACACACACACATATACATACCGTGCCTCCCACAGTATTCCCAAGGATCTCACAGCTCACAGAAGCCCCTTTTTCAGTGCAGCATGATGATGTGGTAGTATAAATTCAGTGTAATCTACTTCCTGCTAAATATAATTAGGATTGTAGCTTTCATTGATCCCTATTAAAACTGGAGAAGTGCAAGGTATAAGTGTTTTGATAAATAAATATTGCTTGCATCATCCCCACTTTTAACCAAGATTATTTGCGGAGTCAGAATTCATAGCAAGAAAACTATTATTTCTTGATGTAATTTCCCATGTAATAGTATTGTACCTATTGTTTATGAGGTAAGTTTCAAATATGTTCATAAAATATCCACGTAAAACAGATGGGCACAAGAAGGAACATAGAGAGAAAGAAGGGCTTTCAATGCCAATAAAGGTTTTGTGTGTGAGAGAAAGAAGGGGGAGGCACTGTAGCTCAGTGGCAGAGTATTTGCTTGGCAGGTCCCAGGTTCAATCCCTGGCATCTCCAGTTAAGGGACCTGGCAGTGGTTGATGTGAAAGACCTCTGCCTGAGACCTTGGAGAGCTGCTGCCAGTCTGACTAGACAATACAGACTCTGATGGACCAAGGGTCTGATTCAGTGTAAGGCTGCTTCGTGTGTTCATGTGTTCAAAGGAGTATGGAGACATTTGAAAGTGCAAACAACCTAAAGTGAGTATGAGAATAAGTCAGTGAAAAGCACCAAGGAGTAATATAATTTGAACAATGGACAGAAATTATCAAGTAAGTGGCACATTTAAGAGGCCCGCAGGAAGAACATTACAAAAATAAGAACTTAAGAATAGCCCCAGTTGATCTTGTGACTGAGGACTCTGTTATCATCAGATTAGCCTTCCAGGAGCAATTTTCAGAAAATGTTACTCCGAGGTATTTAAAACTGTAGCTCTGATCTATTGGGATGTTGTCTATGTACCAACAGAACTAACGGGGCTTCTTTCCAAAAACCTCAGACTTAGAGTGATTGATGCATAGAGATTTTTCTTTGCAGAAGTTGCTAAGCCTGTGCAGCATCCTCATTAGTCCAACTCCTGTGAGAGACAGTAGAACCATGTTGTCAGCATACAGAAGAATAGATACCTTCCTTTGCCAAATGAAGGTGGAATAAACTCTGGGTCTGTTAGTCCCGCCACTATGTCATTGAGGTATAGGTTGAAGAGCGGGGGAGCCAGAACACACCCCTGTTTTACTTCTCTGAGGAGTGGAATATCCTCAGTTAGTGCTCCAGAGATGCCCACTCTTATTTTAGATTCCTATGGAGTTCATGTATCAAAACCAGTAGCCTTTTATTGATGTTTGTAACATCCAGCTTCGACCAAAGCCAGTCCCTATCCACTGTGTCAAAAGCAGCTTTTAGGTCCACAAAAGCTGCAGATAGATGTTTGATAGGGCCCCTCTTGCATTTTAAGGTGCAATGGTATAAGATCAGGCAATGATCAGTTGTACTTTGCCCTTTTCTGAAGCTCGCTCTCTGGGCAGATGATTAACTTGGAGGCTTCCCAGTCCTCCAACTTACCCAAGAGATATTTGCTGTACATTTTGGAGACTATATACAGCAGGCTAACTGGGCAGTGATTGCTGGGAACCCATTTATCCCCATTTATATATATTGAAACCATGATGCTGCATTTCCACCCTAAGGAGAGGACCCTTGTTGATCTGGGTAAATAGCTTGACCAAAATTGGGTCCCACCAGTCAGGGAAGAATTTGAATAGTTCTGGAGGGATCAAGTCCTCCCCTGGGGCCTTACCAGAGGAAAGGATCAAACCTTTAATCTCAGAAGTTGATACAAAAGACCACTGGGGCAAGAGAGACAGTTCAATGGAGGGAGTTGCACAGAAATCCTATTAGGAAGAATTGAAGGGACCCAAAGATCTGACTGAAACGTGCATGCCAGTCTTTAGCTAGAATCTGAGCCTCCAATGGAGGGGGGGAGTTTTACCGAGGCCCATACAGACCAGCTCCCCAAATCAGGATTCCCTCCTCTCTAGGAAGGCCTGGCCCAGCTCCTACCATTGTAATTTAGCAAAAGCAGGCTTATTTTGCTTTAGGAGCTTCTTATACACTGACCTGAAAGATATAAGGACAGTAGGGAAGACTCCGTTTTCATGGTTGTGCATCTATCATGCGCAATGAACAAGCTCTTTCCTAGCTGCTCTACAGTCCTGGTCAAACCAGCCTGCAGAAGGATGGGTTTTGGATTTTAGAGATCTGTTGCTAGAGAGGAAGAGTCTAAACTGGTGAACAATTTCCTCAGAGAGCTCCAGGATATCTGGGCCATCCCTCAGTGTTTTTTGGTGCAAAGATTGAAAAACACCATCTTTCAGAATGTGTGCTATGTTAGAATGCAGGTGATGCTTCTTGCTCCCTGTTGAACCCCTTTGGGAAGGTCCTGCAACTTAAGAAATATTGCATCTGAGAAGCCAACTGACACCCTTAAGGTGCAGTGATCACTTTCAGCCTTATTTCTTCACCCCAAATAAATAAACAGGGCTATTTTTGGGGAGGAACGCACAGGAATGGAGTTCTGGCTGGCTCTCAAATTGGCCACACCCAGCAGGAACTCATTAGCATAATAGGCCACACCCAACAGCAGAAACTCATTAGGATTGGCTACATTAGGGGTATGTGGCCTAACATGCAAAGGGGTTCCTACTACAAAAAAGCCCTGGGTTTTGACAACAAACAAGGTAAACAGAATAACAAGCAAAAGGTGGGTGTGGCTGGATAACCACACTTCTGGTAACATGGGGGTGCGGCCTAATGTGCTAATGAGCTGTGCTGTCAGGGGTGTGGCCTATTATGCTAATGAGTTCCTGCTGGGCTTTTTCTACAAAAAGAGCCCTGGTAGCAAATGTCACCTATATGATTTCACTGTATGCATCGGCTGCCAAGAAGATTCGTGCAAAAGAGTCACACTGATGTTCAACATGCTGTATTCTGTTATGTCCTGACATTTTTAACATTAGGTCCTGACAATTTTAACATTATTTTTAAGCTTGCTCTGTTTTTACTGTAATATTTATTACTGCTTGGGTAGCTATTATTATATTGTTATGGCCTTTGGCCTCATGCAACAAAATTCTACCTACCTACCTACCTACAAAAATAAAAGAATTACTCAACATTTTGGTAGTGTCAAAAACAAAAGCCAGTCCTAGATATATTGATCAACTGAAAATAACAAGGCTTGTCAAGAGCCTGGATATAAGGAACAAGAGAGAGAAAATAATGATTAAAAAGTCCTCCAAGATTCTGAACTTCAGGAGAAGATCAAACAGCAGTATTATCAAGAAGAAGAAAATGTAGTGCTAGGAAAACCTCTGAGAAGCAGGAAGAAAAACCAGACTCTCAGTTTTAGTTCTGATAAACTGAAGTTTAAGAAAATAGGCATTCATCCAGAGAGAGAAAGTAGAAATTTGATACACTTTTTGCAAGACAGGTTCATAGAAATGAATAACAGTAATAGAAATATATCCCTTAATCACCCATGAAATGTTCAAAAGAGGTACAAAATTTAAAACCCTGCCAAGTGCAAGACATATTGAATGCATTAATATTCATTACACACCAACTTCAGTATCTAGCTGGCATAAAGTTGCAGAATTCTGTTTCCAAAGCTCAATACTGTAGGCATTTATTAAAAAGAAGGCATACTTCCTGAAGGAAATTAGTATTCATGTTTTGTCTTTTAAATCATTACTGCTAGCAAGTGCTTCTTCCTGCCTAGATACAGTCAGCTTCAGATGCAGAGATTAGTATATCAGCTGGTCTGGAGGAGGTGAACTTGTGTCCTGAAATGCAAAAAAGCTTCTGTATCAGTTGAAACTTTTCAATTTTAGAAAAAGGAAATGAGGAGACTGTTAATTATTTCCCCCCTCAAAATATTAGCTGATAATTAAAATTGGCATTAAGGAGGTCATGAAGTACATACATTTACAAAGAGCATCACTCCACTGTTCCAATAGCTTGTTGCACATTAGACATTTATAAGCTGACGAGATTGACCTGTGTTCCCAAAGGGCTGACTCAGTTTTAGGATGTTTCTGCACTGAATAACATTCTTTTTTGGAATATTCAGTGTCTCTAAGATCTAAATTCACAAGCTGAGAGCTTCTGCAAATAGCCCACCCTACCTCTCTGTCACATGATAAATGTAGAAGAATTAAATGTTAGTGTTGCCCATAGAATTGTCATACCCATAGCAAATCATTTGCCATGAACTGTACCATGAAGAACAACACTGCAACTGAGTTGAGATCATCTCTCAATGAACTGCACTATCTCCAACCTTTAGCTGTTATTGACATGGATTAGGTTTTCAAAAATTCCATGGTTGATAACCCTCACTGATACAGCAAATTCTGCTTCACAGTATGATTGAGTGCTGGTAACCTTATCACTAGGTTTATTTATTTAAAGCATTTTTATTGTGTCTTTCCACCCAGTTCAGGGTCCCCAAAGCAGAGAACAGCTATGACATTAAAACACATTTTAAAATGCATATATATAAAACATTAAAAAGTCAACAAAATACAAACACTTATACATAAATGAGAAAGAGGGTCACTGAGGGAATGCCAATGATGAAAACAGAAAAATCTTCACCCACTGAAAGAAGACAATAGTGGAGGACAAATATATCCTTGGAGAGGCAATTCCATAATTTTTGGTGCCTTCACTGAGAAAGCATATTCTCGGGTTGCTACCCATCTAATCTCACAAGCCAGAGGCACTCACAGTCAGGGTCTCATAAGGTACTGTAGTGATTGGGTAGGTTCGTATGGGAGTAGGTGGTCCTTAAGGTATGCTATCTGCAACACCAGAATTTTGAATTAGGGGTGTAGTAGCTGAGTAAATACCCAAAAAATAGTGATAAGGTATTTTGGGGGGTTTATTCAGCCGAATACAGATCAGAGATCTGTATTTGTATACCAATATAGCTAAGCCTGAATAAAGCCAATATTATTTGGCTTTTATTTGGGTGTGGTACAGCTATACCGGAGCTGCGGTGGCTCAAGGGGTTAAGACGCTGAACTGAAGGTCAGTAGTTCAGCAGTTCGAGTCCTGAGTGTGCCGCATGATGGAGTGAGCTCCTGTCTCTAGTTCCAGCTCCTGCCAACTTAGCAGTTTGAAAGCAAGAAATTGCAAGTAGATAAATAGGTACCACTTCAGTGGGAAGGTAACAGCGTTCCGTGCACCTTGGCGTTTAGTCATGCCGGCCGCATGATCACAGAAATGTCTTCAGACAGTGCTGGCTCTTCGGCTTTGAAACAGAGATGAGCACCGCAACCCTAGAGTTGGATTCGACTGACTTTCGAGCAAGGGAACCTTTACCTCTCCCTCTTACAGCTATACCAAGCCAGCCCCAGTTAGCTAGCATGGAGCTTTGAACTCCATGTAGACCTAGCTGATCCTCTCTTGCACCTCAGAGCTGGGAGAGGATCAGCTGGGGCGGTGGGAGCTGACAGCTCCATGGAGACTTGGCTGGGGCTAGCTGGCTCCACTTGCAGCTCAGTTTAAACTGAGATACAAGAGGAGCAAGCCTAAGATTGACCAGGGTGGCAGCAGCTCAAAGCTCCCACTGCCCCAACTGATCCTCTCCCAGCCAGGTCTATGCATGGAGAGAGAGAAAGACATCCCCCCACATGCAGATCCTGGGGCCAGCTTCTTCTATGGGATGGGTCAGTCACCAGAGGTCATCATGACTTCCAGGTACACACACACACATATTTAAAAATACCAAGGGAAAAACCCTGAATCTGAATTCAGCTGATTTTTTTTTCTTGTACACCTCTATCTTGAATTGGTGCAGCACCTTGAAAGTTCTCCTTGCCACCACAACCAACAGGAACCACGGATCCATCACCACCACCAAACTATGAATATTCTCCTTTATGTGGAGTGCAGTTCCATCCACAACAGAGATTCCTTCCTCCCACCATTGGCCCCTCCATTTTGTGGGGATGAAGTTTCACCTTGTTAGCCTTCAACCATAACAAAACTGCCTCCAGGTTCATGGTTTCCACATCCTCCCTGGGTTCACTGGAAGCATAAAATAGAGCTTGATATCATTGATATATTGGTGACAGTCCAGCCCTAATCTCTAGATGACCTCCCCCAGCTGCTTCATGTTCATGTTTAAAATCATATGAGTTGCCAGTCCACATGGTGAAAGCAATATCTTTTGACCATTATCCATGCAGAAGATGAAAAGTCTACATTAGGAAATCAGTGCTTACTTGGTGGAAGCAAACCAATACTTTAGGAAGCTTCCTTAAGTTTCCCTTAAGATGCACACAAGCAACAAAGCATATGGGCCAAAGAAAAGCCAAATTTCAAAGTGTGTGAGTGTGTGGACTTCAGTTTAGAAGGGTGTAACACTGCCTAGGATCACATTGGCTCTGTAACTGCCCCACTTAGGAAAATCTGGCCATTTTCGAGTTGAAGATGGCAACTCACAGTTGCCACTGTCTCCTGATTCCACAGTCACTAATGCAGATAAAAGTTCCCACTTGTCCCCTGAGCATGAACTGAACAGAGAGGGGAAAGAATACCATCCTGTTCCCATCTGGGAATCATCTCAGAGATTAATGTGTGCTGAGAGAGAACTAATTTGCATTAATTCGGTCTTCAGTGTATGCCCCACAGCCTCATACTGTCTCAGCCCATGTCCTCTTCTTATACCCCAATGCTCCCATCCCAGATAACAGAAGCGGGGCAATTTAATTCACACTATTCTGAGATCAGTGTCTTCCAACCCATGTGCCTAGTTTGGGATATTAAAGAGCTGAAGATCAGTGTGCTTTCTGCTGGCAAGGAAGACACCATTCATAGTGCTAAAATAAACAAGTTCCTTCTGCCTTCTATGTTAGATAATATCTCAGCATCGTCTCTAGTGTTCCTGTCATTAGGGCAGAGAAGACGCCATGTTCTAATTGCAAAGGTATGTAAAATGCATGACTCTTGACCTTCTTAGGCAAGTATATCAGATTATGCTTAGCATTTTATTTCAGAAGTACCAAGCCATACATATTTCCTTCTTTTTTCAGGGTAACCTAACTGGAATTTGGAAAATTTAAGTACTATCTTTCTATTTTGTGCGTAAAAGCTTGTGCGCACATCATGGTAAAGAGAACAAATACCCTGTGGATTTAAAGCCACTCACGAAATACAGGAGATTCAGCACCACTGCTTTCAGTTCATCCAATAAATCTGTTCTTATTTTCCCCCTTACCAATTACAGAAGTAATGTATAGTGATAAGAGATTCTTGTCATTCCTCCATTGCATCAAACCTGTGGCTTAGTAGATTCCACATCATAACGTGTTAACAAGCAGTAAATTCTAATTAAGCATTAATTAATGGGCTCATTTGAATGTATCATGGTATAATACAGGAACACTGTTATGTGAGGTAAAAATGAGATGCCAGAATATTTTACCAGTGTATCAAATCCGCCATATAACCTGATCTGTATCTTTCAAATATTCCTCAAAAATTAATGTCAGCCAAGCAGCTGTCTTTTATTAGGCCCCAAAAGCCATATATTTAGTACATTTAATATTGCCTATCTGGCCTCCTACACCCATTGAGACAGTACAGCTTAATGCTTAATGTACCTAACAATGATTTGACAGACTTGGGTTCATATGTCATTCAGGACATAACTATATGATGTGTCAGGAGTTACACATATAGGGCTTCCAGATATGATTCAGATCAGCACCATGGTGCAAAGGGAAGGGGTTTCTAAGTTTTTGTATAATCTTCTGATCGAAAACAGGAAACAAAAAGAGCCTTCGGGGAGCATTGTTTGCTGCATTGTGAAAATGTATGTGTATTCATATCAGTACCCACACATTTCCACAACAGTACAAATGTCACTTCCCCAGGCCATTTTGATTGAAAACAAATGACAATGAAAGTCCCCTTGCACCATAGTCCCAATCCAAATTGGATACCCACTCCACCTGACAAGCAAGTGTTAAAAAATCACCGGGATCTCCGTTATCAAATTACCGGGATCTACCATTATCAAATAGTTAGGCTCTCAGTCATGGCTCACTGGCTGACCTTGGGCCAGTCACACTCTCAGACTAACCTGCCTCACAGGGTTGTCGGTACAATAGAATTAGGAAGAGATAATGGTGGACACTGCCTTGAACTCCTCAGATGAAAAGCTGAGATAAAAATGTACTATGTGAATAGTTTGATGGACATAATCACTGACTGCTTTTTTTCTGCTTGTTCTCTTACATTTATCATATATAGATAACTAGCCTGATACCCATGCTTTCCTATGGTATTTTTATGATCCAGTTATATGATGATCACCAGGCTTCTTGGTGAGCTCTCTCAGGAGCAGGAAACATAGAACTGTCCATTTAAGAAGCAGTCGTCTGTTAAATCAACTCCTGCCACCTTCCACAAAAGTGATGGCCTCTCTACTTGTGTTCCTGGATTGTTTTGCTCATATGGAGACTGTGCTGTTCTGAGCACTTCAGGGTGATCTTGCTGGTACTTGGCCTGCACAGCTCAGTGCACTGCAGGAGTACTATGTGCAAATGTCTTTGCTGCATACCTAAGTTGCCTCTTCCTTGTAGTGTTGGTGTAGCTGGCTCAACATTTGCCAGGAGCTTTCTTGAGGGCAGTAAGAGGAGAGAGGTGTGAGGGGGAATTAGTGTGAGGGAGTGGTAATGTGGTGGACATTTCCTCAGGTTCATGAGGGAGGCACGCATCGAAATGGCTCCTAGAAATGTCCTTTACTGTCTCCCCATAAACATTCATTAACTCAATTGCCATGCTGGCTTTTCTGAAAAATGTCTATTCAGGAGTCTTGAATCACTGATTTTTGTAACTGTCCTCAACTGTCTGTAGTCTCTTCTAACTGTGTTTTTACCTCAGAACATTGAGATCCACAACTGAGCAAACAGAGAGAGGTGGGTACAAGTAGGCAGGTTTTACCTCAGAACTCTGAACTACACGGTTGACCAATTGGGGGTGGGCAAGGAGGCAACAGCCTGCCAGGCACATGGAAAACAATTGGGGGAACACATTTTGCCCCTTTTTACCCCTTTGGGGTCATGTTTCTTAGAAATCTCTTAATGGGGGGTTGATGTCATGGTAGGAATGCACTCCCCTTATTTTAGGTTTCTTGGTGCAGGGGTTCAGCCTGGGCATTGAATTTGGGGGGAGGGCATACCCCCCCTTTTTAACAAAAATGCTTCTCATTTGTGTTAGTGGGACATAACTACATATTCAAAACACCATCTGAGCAATCAGATATTAAGCATGTTCATATGAACCAATTTTCTAGAACCCACATTGTAAGAAGTTGAATAACCTAATAAAGGAAACCATAGTGGGTGGGAGTGTGGCTAAATCCCTTGATGAGGCTGGGCCAGCAGCATCGCTAAGGTGATCCTGCTGGGGCGGCGTTCCTGATGGATTAAAGTACCCTGGCCCTGCTCCTACACCTGACAGACACCAGCCTGTCTGGTGTTGTGCGGGATTCTGTTTAAAGGCATCAGGGAGGCTGGGCCAGCAGCAGGGCTCAGACAATCGTGCTGAGCAAACCTCCCCGGTGGCTGTAAGCATACTCCCCACATGACAGATAGCTGCCTGTCAGCTGTAGGAGGTGGGGGGAGTGTGTTGGAAGCCATCTGGGAGGCTGGGCCAGCAGCACTGCTGTACCTCACAGGTGGCTGGCCATTCCTGATTTCCTTAACTGTCATTAGCTCTTTGCAGTCTCCTGGTTCTTTTTACCTCAGAACACTGAGCTCCACAGCTGACTAATCAGAGAGTGGGGGATGCAAGGAGGCAGGAGCCTGGTAGCCACATAGGAATCAATGGGGGGAGCACATTTTACCCCTTTTGACCCCCTTAGGGGTCGAATTTCTAAAATCCCTACTTAGTGAGCATCTACGTCATGGTAGGAGTGCTCTCCCTGAATTTTGTGTTTCTAGGTCCAGGGGTTTGGCCTGGGCATTGATTTTACAGAGAGCATACTTTCTTTTATATATATAGACTAGCCTGCTACCCGTGCTTCGCTATGGTATTTAAGTTCCATAAATCCAGTTATAATACTGATGATGTGAAATTTGAAATGTGACATTTGTTGTAGGAATTCTAACAGGGAAGATTGTAGTGTAAGAAATGAAGTGAGACATACATACTTTTTTCCCTCTCTACTGAAGGACCTCTCTCTAGACCACATTGGTGGTTCTGCCCTTAGGTGCTAGGATCACCAGGCTGCTTGATGAGCTCACACTGCAGCAGGAAACATAGAACTGTCCATTTAAGAAGCAGTCGTCTGTTAAGTCAACTCCTGCTACCTTCCACAAAAGTGATGGCCTCTCTACTTGTGTTCCTAGATTGTTTTGTTCATATGGAGACTGTGTTGTTCTGAGCACCTCAGAGTGATCATGCTGGTACTTGGCCTGCACAGCTCAGTGCACTGCAGGAGTACTATGTGCAAATGTTTTTGCCACATTCCTAAGTTGGCTCCTCCTCTGTAGCGTTGGTGTATCTGGCTCGACGTTCGCCAGGAGTTTTCTTGGGGGCAGTAAGAGCTGAGAGGGGGAGTTGGTGTGAGGGAGTGGTGATGTGGTGGACATTTCTTCAGGTTCATGAGGGAGGCACACATCGAAATGGCTCCTAGAAATGTCCTTTACTATCTCCGCATAAACATTCATACCCTGGCCATGCTCCTACACCTGACAGATACTGATCTGTCTGGTGTGGTGGGGGATTGTATTTAAAGGCATCGGAGAGGCTGGGTCAGCAGCAGTGCTAAGGTAATCCTGCTGAGCAAACCTCCCCGGTGGCTGTAAGCATCCCACCTCCTCTCCTACACCTGACAGGCAGCTGCCTGTCCAGTGTAGGATGGGGAAGGGGGAGGAGTATTAGAAGCCACTGTGGAGGCAGGGCTGGCAGGATCACTAAGGTGTTACTGCTGGGGCAGGCTCCCTCGTGGCTTTAAGCATCCTGCAACCACTGCTGCACCTGACAGACAACCACATGTTAAGTGTAGGAGGTGGGAGAAGTGTGTTGGAAGCCATCTCACCTCCTCTCCTACACCCGACAGGCAGCTGCCTGTCCAGTGTAGGAGGCGGAGGAGTATTACAAGTCACTGTGGAGGTGGGGCTGCACCTGACAGACAACCGCCTGTTAGGTGTAGGAGGTGGGGGGAGTGTGTTAGAAGCCATCAGAGAGGCTGGTCCAGCAGCTTTACTTCACCTCACAGGTGGTTGTTGGCCACTCCTGATTTCCTCAACTCTCATTAGCTCTCTGCAGTCCCCTGTAACTGTTGGGGGGTTTTAACCTCAGGACACTGAACTCTGCAGCTGACCAATCAGAGAGTTGGGGGTGCAGAGAGGCAGCTGCCTGGCAGCCACATAGGAATCAATGGGTGAGCATATTTCCCCCCTTTTGACCCACTTAGGGGTTGAATTTCTAAAAATCCCTTCTTAGAGAGTACCTATGCCACGGTAGGAGCACTCTCCCTGAATTTGGTGTCTATAGGTCCAGCGGTTTGGCCTGGGCATTGATTTTACGGCGAGGGGACTTTCTTTTATTTATATAGATGTAACATCTTTGTGTTTAAGAAAAATGAGCAAAACCAAAAACCCCTTCTGAAAAGAGACTGATTGGCAGTAATGAAGATGACGTTCTCAAAAGATAGCATGATATCATAATTCACATGCTAAATAGGAGCACTTCCATTTTGTTAAAAAATTAATCTGGGCTTTACCTTATGCTGGAATTTACTCTGGACATCAGTTGGAAAGGCTCAGTGTTCTCATTAAAGCAGGGCACTAGCCATGTATGGCTCAGGAGAAACCCATGGCTGACTACAGATCCAAATATGGCTCCATGAGCATGCAGGGTCCCTCACCTCTCTGGCAGATGCACTTCTCCTCTGCCACAACCAGCACTCAGCAGCAATGAAGAGGAGCAGGGCTATTTTGGGGCAGGAACGCACAGGAACGGAGTTCCGGCTGGCTCCCAAGTTGGCCATGCCCAGCAGGAACTCATTAGCATAATAGGCCACACCCAACAGCAGGAACTCATTAGGATTGGCTACATTAGGGGTGTGTGGCCTAACATGCAAAGGAGTTCCTGCTACAAAAAAAAGGCCCTGGGTTTTGACAACAAACAAGGTAAACAGAATAAGAAGGGAAAGGTGGGTGTGGCTGGATGACCACACTTCTGGTGACATGGGGGTGCGTCCTAATGTGCTAATGAGCTGTGCTGTCAGGGGTGTGGCCCAATATGCTAATGAGTTCCTGTTGTTGGGTGTGGCCTATTATGCGAATGAGTTCCTGCTGGGCTTTTTCTACAAAAAGAGCCCTGATAGAGGAGGGCACTCTCAGGCTTTCCTGAGAGCTCCAGTCAGCAAGTGACGGCTGCCAGAGACGATGGGAGCCTCTTCTTGCATGAAACTTCCCTGCACTGTGCCCTCACACTGCCAGGTCCCTCCAACGTTGGCCTCCACCTGTAAGTGATCTGAAGAGCTGGTCGTTAATCTCCATGAGCTAGGCAGGGGAGGAGGAAGTGGAGGCAGAGTTCTGGCAAGGTAGGGGTTGGGGGTTTTAGGAGAGGGAGGGAGAGGGCTGAGGAGAGGGTTGTTGCTGCCCTTGGATGGCCTAGTTGGTGATCATGAGAGACAGCAGAGAGCCTGAATACATGCATGGTGATGAGCTTATCAGTTATAGTGGTAAACTTTCAAGAAATTAGCAAAATGATGCATCAGCTGAAGTACCATTTTAAAAAGTCTGTCAAGGTTATTATGGCATAAATTTAGGCTATTATTCATCAACATGTCAATTATCAACACTGTTAAGTTGTATACTTTCAGTTATGTGAATAGGCTTTCTTCTGCTGAATTTTGGCATACTAGCTCGTTAATTAGAAAAGGTTGCTGACCTTTGCTAAAGTGTGTCCTATTAGATACTCAGTTCCACATTCCTACATTAAATAATCACTGTAAGATATTTTTAAATAGAAGAAATGTATGATCAATAGGTGAAACGATTTTGTGTCCATATTCCACGATGCTAAGCAACATGTGTTATAAATAAGGTATCCAAAGAGCCTTCGGTCTCGCTTGCTTTGATATTGTGCAGGACACAGCTAAAGGGTAACTTAGAAATGATTTACTAAAGTGAATATTGAGAGCCAGTGGGTGAGAATCCTTGCTTGGGGCCACGATACTCAGTGAATAGTTCTGGGCTCTTTGGAGCTAGGGTTGCCAAGTGGCACTTACCTTGCTGGCAGGGGACTCCCGTGCGGATCCCGGCGCCGCATGCACGTCACAGGGAAGTGACGTCATGACACCGGGCACGCTGGGGCGGGGCCACGACCATACAAACCATGGAATTTTCCCTTGTATGGCCGTGGCCCCACCCCCAGCATGCCCGGCGTCATAACGTCACTTCCCTGTGACATGCACGCTGGGGAGGGGTTCCCCCCGGGGCCCGATTCCCCGGCGTCGGGGAACAGGCCTCTGGGGCGGGGGGGTTTCCATCCCCGGGGGGGCTTGGCAGCCCTATTTGGAGCATATGCCAGCCTGGGCTCTTTAGAAGAAGGATGGAATGTGAATGTGAGGGAATGAATGAGCCACTGTGTCTTCCATTCTATACTTTCCTTCCACATACATAATATGGTTCTCTACTGAAGACTCATCCTCCAACAATAGATCCAAGCCTACGTGGATTCAGACCATGTTTGGGGGTCGTATTTTATCTTCGTTTATTTTATTCATCACCTTTTGAAGCAGCATTATTAATTTCTCTTCCAGACATTTGTAGTACATTGTTGTTAACCCATCTGGGCCTGGTGCTATATATTCCTTCATTTTTTACTGCTTGTGAAATCTCTTGTATTGTAATATTTTGATTCAGAATATCTCTATTTTCTGGTGTAAACTTTTGAATAAATGTGTCTTTTATGTATTCCTCAAGTCCTTCCTTTGTTAAATTTTCTTTCTCGTAAAGTTGTGAGAAAAACAAAATAAACTGTTCATATAGTTCATATATTTCTTTTTTCCATATGGGTATTTCCATTTATCTTCCTTATGGGTATTTCTGCATTTCTTCAGTATGTAGCATGTTTAATTGGATTTTTAATTGCTTAATTTCTGTTGAAGTCACCTTCTTAAGAGATTTTTTATGCTGTCCTTCCAAAATGTGTATTTTTCTATCATCATAATTTGTTCTGATTTCTCTTTCTTTCTTTTTTGAAGCAATGGCTATAACATCTTCTCTCATAGAAGCTTTACTTTTTCCCCAAATTGTTGCAATGGAGAACATTATCTGTAAGATTAAATTTTAAAAATTCTTCTAAATCTTTTTTATGTTTCTTTAGTATATCTTCTTGTAGTAAAAGGTTGTCATTCAACCCCCATCTTCTCCTTTTAATTCCATCTGCTTGCCAAGCGATCAGTAAAGAATCATGGTATGTGAGGATTTTCAGTTGTATTTCAGCCTTCTTCAAATTAATAATAAATGTTTTAGACACCCAACACATGTGAATCCTAGATTATTTTTGGTGTCTGTCAGAAAAAAGGAATAGTTTTTAGAATTTGGATTAGTAACTCTTCAAGCATCTATCAAATGTAGCATTTCCATATATCGGAAGACATTTTTTGGACGTTTGCCTCCCTTTGTTTTCCTTGATTTGTCTTTTTTAAAGTCCATTACTCCATTCAGATCTCCAAAAATCATAATCTCAATTTCTTGAAAATTTAACAACATTTGAAATTATTTCTCATAAAAATTTTCTTTAGCATTGTTTGGGGCATATAATGATATGAATGCCAATCTTGCCTTCGGGAAATCTGATTTTCATCATGATATATCTCCCTTCAGGATCTTTCAGTTCTTCAGTACATAGACCACTATGCCTTTTTTTAATCAGCTGATGATATATAAACTTTACCCAATGTCTTATTCTTTAAAATATGTTCATGTTCTTCCTTTATATGGGTTTCTTGTTGGGGGAGTTTGTTGTTAATATTTATTGATACAATGCTTAGACTATCCATTTTGTTAGAATGCTGCAGCCTAGTCTAGTATTCCTTCTACATTATCTGGAGCTTCTTTGCTGTTTTTCTCTTTCTGCTTTTCCGAGTGTTGTAGGTCCTCAGGAATATTTTCCGCTAATAATTCTTCAAACAGTACTTTAGCTTGTTCAATCATCCATTTTATTATTCTTCCCTTTGGTAATAGCACCTCAAGAGCAAATGGAGTTCTCCAATGGTATCTTCTTTCTTTTGTAGACCTTGTCTTATAAAATCAAAATATTTTCTCTTCCTCAAAAAAGTTGGCCTTGAAAGATCTGTACTTCCGTCCCTTGTACCGTGAGAGAGGATTCCCTCTGTTTATTCAATATAAAATCTCTTGTTCTCTTATGTGTAAATTTTATTTATTTATTTCCTTCAATTTATATCCTACCCATTCCAACCTATACTAATCTGCTGAGTGCAGATTTACCTCATAAAAACAGAATAACAAAATACATACAATAAATACAATAAAATAACTACAACACTAAATACTTTAAAATAAATTATACCTCAACAGACACATAAGAGGGGGGTGGAGGGGGGAGGCCAGATTGAATTGGATACCCGCTGCCTCAACTGGAGGCCTGGCAGAAGAGCTCCATCTTGCAGGCTCTCACGGGACCCTAATTTCTGATGGGAGCTCATTCCACCAGGCAGGCAGGGGCCAGGGCTGAAAAAGTCCCGGCTCTAGTTGAGGCAAGTCAGATATCCCTAGGGCCAGGGACCATCAGCAGATGTTGATTCATAGAGCACAATGCCCTCCGGGGCTCATATGTCTCAGGGTTTTCTATTCTTACCTGCAAATCTCAAGTTGACTCTGTATTTCTGATCAATATCTGGGAAATCTTTAGTCTTAAAATGGTCTTGTAGCAGTGTAGGAAGACTTTTTTCAATATTTGTCTTACCAAAATCTTCTTGGAAGACCCAAGTCGTAAATTATGGCTTCTATTCTGGGTGTCCAAAGTTTCAATCTTTTGATTAGCTAACTCTAACTGTTGGTTTAGAGCTTCTTGATCCAATTCCAAATCTCTGTATTGGTCTTTGACTTCATCAGTGTCCTGTGAGTTTTGTTGAACTTTCTTATAAGCCTCTTCTAATCCTGCTGCAAATTCTTATTTTAAAGTTGAAATATACTTTTTACTTTTATTGTGTTATCTCCAGCTTGTTTACTCTGCTCTTGAGTTTAGTCTTCAGACTGTTGAGATGTAATGATTTGCAGTTGTAGCTCCAAAGTCCCTTGAATTCTTTCCATAAAATCTGAAAAATCTAATTCTCCTTCTCCAAGCTCCTTTCCCCGCCCCCTTCATATGTGTTACCATTCTGTATTGTATTCGTAGTCTCCTTTATTTAAATATTTCATACAAACTTCTTATTATACAATTCATACTTTTTATTAAAAGTACATATTATCATGCAATATAGCAGCACATTAAATTCAAATATTGTATAACTTTAAAAAACCAAGAAATATAAGCAAACATATTTAAAGATACAACTAACTGTTAAAACTAATTTTTTCTTTCTTAAATTTTCACCTTTTTTCTTTTTTGAGAAAAAGAGAATATTATAATTAAAAGAGATAAAGAATGTTAGTTAACGTCACAACAACAACAATAATAATAATAACAATAATACTAATAACAATAATAATCTTTACTGTTTTTGCAACTGGAGTCATAAACAGCAAACAATTATCCCACAATAAACTTAGTTCCACAGGAAAACATGGAATAATTTAAAGGTTGGTACTGCACCCATATATTCTGCCAGTGCTTGTGCCATCTCAAATTTCAAATTTTCATCTTGCTTCTCTGGTATATTCTGGAATCTTAAAATATATGCTGCTTTGTCAAGCTTTAACTTGATGAGGACCTCTTCCATAGAATTTTGCTTAAATTCCACTTTATCTTCCTTAGATTGGATCTTTTCAGATTTATCTTCCATCTGGTTTACTGCTTTGGCCAAAGTGGACATTTCTTGTCTGTTTTCTTTAAGCAGCTTTTGGACTTCTATCATCTGCTGTGTCATTTGTTGTGATAGTGAATCTAGTCCAACTTGCATAGGATTGACAGCTGCTGTTACTGCTTCTTGTATTAAGGCTTGTAAGTCCTTTGCTGAGATCTGTGCCAAATTGGCAGTCACAGATCTACCTTGATCAGGAGATGTAACAGAGGGAGGGTTCACTTTCTTATCCATATTGTTAATTATACCTTTAAGTCACACAGCCTAATGTTATACAATAATTACTATAGTAAGACCAAAGACTCTCTTAATTGCTCACACTTTCCCAGTCGATACCACTCATTTTCCAAAAAAACACTCTCCCAATCAGTATAAAAACAACCGCAGTTATCAGCAGTTTACATTACACTCTGAACAAACTATGCTTTGATAAGAATGACATATAAAGACATAACAGTTCCAGTTTTAAAACATATCTCATGCAGAAGTGATGTTTGGAAAGTGAAAGTAAATTCCAGGCAGTTTCTAAACAACTCCTTTCTTCTTTTCTTCTTTTATATAATATAAGATCTTTGTCTTCTATTCTTTAGTTTACATTCCAAATGACAAAATAAAATAGGCTATAATCCAATAAAATGTTTTCATAAAAATCCAAATTTATCCAAATTATAATTCCAAAGCGGGTTTTAATAAAGTCAAGTGCAATCCAAGTGATCCAGTATTATAATCCACAAGGTCTCAGAACTTCAAAATACAACTAGAAAAGTCAGTTAGATCTATCAATAAACTGTTAAATCCAGACACCACCATTTCTTTTTTGTCCTTACAAATATTTAAAGTAACAAGTTATGTGCTTCTTTTCCAAGCTGCTTAAGAAAAGGGAGCAGGAGAAATCCCTTCACCCATCCATTTCTTTCCCTCTTTAAAGGGCCAATCCAAGTTTAAATCTCTTCTGACCCCAGTGCTTTTTAGAGTACTCATGGTGCTAAGGATTTTTGAAGTTGAATGTGAGGTCTGCAGTCTTTTCCTTGCCCTGGTAGTCACGGCTCCGCAGCTATGGAGATCCACAGATGCTCTCGCTCGGGTTTGGGCTTCAGGGCGATCCTGGACTCAATGCGCTTGCTGCCACTCGTGGAGAGTCTGGGATCAAGCCCCCTGCTTGGGTTCCTCTTCGGGGTGCCCAGGGGAATTCGAGAGCCCTCGAACCCCCACCAAACCCGGCGATCCGGCACAGCTTTACAGGCGCACTCCCGGAACTGGTCCACCGTGGCGGTGCTAAAAACCGGAAGTCGATTTTATACGTTAAAATCTTTTCACTTCAGTCCTTTAAAATACTTTAAAATCATCCCAGCACATGTAGTCTAAATGGTCTGTTAGTTTTTAATTTCAGCTGAATTTGATGCACTAAGCATCCTGTTTTTGAAGATTAGTTTGTCACACCTTCCATTACAGGTCACGCAATGCTGTCATCTGGGACAACCCCTTTTGCATGGCTATGAATCTCCTGCCCTCCCATCAGCATCCAGAGCGAGCGGGTGTTCTCCCTCCTGGGAGACATTTTCAGCCCCCACCACTGCAACCTGGATCCAGCCAGGGTGGACAAGTTGTCCTTCCTGAATGTCATCATCCCCCTGCTGGTCCACCCTGCTTTGGACCTAGCAGAGTAAAATCCATGCCTCCCACTGTTGTTCCCCCTGGTGTCTCCCCATTCCTCCTCTTCTCTGGGTGATCTGGCCTGCAGGTTATGCCCTTGGCACTTTGGTGTAACAATGGCTGCCTCTGTCTGGTGGGGGTGGCCTGGCCCCACACCCAACCCTAACAACATCTACCTCATAGCAAAACATGTACCTCATGAAAAAATATCTACCTCATAACAAAACACCTACCTCATGGACCAACATCTATCTCATAGCATAACACCTACCTCATGGAACAACATCCACTTCAGCAAGCATCTACCTCAACAAACATCCGCCTGTACAAGCAAACCCCTATTTGACTACTCCTTTCCATTGCATTTGTACAATTCACAGTCACAACAGGTGATTTCTTATCTGTATAATGTATTCCGCTAATGGTGAAGAACCAGAAATTTCAACTACGAGTAGGTTGTGACCAGAGGATCTATGTGTTTGGGGCTGAGGGGACCTGGGAGCATTGTGAGCACACTTCCCTTCCTTGAGATGTTGACTAAGCTGCTGTGGGGTAATTTTTGGGAGCTCCCATTGAGACTCTGGGGATGCCTGGTCTGCTTTTCTGTCTGTCCTTCATAACCTATCTTTTTAGACTTGAGGGTTGGAATCATAGAGTTGGAAAGGACCTCCAGGGTCATCTAGTCCAACCCCCTGCACAGTGCAGGAAATTCACAAATACCCCCACACACACCACCAGTGACCGCTGTAGAAGAATTCATCCTGATGGATGGGTGCACCCTGGACCCAGTTGCACAGTAGAATAAGACACTCCCCTTGGTGTGCTCTGCACCTGCCCTAGCTGGTGGGTGCCTCAGATGAGGGCCCACATTTATTATACCCTTCCAGCTGCTGTTGGGGTACTCTGGGGAGCCCCTGTCTAATGTCTAGGGATGTCTGCCTTTCTGTCTGTTCTCCAAGTACTGGCTGTATGTTTCAGCCCAAGGGCAGGCTCTGAGCATTGTGGGCATGCTTTGGTTTTTGGGTTTTTGGTGGACTTCCATTTCCAGGCCACCCTCCAAGAGGTCATTCTCCCAGGGTACACAACAGTGCTATCCAAAAGGGATAGGGGGAGGGCCCCAGAAGCAGTCACATGCACCTAATTGAGGAGATGATTGCTATGGGCAACCTTTCTCAGGGCTTTGAGCCACCACGTTTACATGCATCATTGCATGCTGGTTTGGGTCTCAGGTGGTCCCAAGGCTTCGAGCTACCACATCTATGGATGTCTTTGTACCCTTGTCGGTTTGGGTCTCAGCTGGTCCCAGGGCTTCAAGCCACCATGTCTACATACGTTGTTGCACCCTTACAGGTTTGGGTCTCAGCTGGTCCCAGGGCTTTGAGCCACCACATCTACATACGTTGTTGGACCCTTCCAGGTTTGGGTCTCAGATGGTCTCAGGACTTTGAGCCATCCCATCTACATATGTCATTGCATCCTTTTGGGTTTGGGTCTCAGGTAGTCTCAGGGCTTTGAGCCACCATGTCTACATATGTCATTGTACCCTTTCACCCAGGGTGATGATGTGATTTGCTCTGGACCTGTGTGTCTGAGCCCTGTGGAGAGTAGTGGGCACACTTCCCTTCCTTATGGTGTCTGGCTGTGGTGTCTACCAAGCTGCCATTGGGTTATTTGGGGAGCCCAAAATAACCTGTGTCAAAACTCTGAGGATGCCTCAGCTGCCATTCTGTCCTTCAAAATCTACCTTTGAAGACTTGGGGGGCTGCAAATGTAGGGGGGATGCTTGACTTGCTTCCAGTGTCTGGCTGGGGTGGTCTGCCCAGGTGAAGTTTCCCTGTGAGCTTGGTAGCTTCACTTTGAGTATATTATAATAGACCAACATGGATGTAATCAGGTCAAATCATGCCTCTCCTGGAAGACTCACAAATGATAAACCAGACAAAGGTGGTAGAAGGTACTACATGCTTCAAATAAGATCTGTGCATCCCTCTATAGACCTGACTCCAAAAGCACTCCCAAGCTGTGACTCTGCCTCTTATGTAAGAGTTCAACCTTGTCTAGAACCGGCTGACTCCGGAAACTTGATTAGCCTTATTATCAACAAACAGCACTCCGTTTTATCTGAATTTAGTCTAGTCAGTTTATTATGTCTGCAGACACTAATTCTTGACATCTACTCTCATCTGACTAAGGTGAAAAGGAGAAATAGAGCTGGATAATCATGTATATATGATTACCAGAACTCTAGATGGCATCTTCCAGCATTTAAAGCATCACCTCTGGAACAATTAGCAAGTTAGGAACAGAACCATCAGAGTACAGTGCCACCAATACTTACTTGTGCCAGTTGCTCCAGTGGTATACAATCAGTGATATAAGAAACCTCTGAGAGACCCAGGAAAATCAAAAGTTTCATATTCCTCCTTTCTCCTGTTGAAGGTCTTGAGCCAAGACAGTCTCAAAGCCAAACACATAATAATACTGAAAGGGATCTAGATAACCCATTTCATTCCAAAGTCTGGAACTCTTTGGCCACCACCCAGTGTCATGTTGTTCCAAGCGTTTTTCCCCCCATCCACCCAGTGTCATGTTGTTCCAAGCGTTCCCCCCCCCCTTTCAAAGGCCTTGAGGGTTGAAGAGGAAATTCTTTAGGAAGGTGCTCCAGAATAACTTCAAGGAGACTAGAATCAGTCCCTCTCTCATTAACCAAGATGGGCTATGGTTGATCATAAAAGTAGTTTGCTGTGTCCTCCCTCCATGCAGTTTGTCCACATCCTCAGGTCACAGCGACTGAAGTTCATCCAAGATAATCTGATGATGAATACACTCTGAGGATGATCTAGTATAACAATTTATGTGCAGAATGCTTCACAATACATTCACTGTGTTGTGGAACTGATCAGCCAGGTAGGAATGAAATCACCAGAGAGTAATGCCACCAACACCTGGTGTTTGATTTTATTTATAGCAAAAATCTCCTCCAATCTTTCTTGAGATATCTACCAATGTGTTTAGTTGCCTTAAGATTATTGTTGAACCAGGCAGCTTTGTGAGCTCATCTGAAGGTGATTCTGCCATCATCCAGACCGTCCATAAATTGACTCAGGCAGGGACAAGAGCATGAAGTATACCCTGAGGGCTGTCATGGATCCACCTCGTTTCAGAGATGAATGATCCTAATAAGT
The DNA here is from genome assembly GCF_001447785.1 of Gekko japonicus. Classification (NCBI taxonomy): domain Eukaryota; kingdom Metazoa; phylum Chordata; class Lepidosauria; order Squamata; family Gekkonidae; genus Gekko; species Gekko japonicus. Next base: position 1,344,841 of record NW_015164669.1, read on the forward strand.
CTGTTATTCCTGCAAAGTTACAAGTCTATACAAGCCTAAACCTCATCAGCTAATGCTCAGTTCTTTTTTCCCCATTGACTACATTGTTCATGTGACCCTGTCGCTTAAAGGATATGAGGAAAGGCAGCATGTGATAAGCACAATAAATACAGTGGCCGGACTTCTGGTTAATGGTGACACGCAGGCAGATACATCTCCCGGGGATGTAATCTGCGCACCAGCGTGTAGGAGGGGGTGCGACTGGTCGTGACCCCCCGGAGCCTTGGCAAAAGGCTCCTAGCCAGGGGGCTTTTGAGGGGCGACCTCTTCGATGGCGCGATGCCGGAGAATTGAGGAGCTCCTCTGCCCCGAAGGTCCTGACCGTATGGTATGAGTGCTGCTGACTGGGACAAGCATTGGAGATCGGGCAGAAAAAAAATGATGCCAAGCGAGGCCGGTTGGCCAACAATGAACTGTGAGTCGGGTTGAAGCGAATATGAAGATTTAAATAGAAAGCTGCCCCCCATAAAGAGCGACGGGAAGTGAGCGGGGGAGGGGCCCCTCCCAAACGCATAAACAAAAACACAGAATTAAGAGGGGGAGCGGAAAAATAAGAGTTTGAAACTGTTTTCAGAGACTTACCAGAGCACAGATAAGCATTTGGGCGAAAAATCAGAGACTTTAGCAACTTTTCGATAAGTAAACAAAACCAAAAAGATGGCGGGGAAGAAACCGGAGAAAGAAAAACTTTTGAAAGCGAAACTTGTGGGTAGTCCTCAAACGGAAGAGAACACTGAGCTTTCAAAGATGTTGGCAGATTCCTTGCGCCCTCTGCTGGATGAGATTACTAATATCAAGCAACAACTGTCAATAATTGGTCAAAGCCTGGCTTCACAGCAATTACAATTGACCCAATCTTTAAAAGCAACGGAGCAAATGGGAGAGAAGGTGAAGGAAATGGACGCCAATACTAAAACAGTTAAGAAAAAGGTGCAAAGCCTGGAAATGAAGCAAGCCATGGAAGAGTCTAAACTTTTGCAGCTGCAAATGGAGAAAGCCAACTTGGTCCTACGGTTCCAAGGGGTCCCGGAAATTAAAGGAGAGAATCTGAAGCAACGGAAGCAACTTCAGGAACTCTCTTGAAAATTGGGGACAACAGCATTAGGATTTTAAAAGACGTTCCATTTGACATAAGAAAGAAGAGAAAGAATTATAACGAGCAAATCCTATTTCTACAAACAAATGGCATCAGTTATAGATGGTTAATCCCAGAAGTCGTCATTTTCAAACTACGCGATAAAAAAGAAAAGATTGACTTTGTTCTTAAGGCACATGTATTTCTGCGAACACAGCTCAGGGAACCAGCTGAGGATGAGAAGGAAGAAGAAGAAAGCAAATCTGATGGCGAGTTAGGCTCGGGGTCTTCGGACAAGGACTCACCCTCTGAAAAGGGGGCGGCTGCCCCCAAAAGTTCATATAAATTGAGGATTAGAAAAGAGAAGAATAAATAGTGGCTGAAGGACTCTGATTTGTGCCTGAAAACTCTGAAATGATTTGGGGATGCTCGGGGGGTTTCTTTAAGCAGTTAAATGAATAGTTAAAAGATAATTAACCTAGCATAGCCGACTATGTTCATTGTTTTAATAGCTTTTTAAAACTAACATTGAGTTAAGCTGATGTATTGATCTCCTACTCTTGGGTTTTTAGTTATTAGTGGGTCTTTTTTCTTTCTCCCTTAGATGTAGTTCCCCTCCCTATATTTTCGTTTGTAGTTTGCAAAAAATCAATAAAAAGTTCCTTTCGGGGGATCCAATAAATAAATAGATAAATAAATAAATACAGTGGCCCCATGAACAATGTGGCTGTGAATCCACCCTTGATCACAGTGAGGAACACTTGGGGGTGTAGCTATAGAGACCTTTTTTAAAAAAAGTCAGCATCCCAACCATCAGCTGTTTGGAAGAAAAAGGGAAGCAGAAAGGCCTTTCTTTCTCTCTCTCACCCGTTTGGAAGAAAAAGGGAAGCAGAAAGGCTGACTTCAGCCTTTCTTTCTCTCTCTCACTCCTAAACAGGTGATCAGTTAGATTTTAACCTCTTCTGAAAAGGCTGCATATACATAGCCAATCGGTTGGATCGGAAAATGGAGTCCTTATGCATAGGTTCTGTCTGCAAATGTAGTTTCTCTGGCCAGATGGGAGATACGCATGAAAGCCTGCTTCCGTGTGTGCCTAGTACCCCTGGCTTGATCTTGAGGGGAAAGTTAGGGTTCATGTACAAAGAACCTAGTTTGCATAAACAAAGAAAAGGTCAATATGAGGCCATACGTGTGTAACGTAAGCACAGTTCATTCTGTCAGAACAGCATTCTGCTGCCTTCAATCTGGGCAAGGTTTTCAGAGACTCAAACCAGGAGGCAGGCCAGTTGGCAGACCATCAGTTCTGCTAGCTTCCTATAAAATCAAGCAGCTCAACTCTTGAAAACTAAGTTAATTAAATAATTGGTGTGTATTAAATATGGATATGGCTTTTTTCTTCTTTGGAGTGATATAAATTGATCAGATGTAAGAGCCAAGCCAGGGTCTGCAGTGATATAAGACGTGGATGTCTTTATTGGCTCGTCAGTTCACAGGATCCTGCTGAGCTGAAGAGTACAAGCTCTGGCCATCTGCTGGGGGGTGCTGCAGAGCAGCAGTGATGAGGCCAGCAGTGGCTCTGCCTGCACCCTTCCGCAGTGGAGTGGCGTGGGAGTGAGGTTCCTAAGATCTGTTCCCAGAATTCAAGCCTCCTGATGCCCACACAAAGCCTCATAGTCAAACTCATGAATGAGCTTTGAATCTCAGAGGAAATGAAGCAAGTCCAGAAGAATGTCTTAGTTTTAATTCAGGAGAATAAATAATTCGTAAATTTTGCTCCGCCCACCACTACTACCCACATCACTTCTACAGGATTCTATAAGGTATCGGGGAGCTGAGCGGACCAGTTTTTCCATCTCCTGTTTATTTGTTTTTGTTTGACTCTCCACTGCTTCAACACTCTGTGCCTCCTGATGTACACTAAGTACTGGTTTGGGTTTGCTCTTTAATTTGGGCGTACCCTTTTTTCTTTGGATAACTTTATGAAGTCATGGTCTGCATACCTGGAGAGGATGATATCTACCTGGTCTGAGGATGACCCTGTTTTGCAACTTTCATTATTAACATGAGTCAGCTCACTTCACTATTCGTTATCATGATTTCTGTGATTATTTTCACTGGAAGTAGTTTCTCCTGTCTTCCTGGTATGGCCTTCAAAGAAAAAAAGAAAAAAAAGAAAAAGCAAATCGTGCAATCAACATTGATTAATTAGGTGAAATTATTGTGCAGTCCAACATTTGTCATCTACTATAAACGTGACTTTGATTTGGCAGAAATATATTAATTTTGCATGTGTGCTCAATTGTTTTAGCATTTCTGAGAAAGGAAAGGACAGGCAAATAAAGAGATCTGCTCCACCATCTGTAGTTTGAGAGCTTCTTGCCAACAACACATGTAGCATAAAGATGTTTATCACAGGCAGGGGAAAAAAAGTTGCTGGGAAAAGACCTATTCACATTGGATGTGGTGTAAAGTGTGTGTGTGTGTGTGTGTGTGTGTGTGTGTTTGACAACTAGGACATTTTTTTAAAAAAATCATGAACAGCAACTATCATCCTACTATGTCCCCCACCCCATTTTTTTCCAGCACATTGATTTATCTTGAAAGGCATAAGTGGGCTTTATATAATGGGGATTGCTTCTCTATGAGAGATCCCATGAAACTGCAGTAAACTCAATATTAGAACAATGTGGGGTTTCTCAGACATACAGTCTGTTGTACCAGGAGCTCACCAACTATGCAAAACAGGAGCACAAGCTACCTGCAGTCCTTTTGATATGGGTGGTCCCCATGCTGGGTTAATAAGAGTTTTCAAATATTTCTATGTGCATGCAGCTTCAGTACATGAAAACATGAATCCTGAAAAATCTGGCGGTCAGTTTGCATGCACCAAAGTGCTTGCATGATAAATATGCATGTTGTCTTGTTCACACCACATGGCAACCATGCATATTGGGAGAATCATGGGTAGTGCACACAGTTGGTGGGCTCCCAGTACACATTGTTATCGCAACTAAAAAGAGCTACAGAGTCTAATCAGTTTTGTGTGAATCCAAGTGACATTGCAGCATTAGCATCATTATTTCAAAGGCATATAAGCAAATGATTTGGAGTAAAAATGTTAGTAAAGGTTTCCCTTGCTCGAAAGCCAGTCGAATCCGACTCTAGGGATGCGGTGCTCATCTCCGTTTCCAAGCCGAAGAGCCAGTGCTGTCCAAAGATGTTTCCGTGGTCATTTGGCCAGCATGACCAGACGCCAAGGCGCACAGAATGCTGTTACCTTCCAACCAAAGTGGTACCTATTTATCTAGTTGCAATTTCTTGCTTTTGAACTGCTAGGTTGGCAGGAGCTGGGGCCAGAGACGGGAGCTCACTCTGTCATGCAACACTCAGGTCCTGAACTGCTGAACTACCGACCTTCTGGTCTGCAGTTCAGTGTCTTAACCACTTGAGCCACCGCAGTCCTTAAAAATGTTAACAATCCTCTAAAATTCATAATACAAATGAAAGGGGTGAGTACCTTGAAAGATCCTTGTTTACTATGCTAGCATTAAATAACAAATGGAAACTATTGTTCTGTTAAAAAAACTTCAATACACAGAAACGTGAAATATAAAAGTAAAAGATTTGTAGATCATATTGAGCATTATCAGTCCATATAAAATAGAGCACTGCAATATATTCTGAAGTCCTTTATTTAGTCTAATTGGAAATTGCCCAAGCAGTGAAACTTCATACTTTTTCTCTTGAGGGAATCTGCCACAGCTTTAAAGAATTAGCTGTCAGGAGATGTTATCAGATATTTAGCCTACATTTTGCTCAGATTTCAGCCAGCACTCCTAAATCTGTCTCTCGGATATTTACTTTTTAAGCTACATGTAAATTCCCATTACAATCCTTTAACTGCCATTTGGAGAGACTAGCTTCAGGCCACAAGGAGAAGTATATATGTGACAGAGGCTGTGTTCATGGAAACAAAGACAAATAGCCTTGGCCCTTCACCAGGTGTTTCACAGCCACCCCTCCACTCAGAGAATCATGTTCATCAAGCCTATGTTTTTCTGAAGTTTAGAGATCAATTACGACAGATCTAAAATCATAACTTTTTGCAAAATCTACACAGTTACCAGTCAGAAGGTAGATGGTTATTCTGAAGTGTCTGTCTTGCTTTTGTAGCATTTATGCTTTGTATACATACATGCTTTCCTCTCAGCCTCCCTGCCACATAGATAATTATATTCATTTTAGCTATGTGGTGATACCCAAGAATTCTCTTCTACTCTATATCTTAATGTGATTTCCAAGATGTTTCTATCTTCTGTAAATAAGTAGCCTTCTTTATAGTGGACAGCTGTATCTTGGAAAAGTCTGGAAAAGTCTCTATTCTGGCATCATTAGCATATACAAACAATTCAGAGATAGGACAGAGTGTGTCTCCTGCTTTCTCTTTACTTTTTTCTATCAGCAAGAACAAAGTAGGAGCCAATACTTCTTTTTAGATTCCTAAAGCTGAAATAGCCATAACTTGGGTCAGATGTAATTTTGAAGCAGGAATTCATACCCTCAGTACTCTATTCTGCAGGGATGTATGATATCTGGGGGGGAAAACCTGTCTAAGATCTTGTTGGCAGGGGTCATTTCCTAGAGAAAGAGGTGCAGGAGCTTGTTAGCATAACTTATTTGCATATGCCACACCCCCTGACATCACCGGAAGTGTGTCAGAAGGCAACACCCACCACTCAGGCTCCACTGGACTGTTTTGGCTTGCTAGGCTATTGGGGGGGGGGACGTGCAGATCTGTCCTCGTAGAGGAGGGAGAGCTTGGACCTGAATAAAACTTGGCCTTAAAGGTGCCACTGGACTGTCTTGGACCGGGGGGGGGGGGGCTCTGCAACTTACCTGGCTGCTTCTTGCTCTGACTGAGGGCTGCTGGGAGCAGGGGGTGGGGCTTGTTGCATGTGCCCGCCCCCTGGGCTCTTTACTGCCAGAGCTCTCCTCCTGTGCGTTCCTGCAGGAAATGACCCCTGCTTGTTGGTATATTAAATTTCTTTCAGTAGTGCCTCTGAGTTAGATCCAAAGATGGTCTTCCACATACGCAAAGAGATCTTCTGCTCATGGAAGATTTGTTTTTTACCTTGCATTAGAATATTGTTCAGGGAACCAGAGGTAAGTCAAATTATATCCAAAGATGACTACATTCTTACTTGTGTCTCATGAATGGAGCTTTGACTCTCAAAAGCTCATGCCCGGAAAATCTTGTTGGTCTCTGAGGTGTTGCTGGACTGGAATCCAGCTGTTCTACTGCAGACCAACATGGCTACCCTCTGAAACGACATCCAAAGATGTCCTTCTCCTTGGGCAAGACATTGTGCAATTCTTCCATAAGAACTGCCATAGAGTATATAGAACCATAGAATCACAGAGTTGGAAGGGGGGCATAAACCCCCTGCTCAATGCCGGATCAGCCTAGACCATCCCTGACAAGTGTTTGTCCAGTCACTCCTTTAAGACTGCCAGTGAGGGGGAGCTCACCACCTCCCTAGGCAGCTGATTCCACTGTTGCAGAACTCTTACTGTAAAATGGTTTTCCCTATAATCCAGCCGGTACCTTTTCGCCCTTCATTTAAACCCATTATTGCGAGTCCTATCCTCTGCTGCCAACAGGAACAGCTCCCTGCCCTCCTTTAAATGACAGCCCTTCAAATAATTAAAGAGAGCAATCATGTCCCCCCTCAACCTCCCCTTCTCCAGACTAATCATTCCCAGGTCCCTCAGCCTTTCCTCATAGGGCTTGGTCTCTAGGCCCCCAATCATTCCCATCGCTCTCCTCTGCAGCTGCTCCATTCTGTCCACATCCTTTTTGAAGTGAGGCCTCCACAACTTCATACTCTGTTATTGTTGATTGAAATATTGTTTTATTATTGTTGTTGAAAATAAAATAAAAATTAATTAAAAAAAAAGAACTGCACACAGTACTCCAGATACAGCCTGACCAATGCAGGTTACAGTGGAACTATCACATCTCGCAATGTGGATGTTATGCTTCAGTTGATACACCCCAAGATTGCATTAGCCTTTTTTGTTGCTGCATCACACTGGCTGTCCATATTTAACTTACAGTCCACCTCAAGAACTTGTTCACAAACACTGCTACCCAGAAGTGTATCCCCCATCCAGTATGCATGTTCCTCATTTTTGTTACTCAGATGTAGAACTCATCCTTGTTAAATTGCATCTTGTTTACATCTGCCCACTTTTCCACTGTGTTCAGATCTCATTGAATTCTATGCCTATCTTCTGATGTGTTTGCTGTTCCTCCCGATTTGGTGTCATCTGCAAATTTAATGAGTAGCTCCTCTACCCCCTCATCCAGAGCATTTATAAAAATATTGAAAAGTACCGGGCCCAGAACTGAGCCATGTGGCACCCACTGGACACCTCCTTCCATTCAGATGAAATGCCATTGACAACTACTCTTGGAGTGCGGTTCTTCAATCAGTTCCCTATACACCTAACTATCCTAGAGTCCAGTCCACAGTGCTCTAGTTTACCCATCAAAACTTCATGGGGAACCTTGTGAAAAGTTTTACTCAGATCATAGAAATCAGTGCATGAAGTCTTGTGCACACTCGTCCACAAACCCTTGTACAAGAATTTATGGAGCAGTTAGTAGCTGTTTTCCTTTTGTGGATTTTTGACAGCAAAGCAGTGTACTTTGCTGTATTCAGCCATGATTCCCTTCAGGCCAGTTATGGCCTGTAATGGGCAAAAGGTAATATTCACTTTTTTCATTCTTTTACACTACGAGGAGGAGGAGGAGGAGGAGGAGGAGGAACAGCAGCAGCAGCAGCAAATCTCAAAAATATACCATAGTGAATTTGGTAGAGAACATGTGTCATAAAAACAATGCAGTAAGGTGTACATTCAGGAAAATCCCTTTTTGTTTTCATGCAAAACGCTAATAGAAAAATCCTCAAGATTATATCCAGTTAAAAGATTTGTAAGGCAGAATATTGTTTTCACTGTTCCCAAGCATAATAAACCTAGACCCTTTCTCTACAAATTGATTAGCTGAACATTACTGAACATATTCTTGGATCTCACATAATGCCCTGTCATTAACACAGTTCTTCAAGTTTCCTGATACCGATCCATTATAAAAATGTGGTTTTGACTTTTTCCACTTAGCCACTGTAGGTAAGCTAGGAAGCATTTCCAAATCAGATTTTACGACTAACCCCTTCAAATAGCACATCATCATCTAAAACCTTTTATTTGATTCCTTGGAGTGAAGTCAAACTAGATATCTGAAAGAAACAAACATGGAAATGATGGTACATTATGATAACTTCCTATGCTATGTTTATGTTATGGGGCTGCTCTCAGAAGATCTCTAGTATCAAAATAAAATGTCATGAAAAAGGTTTGTTGAATGCTTCCAGGAAAAACTGAATGCTCTTGGATTCTGAGCACACCAGGGAGAATTTCATAGAAACAGAGATGTGTATAAGCTCTTTCATTGTAGTGTTGGGGGTGTAAGAATTGCATTTATGAATCATCTGTGACATTATTTAATGTCGAGCACAAATCAACCATTCATACTGCTAGTGCTTTGAAATATATAATTCAGAACACTTAAGGCCAAGTCATAAGCTTGCTAATTTATGAACTAATTTATGAAGCTAATTTATGAAGTTAATTTATGGAAGCATGGGACTAGTGTTTATTTATTTTAAATGTTTTTATGCCATCCCTCTGAGAAATCTTGCCCAAAAAGTAAAACAATAAACCAACAGACTTAATTCAAAATAGTTAACATGACAAATAAAATACCAACAAATATCATTTTCTGCTGTAAGACAATAATAAAATGAGACAGCAGGCAGGCCACGGAGAAGGGGTTAAAATAAAATACAAATGGTGGGCCAGAAAAAAAGTTATATAAAAGCCTGGATGAAGAGTAATGTTGGCAGGCAGGACAATATAGGAGCCCTTTTGTGGCCTTAAAAGATGAGCACGGACATTTTGAATTGTGCCACATAAGGCAGTTACTACTACAGACCTTTTAGCACAAGGTAATATAAGGTGGCTCAAGTGGTTAAGACGCTGAACTGCAGGCTGTGGAAGGTCAGTAGTTCAGCAGTTCGAGGCCGGGTGCCGCATGACGGAGTGAGCTCCATCTCTAGTTCCAGCTCCTGCCAACCTAGCAGTTTGAAAGCAATAAATTGCAAGTAAAAAAATAGGTACCATTTTGGTGAGAAGGTAACAGCGTTCCGTGTGCCTTGTTGTTTAGTCATGCCGGCCACATGACCACGGAAATGTCTCCAGACAGCGCTGGCTCTTCAGCTTTGAAACGGAGATGAGCACCGCAACCCTAGAGTCGGACTGGCTTTTGAGCAAGGGAACCTTACCTTTACCTTTAATATAAGGCTGGATTGCTATTGAATCCCTGATAGCAATCTAGCCACCACATTTTGTAGTAACTGAAGTTTCTAAGAAGACTTCAAAGGCATTCAACTAACTTTTCTTTACAGCTCATTCCAGTAATCTAACTGGGATGCAATTAGGATGTGGTTCACTGTGGCCAGGTCATAGATTCAGGTGGGTAGCCATGTTGGTCTGGAGCAACAGAACAGAGTTTCACTTATAACCGGAATTAAACTTTTTTTGTTTTAAAGGTGCCACTGGACTCAAACTTTGTTCTGTGGCCAAGTCATTTTTTTCCCTCCGTGACAAAAAAGTACTATATTCCACAGAGGAGACCTGAGCCCCAGTATCCAGCAGCACCGTAAAGCTATGAACCTTTAAAGCTCTTCCAGGAGAGTACAGTCCCCATTTAGGACAAGCTAACCCCTCAGTCTGAGAGTGGCTTTATTATTAACCTATAGCACCTCATTTGTGCACCTACTAATAATTGTATCCAGTTTGGAAGTCCTCTTTGACCTGGCCGTGCTCTCAGATGTCCAAGTATACTAAATGTGATCTTTCTTTGAGTAGTCTGACCTGATGAGTAACCCAATATAGTGTGGTTTTCAGATTTAACTACTGTAGCATGCTCTGCATGGGACTACTTTTGAAAAGTGCTTGGAAATTTCATCTGTGACAAAATGTGGCACCTGTTAACACGAGCAAGTTGGTTTGGCCACTTAAACACATCTAGATAAATCATCAATGGTTCCCAGTGTGCTTTTGGATCCAATTCAAATGGCAGATGTTGACCTTTACAGCTTTTAATGTCTGGGGACCAAGACACCTCAAGAACCTCTCTCCAAAATGCATCTTCCATAAAATAAGGTCACTTGCCCTTTTGTAGTCTACCATCAGGATGTCTTTAGGGGGGCTTAATATCTGATATTATCTCTGATAATAGCTCTGATATGGGGCCTTAATATCTCTGAGACTATAGAACTCCTTGTTCTGTCAAGGGGTCATTTGTTAGGTTTTTGAAAACTGGTTAAAATTGTTTTGTTCAGCTAAGCTTTTAGGCTGACAAATATTGGTGATAGCAAGCTCCCAGTATCACCTTCTAAAACCTGTCCTCCAAGTAGAACAGGAACCACTGCAAAATGGTGTCTCTCAGTCCCAGCCCAGAAAGGTGGTTCAGAAGGATGCCATGATTGCTGACAATCAAAATCTGCAGAGATACTGAGAAAAATCAATAGTCACACTGTCCATCTTCCAGATCAAGTCATCCATAGCTGTTTCAGTCCCATCCAAACAACTCACTTCATCCAGGAATGCTTGAAGTTGTACAGTTACCACCCATTCAATCTTCTTGCTCAAGAATGGAACATTTGAGACTGGTCAATAATTATTGAGTCCAGGGTAGGCTTATTTAGCAGAGTACACACCACAGCTGTTTTCAAGGCTAGGAGAGTCATCCCCTCTGTCAAGGAAGTATTAACTACTCCTTGGATCCAGTTAGCTCCCCCCTCCAGCAGATTAAGTAACCCAGAAGATCACACAAGCAAGTGGTAGGCCTCAACCCTCCAAGAACCCTATCCACATCCTCAGACTCAATAAACTAAAAAATATCCCAAACAACAAGACGAGGTATCACTCTGGCACCTTATGACCCTGCCACTGCTAAAGTAGAATCAAAGTCAGTACAGGTATGAGAGAATTTATCAGCAAAATGTTGAGTAAAATGGTCACAGTGGGCCACCAAGCAGTCCACCACCTCCCACAGGCCAGATCCCAATGGCATCTGACCACCCAGAACAGCTCCACTGGCTTACACTTTGCAGATGCAATGGTGGCAGAAAAGTGTTGTTTAATTGCCACCATCATTGCCACAGAGTAATCTTTAAAATGAGCTTTAGTTGTGTCTTATCAGATTCATCCTGAGTCTTCCTCCACTGTCACTCTAGTTGTATACCTTTTCTTTTCATTGCCCACAGCCCCTCAGTAAATCAAGGGTCTACCTGGGCTGTAACACCTGAGACTGGGTACCTGAGAGTGATCATATCAATCACCCACATCATCTCATTCCAGAGGTCAACCATGGCATCAACAGGAGCACCAACCATATCAACAGGAAAATCCCCTAGAGCTGTCAGAAGATCATTCTAATCCATTTGGCTGGAGCGGGGGCAGATCATTCTAATAGATCCTCCACCCCTCTAGAGTCTTGATATCCCTGTAAGTTTAAACCCAAGCAAATAGTGACCTGGCCATGACAAATGAACTGCTATTAATTTCTCCACCATCAGATTGCATTCATCCTGCCCAGAACAAAATACCAGATCAAGAGGGTAACCTATCAATGTGTAGGACTATTAACTCAAACACGCTCATGGTTGTCTTGGAGGCTATGAAATCATGAACCACTTCTGACAGCATGAACGTTGAAGTCCCCCAGGACAACCAGCCTAGGGGTTCTCAACACTGCCCTTGAGACCAACTCTGTCAGCTCAGGCAGAAAGAATCCCAGACTTGTGTTTCAGTCTCAACATTGAGTATGCAGCCCAAGAACTGGAGTCTCCTGGATGGGGCATAAATAAAAATAATTAGGTTTAGCCATTTGTATTTAGTTTGAAAAGGATGTGTTTGGAATAGATAGCTTCAGTGAACCAGGGCTGCCAAGAGCCACCATGCGCCCCCGGGCAAAGGTTCCATCCCCCCCCGACCCTGATCAAAACTAAATATCTTAACAAAGCAAATTACTTGTCTGGCTGTTAGCATGCATCTACAATAACAAAAGGATCCACATGTCCATCTGTCTGTCCACTTGTGGCAGGCATAACACATCAGAAAATAAAACCAGGAAAGTCAAAATTGGGCCACCAGCTTCAGGATGATCCTGGGAGTTCCAGGGCCAAAAATGAAAGGAACTGGAATATGGATCTGGCCCAGGTTATCTCCAGACCCCCGTGCTACTTGCAGTGGAAAGTAAGGTTGTGTAGAGGGTTAAAGTGTCAGACTAGGCTCTGGGAAACCCAGGTTCAAACCCCCAGTCATGCCATGGAAGCTCGCTGGTGATCTTGGGCCTGTCACTCCCTCTCAGCCTAACCTACCTCACAGGGTTGTTGTGAGGGTAAAACAGAGGAGAGGAGAACAATGAAAGTTGCTTTGGATCCCTCTTGGGGATAAAGGTGGGATATTAAATAAATAAATTCTAACTTCTGTTCCTCATTTGTTACCACTGAGGCAGATTAACATTTATTATCATGCGTGTTGAAGGGGGAGGGGAAGCATCCTTTTACTACTTTAATAGATTATGGGGAAATATTAACTCCCCCCTTCTGTCCATAATATTAACAGAGGTTTGCTTCTATACTACTATTAAATACGTTCTAGGTTGCCAACCTGGATGGGTGAGAAGACAGTAACACTGAAAAATGAAGGGGAGGGGAGGAAAATTAGAAGTTGGGATAGGTTTCTTTTCTTGTTTTTCTTTCTTTCTTTTTCTTTTTTGCTACCACACACTAACAAGGCTGCCCCTTGGCAAGATCTGGCAGTGTAGGGGCTGGGTCGAATGAAAGGCAAAAGGAAACCATAGACCTTGTTAGGAGGCTGCATCCTGTCCTGGCTGGTCTTCCCTTGCTCCAGTGCAGGCTTGGCAAATGATCAGTTTAGCAAGATCTGATCAGCAAACATTCCCTCTGCCTCCAGATAAACTCTGCAGAAAGGCCAAGGAGCTCTTTCCTGTGATCTGCCTTCCCTGCACCCCTAGTGGTTACAGTCAAAACTGCATGAGGGATTTTTTTAAAAATGCATTGTGTGTGAATACAGTAGGTTGCTGGCTTTAGGGGCCCTACAGCTGACTTGGGCCATCCAAATTTTGTCCTTACAGTCCCCCTATGTTGGCGGCCTTGCAGTCAACCTCAGCTATCAAATGTAGTATTAAAAATGCTGCTTGTTGCTGGAGACTGGCATGCTTGGATGCCTTTCCTCACATTGCTGGTGGTGGTTCTCTACAAACCAAGTTGCTGGAAAGGTCAGCAGCTAGTGATTTATTGTTGTTTGCCTGCCCTCTACTCATAGTGGCTTCTAGCCCATTGCAGACAGATTGTCTGAATAATTTGCCACAGGAAGAAGCCACTGTTTTCCATTCTACACAAACAACTAAATATAAGTTAATTTATCCAGTATAAAATTGCATATCTGGTCATAGAAAACCATTCCATTGTCCCTTTGCCATGAGTAGGGATTGTTCATAATGAGGGGTATGAGAGAGACTGCAGTGGACACAAACAGGACAATTGCATGCACCCTCTGGCACCAACCCTTTTGCTCAGAGAGAAGAATCCAGCAAAGAATGGTGCCAATAGGTCATTGTGTTTTGTTCCTCATGCTCTGGAATAATCTCTCGAGAACAGCAAGTATTGTTTATGGGGAGTGAGCTTTGTTTCTTTGTTACTCTTTACAGGATTATCAATTCTTTTGTGAACATCAGCCCCTCTTGCCACTAAAGATTACAATTCACTTCTGCAAAATCTTCTCTACTGTCACTGCTTTCAAGCATAGTTCTGTTTCATTGGATTCCACTGGAAAAAAAAATTCTGCATTATGTTAGAACTATCTTTATGGAGTTCAGTATACGTTTAATACCAGAAGAAGACTGTGTTCAGAATACAGATTATTTTTATACCAATAGGCTGCCCAAGATAAAGGCTTTATTCTCTGACAGCTCTTTGAGAAGGAGAAAGGTAGCCATCACATAGTTTTTATGAGGCTCCACAAATGCTTTTGAAAGAGGCAGATATACAGCTTCACCAGCCAAAAAACTACAGCAAAAATGTTGGTTGCCCTGCTTATTATTTTAGAGAAGGAAATTATCAACTACATCACAATGAATATTACTAATCTTGAAACAAATACACTGTGATGGTGCAAGGTTCTTTACTGGAGATCTTAGAAAATATTTTTAAAGAACCTTACCACTAACACCCATGCACATAATAAGTAAGTCACAATAAATATAACAATGGAAGCAGAATCTTGATTCTGTCTTCTCACCCCCACACTCTCACTGAGCATCAGTCCTACAGCAGGACTCCTACTGGTGATCAAACTTGCTTTTGCATTTGATTTTGCTGTATTTAACAGTAGGGGAGAACTGTCTTGTAAACAGCTGAGAAAGACTTTTCATTTTTATTATTTAAAATATTGCTATACAACCTCTTCAGATTCAGAGACAGTTTTCAATGAAACAGTATACAGTAAAACAACATGAACATCGTAACAGGTTTAACACACTGGACAAAAGGGAACTGCTGAAAGTAACTCTCATATCCTCTGTTCTTAAGGGAGGGTTTGGAGAAAGGGGCTGAACTGTCCATGGTGCTGAAATCCATTTTCGTTCTTTGCCTAGGAACTGTTGTTATTCGCTGACAGACCGTACTTTGTTAATCTCATGTTTCACAACCATAGAATGTGTGCCTTCTTAAGAGCATTCCAACTAAATTTAACTATGTGTGGTAGCTATAGTACACGTGTACCTTTTTATTTCCCTATATCTTTCACTGTGCTCCCAAAATGAAGTAGTAGTATAACTTAAGATATGTACATTTTGTTCTAGGATCTATTCTGTATAACCTGTCACCCCACAGAGTCTCCTAAACCTGAGAGATGTTTCTGTGCTATAAACTAGTGGGGCTGAAGTGAATTAGAATGTCCAGCACTGAGCCTTTAAACAAGGACTAGATTTTCTTCCAAAGTCCCAAATACCACAGATCGGTATATTCCCAGGTAGTTATCAGCCTGGGCACAACAAAACAATCACTGGCGGTAGCTATTTGCAATAGAGGTGTCTACTATAAAGTCAGTGAGCCTAATCCCATTCTGGTGTGGGTAAAGTCACCCTAGGGTGGTATGTAGAGTCTCAAGTATAGCAGCAAAATGCTTTTATGATATCTCCTTAGTAAAATAAAAGGGCAACAACTGTAACAAAAGATATTATTTTACTAGCTGTGTCATTCTTTGATCTTCTGTAACAACAATATTCCAGATTATACTGAAATCAACCACATACTTAAATATTTTACTTAAGAGGATTATGAAGTGGCTGTTGTATAATGTGACAGTCTTAATTGTACAGATTAACTCTGCTTCTTTTAATTGCTCTAATTCAGGGATGATTAGTAATTCCAACTGAACAATCTTATTTTATTATTAATTTTTAAAAAATGTGACTCAATCCTGACAAATGAAGCTACCATACCTACAACAGTTCCTAAATACACATTGTTTTTGAGAAGATAAAACTACTTTCTGTCAATGTAGGCCATGATGGTTTGGATCCTTCAGTAAATTACTATTGATTGAAGTAATTTCCATTATCAGAAAAGGATTTCCTTTCCTCCCCTCTCCTACTTCAGCCCAAAATGATGCTCACGGGTGACCTTGGACCTTCAGGAACAGCATGGGGGCAAACTGAGGGTCTGTACTAGGAGGGTAAATGTGCATCCACATTCACTGGAAATTTACTGTGGGATCCAAGACTTTCAGCATCTCTCTGGATTATTTCCTGTGATTTCTGGTAGAATGTTTGCCTGAGACCCTGGAAAGCTTCTGGTAGACATAATGGACAATAATGAACCAAGTGGACCAATGATCTAACTTAATATGGAAGCTCCATATGTTTATGTGTAGCCTGTAGAGTGTCAGAATAGGATCTGGGAAACCCAGGAAGAAGAAGACGACGCTAGATATATTTTAAAGTCCTTCCATTCTTCAAAGAATTCTTGGTCTTCTTCGTTGTTCAATTTTCTAGTTATTTTATCCATCTCAGCCATGAACAGAACTTTTTGTATCCACTCTTCCAGGTCTGGTATTTTTTCTTGTTTCCAATATTGGGCATATATCATTCTTGCTGTTGTTATCAAATACCAGAACAATGTCCTCTTTGTTATATTTAGTTCTTCCATTTTTAAACCTAAGAGCAGAATTTCAGGTGCCTTCTTAAAAGAACATTTTAGAATCTTTTGCATTTCACTGTGGACTTTTGGCCAAAAGTCCATAGCTTTATCACATGACATAATGGACAATATTGAACCAAGTGGACCAATGATCTAAGTTAATATGGAAGCTCCATATGTTTATGTGTAGCCTGTAGAGTGTCAGAATAGGATCTGGGAAACCCAGGAAGAAGACGACGACGACATTGGATTTGTACCCCGCCCTTCACTACCCAAAGGTGTCTCAGAGTGGCTTACAAACTCCTTTCCCTTTCCCTCCCCACAACAGACACCCTGTGAGGTAGATGGGGCTGAGAAAACTCTGACAGAAACTGCTCTTTTTCAAGAACAGCTATGTCAGAACTATGGCTTGCCCAAGGTCATCCAGCCAGGTGCAAGTGGAGGAGTGGGGAATCAAACCTGGTTCTCCCAGATTAGAGTCCGCGCACTTAACCACTACACCAAACTGGTTTTAATATCACTCTGGAAAGAAAGATTTCTAGGTAATTTTGGGCCAGGCATACACTCCCAGTCTAATCCAGAAATTTTGTTTTGAGGATAAAGTGGAGGGGAAGAAATATTTGTAAGTTGCTTTGGTCCCCACTGGGGTAAACATGGGAGTTCAATTAAATAGATAAATAAAACTGTTTATTTGCTTTTTCCTGAGATCATAGAAATGCCAAGGGGTCTCCTGAATGCAAAAGTAAATTGATCCTGAGAACTTCTTCTTGTGTTCTGTCACTGAGCTATGAACATTTTCTTTCCTAGAATTCCTTTATTTAGGATGCCCTGTTTGCTTCTCTCCAGTGATCAGTAATTATTAGAACTCCTTTAATTTCACTCAACTGCACTGTATTTCTATATCTTAGAATCCTGCTGCCAAATGCGGACACTGGACAGTGGAATAGGAACCTTCCCTCTCCCAGACTCAGGAAACCGCTCAACTGGACGGCATATCTCAAAACAAGAACTGGTTTTAGAACCTGAAGCTTTCATATCACCTGAGCAAGGTTGTCCTCAGACTCCTTCTGAGAAAGCCAAAACCCTTGAGCGAGAAGTGCCTTTGACTGCTAATAAGAGCCAAGGATCTGCAGAAAGCATAATTAGTCATTCAACATCAGATCCTACTATGACTGCAAAGAGTGTACGACCTTTTCAGAGTCGCCTTCCAAAACCATCTTCTGCAGGTAAAATGACAATTACGCTGGAAATTAGATTTTTTGGTGTGCTCTGATGTCTATTCCCATTAGCTAATGACACTAGATAAAAGACATGTGAAATGTGCAGCTGAAAAGGCTCTTCATGTCACCGGAGAAGGTTAACAAGCTGGTGATGACACTGACACTGAAATCTTGTTACATAAAATACTAATCTGTACAACATATGCCCCAGCCCACAAAAAACAGGGAAGGCCTGGGTTTACTCTGTAATAGAAAACAAGGGGGTCCAGAAATGTCAGAACTGGGTCTTTAAATATGTAAATATACAAAGGTGACCATATTAATTGCTTTAATATTGAAATTTGGGCAAAACAATGTAATTTTATGACCAGAGAAATGATACATGCACTGCCATGGAAAATGAATGGTACTTCCCAACAATCTCATAAATAGTAACTAAAACTGCAGGTTCATCGGGATCATGCCATTCATGCAGTATGAAAGACACGACATTGTTTTGGGGTGAATGCTGTAGTAGATGTGGGTCACACTTGTTGTGAATAAAGTATGAACCACTTGTTCAGTGTGATCAAGGGATAGCATTTCAAGTTATTTCGATATTGGGATGTTTTACAGCCATGAATACATTTCCAATAGCATGGCAAAGACAGTGCTGCAAACCATGTGCACACAGGTAGATACCAGTACTGGGTGTTACTGGGGCTGAGAGGAGGTGTGGTATAGTCTTTAGACATTTACCCAGAGTCCATTTTTGTGACGTACAATGACAGCAGAATGGTTTTGCTCTGTTCAAGCAATATTTTCCCGCTTGAAGCAATAGCTAAGACCATGAAATAAAACATAAAGCTTGAAAGACACCAAACAATAAATGTAAGACTTTAATAAATACATGCACCACAAAGAAAAGCATCGCTGTTCACAGCAGCATAAAATGCCACAAGTAACTGGAGAGTATGTATTAAACATATAAATCAAAAAGTCACTCTGAAATGAAAGCAGTGCAGTTCTTCAGTCTGTTCTTCTTTTGAATACTTTTGTTTATATGCATATGAATTCTGTAGAAATCCTAACACACCAAGTTATTCACATGGGGAATTATTATAGGGTTCAAGATAAAAAATGTATATGATTGTAACTCGAGTGGTATGTCCCTTTGCTGTCCTGTTGGCTGTTTGCTTTGTCCGTGCTCATTTCCATGGAGGGAATGCTAAAGAGCGAGGGTACAGCACCACCTGGCAGCTCCCTCCGGTTTTGCCACCCATCGCCTCCCTCAGTGACAACAGTGGGTTGGCTGAAGGGCTGAGGGATGTGGGGAAAGATCTTACCATTTCCCCAAGCCTCAATCCCTTTGCCCAAGTCAAAATGGAAGCAAAAGTTGGCCGAAAACCTGAGGGCTAGGGAGGTGGATGGATGTATTTATTTACTTGCTTCCCAGCTTGTTTATCCTGCCCTGTTCTTCCTCTAAAGTACCATCCGTGTGATAATGGCATTTACCCAAGGCATGTGCTCAAGGCCAGATCCTCAGTCTTAAGCAGTATAGAACTGCATGACATGCCTCTAAACTATTCTCTGAATTTTTGTTTCACACTTCTCATCTCATTTATTCCAACAGTCACAGTGTTTTCTGTTGTAGAAAGCGAAACCCAAATAGCCAGTGCCTGGAGCTTTGCTTATGGGTTAAAGAGCTTAAGGGTGAAATCAAGGCTATCTTTTCTACCTGCCCATCAGTTCTTCCTCAAAGCAGTGGTAGCACTAGGTAGCTGTTGACACTATGACTCCTCCATCCCTAACCAATCAAAGTATAACCACCCAAGAGACAAAGACGAAGAAGAAGAGGAGGAGGAGGAGTTGGATTTATACCCCACTCTTCACTCAGGGTCTCAGAGCAGCTTCCAATCTCCTTCCCTTCCTCTCCCCACAACAGACACCTTGTGAGGTAGCTGGGGCTCAGAGAGCTCTGAGAGCACTGTGACTGGCCTAAGGTCACCCAGCTGGCTGCATGTGGAGGAGGAGTGGGGAATCAAACCCAGTTCTCCAGATTAGAGTCCACCACTCTTAACCACTACACCAAAATTAGCCTTTTGAAAGATGGATGGACAGGTAGATAGATAAAGAGACAGCTAAAGAATGATTTTTTCCCCTGTCCTGAAGGCCCAGGGCAACTAATGATAATTGGAGTTTACACAGATAGGTCCATGAAGAGCTCACAACTAAAACAGGTCAGAAAAAAATAACTGGACAGGAGCAGGCAAATATGAACTTCAAAATAATGGAATCATAGGTTGTCTGTTTGCCTAATAGAATCATAGAGTTAGAAGGTACCTCCAGGGTCATCTAGTCCAACCCCCTCCACAATTCAGGAAATTCACAACTACCTCCCCCCCACACCCCCTGCTCCATGCCCAGAAGATGGCAGACAAACCCTCCAGGAACCCTTGCCAAATTGGCCTGGAGAAAATTGTTTCCTGACCCAAAGTGGCTATCGGCATTTCCCTGGACGTGTAAGAAATGGCCACAAGAACTAAGCACTGATGCAACCCTTCCTGCCCTCCGTCTCATGATCTGCCTAAGTCTACAGAATTTTTTCAGTACAAAAAAAAGCAGAAAATACGTCTTCTGAATTTGGTTGGAGAAAAGGGCATGGAAAATAATTCCAAGCTCTCTTAATTATGTTCCTCTTCAGTCATCCAAAAATTAACTACAATTACTCGGCTTTGTTATGTAGAATTTATTTATTAACCTATTAACTGTTCTTCAAAGAGCCCATTTGTTGTGACACATAGAGCATTGGGCAGGAGCAGTCAAATAAAGAGTCATGTGTAAAAAAATCCATTGTCCAATAACAATTGGTTTGACTTGGACCAGCGAATCTCAGTTTTATGCTTTATTTTTGTTGGCTTTTGAAATGAACAATATAAGGTCAGCGCTCTTTCCCCACTCCTAAAGGTGGAGGGCTTCCAATTGAACTAATATAATCTATCTATGGAGATCTGAACAGAAAATGCCAATGCAGTGTTTGAGACCATGACTTTATTAAAAGTAGGATATTGTAATAAATCAACTAAAATAACACCACCAGTCCCTAAATGTAACAGTTCTGCCCTTCACTCTACCATAGTTCGTATAATAGCACAAAGACTTACTCTTGTGGTTGACAATCACAACCGCACAGTCAAGTAGTTAAACCTTAAACTCATTTGTCCAGAGAACAGCCTGAAAATCATTTGAGGCTTTTGCCCAGGTCAGCTCATTCCCACTGGCCATGTAAATAGTCAAGATCATCTGATCCACCAGTTAGGAAGTCAGTCAGCTGTTTCTCTAGTCTACAAATTTAGCTACTCCTAAAATGAGGTAGCTATCATGAAAATAAAACAAATTTGCATATGTTGCTACTTCAGTTGAACTGAGTTGTGAATCAGCCTTCTTAAACTCTGCATAAGGAGAAAAATGTTGTAGAAAGGTACAAATGTGTTGAGGCTGCCTAATTATATGGCAGAATCACCATCCCATTCCACCTCCCACATTTATGTGACATAGTCAGTTAAAGCCTACTGCAAGGCTAACAAATAATGTTTTGCTAATGTGTCAATATTTAAATTAAGTAGAGGAATAAATAGGCTGCATTAAAGATTCTTGAGAGTTTATGAGAAGTCTTCTAATTAAACATGTTGGAATTTAGTTGATTTAGCAATATTCCCAGTGCAGTTTTGCAGTTGCTATAATGGAATGCAAACACACATTGTACGCTTCATTGGAAGCTCCCCTGCTCATTTCAAATCAAAGCTAAAGAAAAGATTTTTTTAATTCACATTATTTTGAAATGAGTATATTGTTAATTAATGGCACAACTAAGGGGGACTCAGAAGAGAAATCTTAGTTATAGATTATATGCTACATGCTTGGATAGCCACATGTGTGACCTCAATTCAGCAGTGTGCTGTAGAGTAGACTCCATGATTAAACACTGTCATTATAACAAATTGAATAGAAACGGCAAGCACTGAATTGCTTCATAAGAAGTCGGGAGCAGTAAGATTGTCCCGATCTTAATGCTAATAGTCACTGCACCAGCCTTCAAGGGTTTGTTTCTTAATTAAATTCTCTTGAAGGAATGTAAAAAAAAGTAGTATACAGCAGATTGGGAGGTCAACTTTCTCATTCTCAAATTTTATCATCTGACCCTTCTCATACACACACAGAGAGAGAGAGAGAGAGAGAGAGAGAGCTCCTGCAGTTATCACTGAATCCTGCAAAACACTGTGCATTTCCTTGTCTTCTGTTTAACACACTATTCGTTCAGAAAACAAAGAAATCATTTGGTCAGGATCGTTTATGGTAGATATTGTTCTTCCAGTCTGCCATTTTAAAATGTTTGCCCTTTTATTCTCAGTCAGAAGACCTAGGCTTAGCTGTAGCTGTTATTCCTACCAACCTAACACATCAGGAACTAAAAGGAACAGTTGAAAGTGGGACAAAGGTTTTCAGGAGGCTTCCTGTCTTAAAAACAAAGAGTTGCATAACCCAGGGCTGACATTTTGCCTGCAAGCATGAAGGCTCATGTAGACAACACTGCTTCTGCATCAATTTCTCTAAAGCTGTACAAAACCAGTGCATTGAAACTTCATGTGTTGGCATATAGTGTAATGTAGTTCAGTATTTGGCTTTCGTGGTTTAAAGAAAAAAATTGGTAGAGGCTCGGGGTCCAAACAACATGTTGAGTTATATCCCTTGGAGAATTTCCATGGATGGAAGGGGGTGATTTTCATCATGTTCCCCCTCTCACGGCAGCTGTTCAATCCCCTCTTCATGTTGTTTCACATAAGTAGTGTTTCTGGGGACATCTGGGCTGCAGCACATGGGAGAAAGCAAGGAAATCACAGTCAGCATACAAAAATCCTTTCTGTTCACAGTACCACGGGGTCTAAACCATTATGTGTGACCTTCGTGATTGGCCTTCCCAACTTTGTTCTAACAGTAAAACCCAGGTATGTGGGGAGAGGGGTGGGGAGTTGAAAGCCTCTGGCTAAGAAAACGCTTTGCTCCTCTCACCCTGGCAGAAATCCTCCCCCTAATTCCAGAGATGTTGTTTGCTGCAATTGGAGTTGTACCTCTCCCCCCCGCAACAGCTCCAAGGAAGGGTAGTTTCTACATATCATGGTGTAGAGAAGGATGTCCTTGATCCAAAGCTCCTCTCCTGGCAGCTGCTTTTTAATGCTGGATAAATAATGGATCTTCTACATGACATGAAGTTTGGCCATTAGAAATCTTTCCTAGTGTATCTAGTGGTATAGCTCAGAGTGTTCCCCCTCTGATCTGTTCAGGTCACTTTTGACTCCGACTCTTCCTCTTCAGTGAAAATTGTGCCACCTTCTTCCCAAGCAAATGCTCTGTGGGATCCAAGGCAGTTTATTCAGCATGTGAACCTCTGCATGGATATGGAATGAAACACTATATTTTTCAGTCTAAAGATTTTCCTTTTTCTTTCTTAAATCCAGGAATAATGACCCCTATGAAAAAAGGGAGCCAAGAGGAGAGCTCTCTGACTTCTTCACCATTAGGGCATTCAGGGGGGACAAAAGCTGGCAACAACAAGAAGCTATTTCCAGACTGGACCAGCAAAAAAGCTATTAAGACCAAGGTATAAATGAAAAGATGTTTCAGGCAGTAGCATTTGTTTAATTCCCACAGTTATACCCTACTCTTTCATCAAGGAGGTCAGGTTGGCATACATGTATCTCCCCCTTTCCAGTTTATCCTCACTACTATAACCCTGTGAAGTAGATTAAGACTGGGTGAGTGTGATTAGCCCAAGGTAACCAAATAAGCTTCATGGTATGTAAGAATTAGAGCCCAATTCTCCATTGTACTACACTGAATCTATTAGTAAACAGTATGTTCTACTGGGGAATGAAAAAGTAACCAGACTGCATAAAACAAATTAATTACTTAATAGTCATCTTTGCAGTCTATTAACACTTTCCATCAAATAAATGTGTCATGTCTGTCCATTATTAATTTAAAAGTATATGTACTTTGTCCTTTCATTTTCAGGCTTTACAAATAATTGGTTTATTATTATGATTGCTATTAGACCTACAATTAGTTTGCAGGTACACTATGACATGATCTGTCGCTTTAAGAGATGACGTCTTTCCTCCCCCACACACAAACATTTTCTTTGGTGGGATCTAGATTTGTTTTCTGTTTTTATTTTTTTGTAGGCTGATATTGAAATATTTTCTTATGCTGTAACTTGAAGAAAACTGAGCTGAATGCCAGAGAGTCTGAAAGCCGAATGAATATAGAAAGGATGTGGCATATCTCAGTATTTTATTTGAAAGCAGCTGTAGTATGGTTTTTTTTCCAATCAAAGGCTTAGAGGTCTCCAGCAGTGGAACATTATTTGCTAAACTGCATAGGAAGCTTGTAGATCATAGATTTTTGAAGATGATAGCCAAATGGCAAGATTAGAAAAGTGATCCCCATTTCAACTTGGCCTTATCAGAAATTATTCCCCCCCCCAACATCTGGGAAGCAGTATGAAGCAGATCTACTCACAATTAAGTTCCATTTTATTCAGCAGGCCTTACTCCCAGGAAAGTGCTTTTAGGATTTCATTTGTGTATTGTCATTTGTAAAATTTCTGTCATTTCTCTCAGGGGAACTTACCTGAGGCTTTTGTCTTTAAAATGGTCATATTCTTGCAATTTGAGATGAAATAAACTGGTCAAAATCAGATATGCTGTAATTGTAGAGTAAAACTGTAGTTCCTGCCCAACCATGACCATATCTTTTTATTTAGAGAAAAATAGCTACAGAAAGCTCTAGTGAGTGCTGTCAATTCATGCTACTGCTGCTGTTTAGCCACGCATGTATATGTGTCATATAATGCAACCAACAAACAAGTGTAACTTACTTTCCTAGAATCTAAGACCTGGTCCCTATATTCAGTGGTTGTGGTGGGAATAGAGACGCAATAGTTGCAGATAGGAAATAGGGCCTTATTTACACTGATCATTGAACAGAGTCTAACAAGAAGTACACACACCAGCACTGTACGTTTCTAATTCAGGACTAACAGAGTTTATAGTGTTACAGCTTTCACAAGGACCCATCATCACACCTACCACCTTCAGGACTAACAGAGTTTGTAGTGTTACAGCTTTCACAGAGACCCACCATCACACCTACCACCTTCACACATGCCAGATATTACAAAGTTACTCAAATACAGTGTTGTTAATTATGATATGGTCTCGTATTTACATACGCTCAGGCATGATTTCTTCAGAACAGAAACTAGTCAATAGACAATGCCTGAATGATGCTAGCTTGAGGATGAATCTATATTTCAGCGACTGGTAATATTTAATTACATGATAGATGGTAAAGTGAGACAGCTGAACATGGGCCAGATGGAGTCTGCATTCAGGCATCACAATTAGGTTCAATTAAACAGAGCTTTGCCATGATGGGCACAAATGTAGTTTGTTTCTAGCACTTTCATTGCTTCCCCCTGCCACCTCACCTTGCAGAAGGATTACAGTTCTCAAGCTTTGGGCTTCAGAAGCCTCGGAATAAATGCCAGTTTTCTGTGACATCAGAATGCAAGAGTCTGAATGAGCTGGATTTTGTTTATCTCCCTCAAAACAGAATTCTGAACTGGAATTAAACTATAGTTTTACCAATCCAATTAGAGTGGGACAGATTTCAATTCACCCAGTGCCTGTATTTATCACAAAGAACTGGAACTTTATATGA
>NW_015164669.1:1370330-1377242 GCF_001447785.1 Gekko japonicus
GGGAGTTGAAGACATGGGCACACAACAAACAAACAATGTTCCACCCATTGTGGCAAATCACAGTTTATTTACAGCTTGTTGTGTTGTCTGGATGCTGCCAAGGTGAGACAGAGGGGCAAACAAGATGGCTTACCATTATTGTGTCGAACCCCTTTGTGCTCAATGAAGTGTTTTCTCTTAGGAGTGATGGCTTTGGGTTTGTTGTGGTTGTTGTTTTTCACAGGACAGGGCACTGAGAGTCTGCACTTACTCTGCTAGCAGCAGCAGTGATACTGAAACAGAGCTGGAGTATAGAACAAAAGTTTTTAGAAACGGAGGAGAAAATCTGGTCGAACTAATGAAGAACAACAAACAAGGTAATCCAGAATCTGAGTACAGGCATTTATAACTTGTGCCTCTGTAATAGCAGTTGCTTTTGTGTTGTTCCTTGTGACTGTGTCTGTCTTGTTTCCTCATTGCTTTTCAAATCTCATTTTCCATTATGGGCTTGTTATTGTATATGTACATCAATTTTTGTCGCTTACATCAAGCTTGTCACTAGAACCTGTAACATTTCTTTTACTCATAAATCCCTAAAGAACTCAATTGGATTACTGCTTCAGTAAAGCAGAGAAATATAAGTATATATTTTTATATATAATTGCATATGCTGCTGTTTCAAAGTAACCCAATGAGCCATGAACACGGTTTCCTAAACTCTATTACCATGGCACTGCTACAGTTAAACTTTGTCAGGTTTTTGCAGCTACTTCCCTACATTTCTGTAGATTGTTCACATTGTAGATTGTTCACACATGCTGGTTGTGAATGAAATTAAGAGCAGAAATGTAATATTTTGGTGATCCCTGCCCCTAAAATTGTGCTAGCATGAATGAGGAAACAACATGCTCAGAGACCTATAGGAATTTTATTTTAGTACAAACACTTTTATCCAATATAGACAGCGTCACTTCCAAAACCATGAACAGTCTGCCAAACTTTGATCGAATTGCAATGTGGCACTAATCATTAGGAAAGTAGATTTGGAAGTTAGTTCATCAGAATCCAAGGTGAATACTCTCTGTTCTTTAATACATTTAATATACTGAATCTGATTGCTAAAAAAAGCAGAAACCTTCAGAAAGTACCTTTACTCTGACACATTGCTGTTTGCTTCTCAGAATTGTACAAGACAAGGACCACAAGGGCAGCAGGTGAATCAGCAGATAAACTCACTGACATGACCTGGAAAAGTTAGGAGATCTTCCTGCTAAAAATAGTCACCCCAGCCATGTTTCTGTGCACATTGTTTCCACTTTCTGCTGATCTTTCCACTGGGTTGGGGAAAGCTTTCTTGATTCTATTTAAACAGAATTAGGTCCTCATTTCTTGCTTTTCCATTTTGTCCTGTGGGTTGCATCTACTTGCCTGTTTAGAGCAAGCTTTTTTCTTGTACTGTCTGAATGCAGACTTGGAGGTAGGTGCAGGGTACTACATCCCACCCACTGCAGTATGTCAAAAAAGGCAAGTGTTTTGCATATATCCTCTGGATTTCAAGTACTGCAGCTCACAGAGGTGCTGCTTTCCCCCTGCAAGAGAAATAGACAGACATGTTGTTTGTATCCTCTGGAGGGCAGGCAGCCTGCTGCAGTTGGTGGTGCATAAAGGCAAATCCACTGCCTCTATAAATGACAAGGCTATGGCAAATGAAGCAAGAGATAGTGATGAAGCCTTGGAACCCTCCACATAAGAAGTCAGAGATGAGAATAAAATTTATGAAGTATCTCAGCACTTTATTTTTATTGGCAGCACTCTTTCTATCATTACCACTGTACTTGGGTTGAGGGAATGAAGACAAGCAAGCTTTTGATTGCAGGGCCAAAGACAGTGGCTTTTGTGTTTACAAGTCTCCCCATCCGTGTGTAAAGAAAGCAAGGGCCAGGGTCTATTTTTAAATAAAGATGAGGGAAAATAATTCATGTTTCCTGGTGTGCTTCACCTGACTGAGTTTGCTTGACTGACTTCAACATTTTTCTTCCAGCCCAGCTCCAATACCAAAAGTCAGCCTGGGCCAAAAAAAAAAAAAGAGAGAGAGATGAAGCAAAATAAGGCAGAGGAGGGAGAAAGTTTTTGTTCCTTTATCTCTGTGTTTAAAAAAATAGTCATCCATAATATATCACAATTAAGGATGGCCACAAAGCAAAATTCATAACAAATTTTGCCCTGTTGATGGTTTGCAAACCAAAGTTCATGACAGGTCTACCATCACGAACCTCCACAAACTTTTGAAGCAGCTGATGGTGGTTTGTGGATAGAGCAGAAAGCAGAGATTTAAAGAGAATCCAACTCCCTTTAAACCCCTGCTTTCTGTTCCCCACGAAAGCCGCCAAAACAGCTGAGCAGTGGGTAGTTCCTCTCTTCTGCTCAGCTGTTTTTCAAGGTTTCTTGTGCAGTCCCTTTAAAGCCAAGGAGCTGAGCAGCTGAAGAAAGCCAAAACAGCTGAGTGGCTGGCACTGCCTCTCTCTGCTGCTCAGCTGTTTTTGGTGTTTCTTGGGGCTTCAAAGGAACTGCACAAGAAAGCAAAACAGCTGAGCAGTGGGAAGCGCCTCCTCACTGCTCAGCTGTTGTTACAGCTTTCTTGCTCAGTCACTTTAAAGGGACTGCACAAGAAAGGGAAACATCTGAGTGACTAGGACCACTTCCCTACCCCTTGGCTGTTTTTCAGGGTTATTTGTGCAGTCTCTTTAAAGGGACTACACAAGAAAGCAAAACAGCTGAGTGGTGGGGAGCACCTTCCCGCTCGGCTGTGTTTCTGGCTTTCTTGTGCAGTCTCTTTAAAGGGACTGCCCAAGAAAGTGAATCAGCTGAGCAGCTGTTTTTGAGGTTGGTTGGTTGGTTGTTTTGTTTCTTGTGCAGGCCCTTTAGAATGACTGCACAAGAAAGTGAAACAGCTGAGTGGTAGGGAGGCTCCCTGCCACTCAACTGTTTTTCTGGTTTGTTGTGACAGCTGAGCGGCTGGGGCCACCTCCTTATCACTCAGCTGTTTTTCCACCTTTTCCCCCCAGCCCCTTTTAAGTGACTGCACAAGAAAGCAAAACAGCTGGGTGATGGGGAGGTGCTCTATTTTTCTGGTTTTTGGGGGGCTTTCTTGTGCACTCCCACAAGACAGCCCAAAACAGCTGAGAGGCGGGAAGCAGGCTGCTCCCCGCTGCTCAGCTCTTTTTCTGGCTTTCTGCACACCCCATTTAAAGGGACTACAGTCCCTCACAAACCATTTCGGTTTGTGAATGAACCTCCCGGTTCAGTTTGTGGTTCAGCCACAAAACACAAACTGACATGAACTGCACTTTTCTGGTTCATACCCATCTCTAATCACTATCTATTACATTTTATCTCACTTTTCTCTAAAGCGATGAGTGGCATACATGGCTTCCCCCCCTCTTCCTTCATTGTATTCTTACAAAAACCCTGTGAGAAGCTAGGTTAGGACTGCCAAGCCGCGGCGGGGGATCCGTGCGTCTTCACAGGATCCCTGCCGCGGGGGACAGCGATACACATTGCACCGCCATCGCCAGGATGTGACGCATCACTCTGGCAACGGGGCTGTTTGGAGTCCCGTTGCCAGAGCGATGCATAGCATCACATCCTGGCGACGGCGGTGCGATGTGTATCGCTGTTCCCCATGGCAGGGATCCTGTGAAGCCGCACGGATCCCCCGCCGCGGCTTGGCAGCCCTAAGCTAGGTTGAGATCTGGGTTGGAAAATAACTGGAGACTTTGGGGGTAGATCCAGGAGAGGGTGGGGTTTGGGAAGGGGAGGGGAGGGGCCTCAGCATGGTACAAGGCCATAGAGTCCACCCTTCAAAGCAGCCATTTTCTTCAGGGGAGCTGATCTCTGTCAGCTGGAGATCAGTTGTAAAAGTGAGAGATTTCCAGTCCCCACCTGGAGGTTGACAACTTGAGCTGAGATAGAACAAATACTTAATGGGTACCCAGTGTTGACCTAAACCCAGGTGTCCTAGTCTGCGATTCTAGCTTCCACACTACACTGGCTTTCTAGACCACCATGACCTGAGGATCCCAGGAGAATACCCCCCCCCAAAAAAATCACATCTTAATGCTGTTGTACTGCCTAGTACATGTCAATCAAGAATTTTATTTGCCTATAAAACAGATGCTGGCTGTGGTCCTAAAGACACTTCCTGGAAATAAGGCCCACTGAATTACATGGGACTTACTTCTGAGCAGTCCTGCCTAGGATTGCTCCTGCTTTCTCCTGTTTACTTGAAATTTGGCAGAGAGGAGGATCCCTTGAATGAGGTTGCACTGTTTTTGAGGATTTCATCTCTGTAGGAGAAAAGTTACAGCTGGAACGTGTTACCCATTCAAACCAATGGAAGTGAATACATAACAGATTAATGAAAAAGGGCAAACGTTATAACTATAATAAAGAACAGGCAATGTAAAACTGAAAGGAATAGAATATGAACTAAAGAAATGTTTGGGCACAACTCTACTAATATTATCATTTTTCCTATCTTTATGTGATAGTTCACATACCCACATGCTATCCTTCTAGGCCCATTGACTCCAGTGGACTTAAAAGGCTGTAACTCTATGTAGGACTGCACTGCTATTAATCTGGTAACATATTTTGGAGATATTTCTGGAAGAGATACTCCAAGAGGTTCATCTGACCTTTGTCCTAAAGAGCACTGAAAGCAGTTCAAATAGCTTCAAGCATTGGATTTGTGTTGTCACCCCAGTGTGGCAGCTGATATCATAAACTTCCAGACACCTGTATCCTGTATAGAGGTGGTTTTGTACAAGTCACCAGCACACCAACAACTGTGTGCACATTGACATACTACTCTTCTAAGAGCTCTTGCCCAGTCCCACTTGAAATAGCTGAAAATCAGTTCTGCGTTTGTTGCGCACATGGCAGTTGGAAATCAGTGCGAGTCTGGTTGGTACAAGAGGTGTGACAATTTAATCTTAATTCTGGAATCTGCTGGAGGAAACAATGGATTTAAATAATCAGAGGCTGTAGCAGAGAACATGAGATAATGCCCCCTTATTTTGCAAGATAATAGCATCATAGTAGGCTTTTGCTATCCAGCTGGACACAAGTAACACAGGGTGTTTTCTTCCAGTCACCATCTTGCATTATATTTAATGCTTTGAGGTTTTGGAGTCAGTCCCCAAATCTCCTTGACTGGGCAGAAGAGAGGAAGTGGTTGGTTCTAATGTGTGTAGGTATCTGGATTAAGAAAATCTTAGACAAGTCCAAGGACATAGCTGGAACTTCAGTGAGGCACACATTGTCAACTAGCCTACAGGGAATGGGTTTGAATTTCAGGGGATTGTTTTCAAATAAAGGGGGGGGATCAGCAATCAACACAATCAAATAGAAAATCCCTATTTTAAGATTCTGCAGTGATTTAATTATGACTACTGGGATGTTTACAAAATCAGTGTTCTGATATAAAAAAAATATCATTTGGGGTATTGAAAAAAATAGGTATAGAAATAGGTATAGAAAAAAGCCTGCATGGTTAACAAACAAAGTAATGGAAGCTGTAAAAGGTAAGAAGGATTCCTGTAAGCAGTGGCAAGCTAGTCTCAGTGAGGCTGATAAAAGGGAACACAGGCTGTGGCGAATAAAATGCAAGTCTGTGATCAGGCAGGCAAAAAGGGAATATGAGGAGCATATAGCAAAAAACATAAAGACCAACAATAAAACTTTCTTCAAATACATTAGAAGCAGGAAACCAGCCAGGGAGGCAGTGGGGCCCTTGGATGACCAAGGGGTAAAAGGAGTACTGAAGGATGATAGGGAAATGGCTGAGAAGCTAAATGCATTTTTTGCCTCTGTCTTCACTGTGGAAGATGAGAACTGCTTGCCCACTCAAGAACCTCTGATTTTGGGAGGGGTGTTAAAAGACTGAGTCAGATTGAGGTGACGAGAGAGGAGGTCTTATGACTGATAGACAACTTAAAAACTGATAAATCACCAGGCCCGGATGGCATACATCCGAGAGTTCTGGAAGAAGTCAAATGTGAACTTGTGGATCTCCTGACAAAAATAAGTAATCTTTCATTAAAATCTGCCTCCATTCCTGAGGACTGGAAAATAGCTAATGTCACTCCCATCTTTAAAAAGGGTTCCAGAGGAGATCCATGAAATTACAGGCCAGTCAGTCTGACGTCGATAACGGTAAGATGGTGGAAATTGTTATTAAGGAAAGAATTAGTAGGCACATTGATGAACAAAAACTATTGAGGCAGACTCAGCATGGGTTCTGTAAGGGAAGATCTTGTCTCACTAATCTGTTAGTGTTCTTTGAGGGGGTGAACAAATATGTGGATGGGGGGGGGCAATAGATGTTGTTTACCTTGACTTCCAGAAAGCTTTTGATAAAGTTCCTCATCAAAGGCTCCTAAGTAAGCTCAATAGTCACGGGATAAAAGGGACAAGTCCTCTTGTGGATCAAAAACTGGCTAATGAATAAGAAACAGAGAGTGAGTGTAACTGGGAAATTTTCTCAATGGAGGGTGGTAAGCAGTGGGGTACCACAGGGATTAGTACTGGGTCCGATGCTTTTTAACTTGTTTTTTAATGATTTGGAGTTGGGAGTAAGCAGTGAAGTGGCTAAATTTGCAGATGACACAAAGTTGTTCAAGGTGGTGAGAACCAGAGAGGATTGTGAGACACTCCAAAGGGATCTGTCGAGGATGGGCGTGTGGGCGTCAAAGTGGCAAATAGGGTTCAATGTAGCCAATGCAAAGTGATGCACATTGGAGCCCAAAACCCTAACTATAAATACACATTAATGGGGTCCGAACTGTCAGAGACTGACCAAGAGAGAGATCTTGGAGTTGTAGTAGATAACTCAATGAAAATGTAGAGACAGTGTGCAACTGCAATAAAAAA
>NW_015164669.1:1377389-1397964 GCF_001447785.1 Gekko japonicus
GTCGGGTTAGAACAGATAAAAGGAAGTACTTCTTCACCCAAAGAGTGATTAACACATGGAATTCACTGCCACAGGAGGTGGTGGCAGCTACAAGCATGGACAGCTTCAAGAGGGAATTAGATAAGCACAAGAGGCGGGACCCACGATACTCACGGGGGGGGAGGTATTCCCCGCGACTCCTGGGTGGCTCGCCTGCTCAAGCAGCAAAGGCTCCGCACAGAGGAGGACATGGCAGCGGCTGCAGGGGAGCCCAGCAGGCGGTCCGTTGGGGTCACCAGGATTTCCCCCTACCCACCCCACGACAGCAGCAATGGCTGCAGCTAGCCACCAGCTCTCCAAGGTTTCCCCCCCCCAGCCACGAGCCGCAAAGGCGGCGAGCCCTGTGCGGCTCTTCTCCCTCCCTCGCTGCTGCTGCTGCTGCCGCCAGCAGGAACAACGGCAATGGCCCCCCAGCAATGGTCGCAGCTCCCAGCCGCCGCCTGCCAAGTCTTCTCTTCCCGTGCTGCCACCGCCACCAGCAGCCACAGTTCCTGTTGGTAAGTGCTTTCTCTGTGCATGCGCAGGGAAGGTTCTTTTACTTTTGGGGGGATTTAAATATCCCCCATATATTTTTTCAACTTTTTAGAATTTTGTACACATCTGGGGATTGCCTCAAATGTGCAGGAAAATCTCCCTGCCCCCCGATGTGCAGATTTAGATATCCGCACACTGGGGGCATGTTGGGAATTAGATATATAGATATGGAGCAGAAGTCCATCAGTGGGTATTAGCCACAATGTATAGATAGGAACTCTCAGTCTGGGGCAAATGATGCACTGTATTCTTGGTGCTTGGGGGGGGGGGGGCAACAGTGGGAGGGCTTCTAGTGTCCTGGCCCCACTGCTGGACCTCCTGATGGCACCTGGTATTTTTGGCCACTGTGTGCCAGAGTGTTGGACTAGATGGGCAATTGGCCTGATCCAACATTGGCTTTTCTTATGTTCTTATGAACAGCAAAACTTATTTGCAGAAGGCCAGATCCTGATATTCTCATACATAGTATGCATCTGCTCATTTGTTGTGGTAACAGAATAGTTCCTATTTAATTCTCCCCACCTCCTCAAACAGATCTGTTCATCTGGGCAAACAGCATTTGTTGTTGATATATGCATTCCTTTCTCCAAGATGCAGTTGTATTTCTCACAGAGCACCCTGTTTGCTGTGTGTTTGGTTTAGAAAATGCATACTGTGTACATGGAGTTTAGGAATGGAGCTGTGGTTCAGTGGCAGATTGTCTGCTTTATATGCAGAAGGTCTGAGGTTCAGTCCTGGCTTTTCCAGTTCAAAAGGATCAGGTAGGTGATGTGAAAGATCTTTTGCTGAATCCCTGGAGAACCACTGCTAATCAGGATAGACAGTACTGACCTTGATAGTCTGATGCAATATAAGGCAGCTTCATAAGAACATAAGAGAAGCCAATGTTGGATCAGGCCAATGGTCCATCTAGTCCAACACTCTGTCACACAGTGGCCAAAAATACCAGGTGTCCATAATAGCTACAGATGTTCATAATAGCTACAAATAATAATACTTAGCACTTACAGAGAGCTTTCCAGGCGTATGTCACATACATTACCTTTGTGTAATCCTTACAAAAAGTGGCAAGGTGGGTCTGCATTATTACATGTTACAGCTGGGGTAGGGGGTGTTGAAGCTTGACCAGTGGCTTTCTTAAGGACCCTTAATGAGTTTATTGTAGAGCCAATATTTGAACCACTGACTTCGTAGTTTGTAGCTGATTCTTTTAGTTGGTTACACATCATCATCTCTCAAACCAGTGCAGATCTTGTTTTCTTTTTTTTTTACCTAAGAGGTCAAATATTTTCATTATTCCACAAATTCTCATATCCATGTATGTGTGCATCAAATCAGAGATGTTTTGAAGGAGATGCAAGCACAAGCTAAGGATGAGCGATATTTCTTATTCC
Source organism: Gekko japonicus (assembly GCF_001447785.1). Classification (NCBI taxonomy): domain Eukaryota; kingdom Metazoa; phylum Chordata; class Lepidosauria; order Squamata; family Gekkonidae; genus Gekko; species Gekko japonicus. The sequence goes on from NW_015164669.1 coordinate 1,379,357, forward strand.
ATTTCATTATTATTCTTTACCCCCATGTTCTAGTCTGCCTGTCTCCAGGTTTTACCTGAAGAATTTCTAAAATGCATACTGGAACTGATATATGTGCAGAGGGCTACCATTCACAATCTTTTCTCTGTTTTTTGCTCTCCATACAGGTTTTATCATACAGGAATTGATTGAAGCACTGTGCAAAAAGGATTGCTTTTTGTGCTGTGGTTTAACCAATGCTCATGGGGCGCTTCTGAATTGGTAACCTGTAATGAGAAAAGAAAGAAAAGAAGCAGTGTGAACTGAAAATGGCACCAAAGTTGAGCATGTACAATAGTGGGAGCACAGTCCAGGATTTTTTTTTTTAAATCAGACAGGTGATGAACAGCTAGCTCCTCTATGCTGGCCTGCAAACAAAATTGTATAATTCAGAACCCCAAAATCTGGGAGGATATTTGTAGGCATCTCTCGTGCAAGTTATGTTTTCATCTTCTGGCAATAGTCCTGCTAGCTCTCAGTCAAAGATAATAGTTCTTTGCAGCAGGTTCCCTTTAAGGACCAGAGCTACTGGTGCCAGGGCTCACTTAGCCTCCTGGCAGCCCCTCGCTTCTATTCCATCAGCTAGAGCGGAAGAAGGAAATTAAGCTGCTGTGCTGTTCTATTCCCTTTCTCTCTCAGCATTCTCTCTCTCTAGCCCAGCAGCTTGTCTCTGCAATTAACAGCCAAGGAAAATAAGCCAAGGCAGAGAGGAAATGGAAGGAGAATGGCCTAGTGGCCTCACTTTCCTTTTCCAGCTGCTGAAGTTGACATGGCAAGCCACTGAGAGGATGAGAGAGCAGTGATGGCCACAGTTTTCTTCTTCTAGGGAACATGAGGCAAAGATGGAGGGCCAGAGATGAGTTTTTGGGCCCCAAGTGCCTGGAGTTGCTGACAAGACTGATAGTGCAACACGTGTATGGATGCTTCAGTCTATACGGTGGCTCATTTAAAGGCTTCTGTGTTGCATCAGATTATAGTGCCCGACTGACCCAAGTCTACAGCATCATTTTAAGTAATTAACAAGATAGCTCACATTTTATGAGTGAAACAGTGCATGATAAAGCAGGAGGAGAAACATACTCACCATTAACAATACACAGTCCTCAACAGAGTTGCACCCTAGTCATGGGCTCAGAAGCATGCAACTGTATTTAGGACTGTATTTTATGTCTGATTGAGTTTTATGTGGCCTACTTCTAAATAAAGCATAGTTAGAGTTAATCTGCAAATGTGCTTAACTTTTACCATTGGCAAAAACAGAATTTAAAAATTAAGCCTATTAATTACTATAAAAATGTAACTTGCACAGTTAGGAAAACTCAGATAAATAATTGCAATTTTAAAAAACGCAAATTTTATCACCTGTTATCAATGGATTTCGAAGTACTAAACGTGACTGATTTATTTTCAACAAATGAGGATTTTTGTAGCGAACTAACAAGTAAGAAAGGCATTGTGAAATTCAAGATGGCCATGGAAAAAGCATAGCCCCAACAATCTATCTCCCTCTTACATAAGAATATAAGGTTAGCAAGATGACAAGCTCAAAATGTAATTAGCAGAAATGAAAGAGTATTTTAAACTAGAAGCTAGACATGTGCTCAAGGTATGTAGGGCAGATGAGCTACTGTGATTAAGATGAACATTTAAGCTAAACTAATTTTCAAAACTCTATATTAAAGTAAAATTAGCAATTTCATTTCAATCAGGGAAATTACCTACTGCTAAAAATGGGAATGCTTATCTCATATAATTTCTTTTTTAAAAGCACAAAGCACTAGCCTGAATTCTAACCCAGAATCTTCTTCGTGGTCTCTGTTCATCACACCCTTGGGAATACTCTGCGCCTGCGCTGACCTTCTCGGTACCGATAGCTAGCAAAAGGGATTTTCGCGCCTCTCCCAGGTCACGCGCCGGCTCCACTGCGCATGACCAAGGAGGGGCACGCAGATCCCGCCAGTTCTCTTCTGACCGCCGCGCTGGTAGGACGCCTTCTGCTTCGGTCTGTTAAGTACAAACTTTTGCTAAACCTGCGTTTAGTTACTTTCTTTTTCTTTATTTTTGTAGTTAGCATTTTTCTCCGGGTGTTGTTTTGTGTTTTTCTCGTTTCCCCTCCGCTGGCCTATGGCCCCGCGGTGGGGTTGTTTCAAACGGTGCAAGACTTGCGGCCTTAAAATATCCCCCACCGACGGGCACTCACTTTGCCTCGTCTGTCTAGGGGAGTCGCACTGTGTGTCCAAGTGCGGACATTGCCGGAAGTTTTCGAACCAGACGAGAAAAAACAGGGCAGCTCGTCTGCATTTGGCTTTGATGGAGAAGGCACTATCCCCTCAGTCCTCCTCTCCATTGGACACGTCCGGACACGCCTCAATGTCGACCCTGGCTGAGGACACTTGTCCTCCCGTTCCGGGAACATCGACGTCGACGGTCGCAATCGATGCTTCGGCACCGAAACGTTCGACGCCGATAAAAGACCACCCCGTACCTTCCAAGATCCGGAAGCAGGGGATATCTGATGCCGTACCTTCCAAGATCCGGAAGCAGGGCAAAGACTCACAGCAGTCGAAGAAACCTAAAACGGACAAGTCAAAAGTCCATAAGGTTTCAACTAGTCAAGCCCGAGATCTCACGCAAGAACCTCACCACCCGATCGGTTCAGATCTCGACATCGACCTTACTCAGCAGACAGTTCAGTCGCAATCTGATATGTCGAGTCGTCAATCCTCTCATGCTTCTCCGGAACGTGGAGTCGATGATCGACACCGACCGGCGTCCCCTCCCTTAGCCTGGGATGAGAGACAATGGCACTACTTATATGGGAACCGATACCCATACCCCTGGGCATTCCCTCCACCGCCCCCACCAGACTGGGATCGTCAATCGGTGTCATCCCGCATTTCGCACTGTCGGGATCGATCCTCGATATCGAAACAGTCGATACCGACACTTCCACCGGGTCCGATTGCGCCCCCGGTCAACACACCGGCACCGTCACAACCGGAATTACCCGGGTCATCGGAACCATCCAATGTATCCTCCGATTCAGACGACTCCTCTGAACATGTAGAGGACGTAAATATACAGCTCACCCCACAAGATGTGGAAGCAGACTTGCCTATCTCTCCATCGGAGGATGTTAAGTCATATGGAGACTTTGTGCAACGTATGGCGTTAGACCTATCTATGACTCCCACTCTCGTTGCCAGTTTTGTGGATGACAATGTTTTTGACATTATGCATTCCAACACTTCGCCTTCTGTGGCTCTGCCGATGACAAAAGTCCTCTTACAAACTACCAAAGACTTTTGGACTCACCCAGCCTCCATTAATGTATCCAATAAACGTTTGGATCACATGTACAAAATCCAGGAATCAGGGGCTGAGTTTCTGTACACACATCCTAAACCCAATTCTCTGGTCGTCTCATCGTCCACGAAAGGGAAATCGAGTCACTCCACGCCTTCAGATAAGGAAGGGAAGAAATTAGATTCGGTTGGTAGAAAATTCTACACTGTCGGCGCAATGGGCGTTAAAACGGCTAATTATGCAGCCTGCATGGGCCGCTATCAGTTCAATTTATGGAAACGTTTGAATGATTTCCTTCCGCACGTGCCTAAAGAATGTCAGCCACAGATTAAAAGGATTCAGAATGAAGGGATGGTACTGGCTAGGCATCAAATTAGTGCTGCCAAACATTCCCTGGAATCAGCGAGCAAGACTCTGGCAACTTCCGTAGCACTACGCAGACATGCCTGGCTCCGCTCTTCTTCATTGCCATATGATACCAGATCATCGGTGGAAGACCTTCCCTTTGAAGGTTCTGGATTGTTTAGCTCCACCACTGATACGGTATTACAAGAAATGGACAAGAGTATCAAGACGTCCAAGAGTTTGGGAATATCTCCCCCACCTAAGTACTCTAAAACTAAGCAGTGGCCTAGACAACCTTGGCCTACTAGACAACCGTACAGTAAATCACCTACGGATCAATGGCAAAGACCTCCCTCTTCTCAGTCAAGGTCTTTCCCCCCTAAGAACAAAGGACAATCGTCTGGTGCCTATAAGTCGAAGTTTCCTAAAAATCCCAAGCAGGGGCTTTGACTTCAACCGTCTCGCTCATACTCGCCTCGCTCCTTTTCTTCACGCATGGCTGGACATTTCTACAGACAAATGGGTTCATTCTATAATAAGAGATGGCTATCTCATAGAGTTTTCTCAGGTCCCCAAATTTTCCCATTTCATTGGAACCCCGACGTCACCCGTCCTGCTTCAAGAAGTACAATCCCTGACACTGAAAAACGCCATAGAGACAGTCCCGATGGCGGATCGTTGCCAGGGGATTTATTCCAGATATTTCACGGTCCCCAAGAAGGACGGAGGACTTCGTCCAATTATGGATCTAAGATTTCTCAATCGATTCATCATTTACAAAAAGTTTCGTATGACCACTTTGCAAAGCATCTTACCACTCCTGTCTCCAGGGACCTGGATGGTCACTTTAGATCTCAAAGACGCTTATTTTCACGTCTCCATCCACCCTCGTCACAGAAAATTCCTCAGATTCACTGTCGGAGAGGACCATTATCAATTCAAAGCCCTCCCCTTCGGGCTTTCTACCGCCCCCAGGGTCTTTACGAAGGTAATGGTGGTGATCGTCGCCCACCTTCGTCTTCAGGGCATCCAGATTTTTCCATACATAGACGACTGGTTAATGGTGGCAGATTCGAAGGAATGTCTCCTTCAACACATCACCATTACTTTGTCGGTCCTCTCCTCCCTTGGAATTCTGGTGAATTTACAGAAATCCATGCTGCAACCTGCAACTCGCGTGCAGTTCATAGGAGCTGTCATAGACTCCCTAGCCACTCGGGCGTACCTTCCTCGCCAACGGGCAGATACCATTCGTCTGGAAATTCAACGTTTGTTCCAGTCCAACGTGACATCAGCGGTCCACATTCAGCGGATCTTGGGTCTCATGGCAGCCACCACTTCCGTGATCGAATATGCACGCCTTCGCATGCGCCCGTTGCAGCTGTGGTTTCTAAAGAAATTTCGCCCTTCCATCCATCCTCCGAGCCTTCAACTGGTAGTGCCTCCGCAGGTCCTCGTCTCCCTGCAGTGGTGGCTCGTGGACACCAATCTGTTGGCGGGTGCACCGTTCCAACCGATAGTTCCCGTAATGTCCATCACCACAGATGCCTCCCTGTGGGGTTGGGGTGCTCATACAGACGACACTTGTGTGGGTGCTCCATGGCAACCCCTTTGGAAGAGTCATCATATCAACTATCTGGAACTGCTGGCCGTAAAGTTTGCCCTAAGATCCCTACTCAGACAGGTTGTAGGGAAGGATGTGTTGATTTTTACGGACAACACAACTGCGATGGCTTATATCAATCGCCAGGGCGGGACCGTGTCCAGGTCCCTTTGCAGGCTAGCTATGGACATATGGGAAGAGTGCCTTCATTGGAACATCACTCTCCAAGCTGCCCATCTGCCAGGAACTTTGAACCAACAAGCGGATTTCCTGAGCAGAGGGGGAGCATCGGACCACGAATGGGAGTTGAACTCAAAGTATCTCCTTCCTCTTTTTCAACATCTGGGACATCCCCACATCGATGTTTTTGCAACTCGATTGAACAAGAAGTGTCCCAGGTTTTGCTCCAGAGCGGGGTTGGACCCTCTGTCAATGGGGGACGGTCTGTTGATGTCGTGGGCTCACGACTTTCTATACCTATTTCCTCCGATTCCGCTGCTCCACAGGGTGCTTGTGAAAATACAACAGGACAAGCCCCATTGTCTCCTGGTAGCCCCCTGGTGGCCTCGGCAGGTGTGGTTTCCGACACTGCTGCGGTTAGCCAAGGGATCCTTCGTACACTTCCCGCAGGAGTTGGATCTCCTCCAAGCTCAGGAAGGCCAGGTCCTTCACTACGATCCTCTGAGTCTCAAGTTGACTCTATGGGAAATACGCTTTCAGTGATGGATGACCGTATCAATGAGGTCCTGTTGAATTGTCGTAAACTGTCTACTAGGACGTCTTACGCAAAGAAGTGGGATTTATTCCTACAGTACTTGAGTTCTTCCAATTTACCTCCTCCGCCAGTGGATTTGAGGTCTATTTTTGCGTTTATTTTGTCCAGAATGGACTTGGGACTCAGTTTTTCTTCAGTTAAGGTGTATTTAGCTGCGGTGTCAGCTTTTCATCCATCTATTGATGGGTTTTCAGTTTTCTCGCATCCTCAGACGAAACAGTTTTGTAAAGGTCTTATTCGCCTGTACCCTCCCCGTCGTTCTCCGACTCCGGCCTGGGATTTGGCTTTAGTTTTGCGGTTTTTGATGGGAAAACCCTTCGAACCACTGGCCACTTGCTCTCTAAAGTTGTTATCGCTCAAGACTGCGTTTCTGGTGGCCATTACTTCTGCTCGTCGAGTCAGTGAGTTGTCTGCTTTAAGGTGTGATCCACCATACTTGATTTTTTCCCCTCATGGGGTGTCGTTGTCTTTGGACATCTCCTTCTTACCGAAAGTCGTTTCGGAGTTTCATCTACGTTCAGATATAGTTTTGCCGTCATTTTTCCCGTCTCCTGCCAATGAAGAGGAACGGAAATTGCACTCTCTGGATGTTAAGAGGGCGTTGCTGTTCTATTTGGGCAGGACCAAGTCTTTTCGTCAGTCTCCTGCCTTGTTTGTTGCTCACAGTATGCCCTCCCTGGGGAAGAAGATCTCTTCCCAGACGCTGTCCAGGTGGATTGTGGAAGTAATCAAGCTATGTTACGCTTTGGCTAAGAGACCTCTTCCAGGTCAACTTCGCGCCCACTCTACAAGGGCGGTGGCGGCTTCCACAGCTTTCCTGAGAGGGATGCCATTGGAGGACATCTGCAACGCTGCGACTTGGGCTACTCCGCTCACCTTCGTGAAGCATTATGCCCTTGATGTCCGGTCTACTCGTCGTGTGGCGTTGGGTCGGTCTATCTTGCAGACGGCGCAGGTGTAGGGCCTCGGCCCCTCCTCCAGGTAAGAGTTATTGCTTGCTATTCTCCCAAGGGTGTGATGCACAGAGACCACGAAGAAGATAGACAGGTTGCTTACCTGTAACTGGTGATCTTCGAGTGGTCATCTGTGCATTCACACCACCCGCCCTCCTTCCCCTCTGCTCTCGGCCCTTCATCTTGTTTCTTTGAAGGCTGTTGGGCGGCGGTCAGAAGGAACTGGCGGGATCTGCGTGCCCCTCCTTGGTCATGCGCAGTGGAGCCGGCGCGTGACCTGGGAGAGGCGCGAAAATCCCTTTTGCTAGCTATCGGTACCGAGAAGGTCAGCGCAGGCGCAGAGTATTCCCAAGGGTGTGAATGCACAGATGACCACTCGAAGATCACCAGTTACAGGTAAGCAACCTGTCTATCTCCTTGCTGTGTGAGTTTAACTGTGCAGTTCTGAGCAGAGTTGCACCCTTCTGAGTACATTGAAGTCAGTGCGCTTAGAAGGGTGTAAGTGCTTAGCATGGCACTTGTGTCATCATAACTTTCGTATTGTAGGAGGTTGTCTTTTTGTAGACATTACGGTCTCATCCCTTGATGTTACCCCATGCCTGGAATAATTTTTTCTCGTTACACAGCATGCTTAAACTGTGTACGGCTTTCTCTTGAATAAACGTACAACATGTGTGTGCTTTTCTTTTCTTTCAAATGTGTCCTTAGCTGAGCAAGAAGAAAATAGTGTGAGGAAGTCCTTTATGGGAAGGCCTATGTCAATCTTGGATTTATACCAGCACAGCCTCTGTGGCCATTACGGAGAGGATGGACCTGAACAATTAGCACATTACAGTTTTATTGAGCAGCTGAATGGAGCTTCCACTAAAGATGGCAAGAGCAAAAAGATCCATAGTGTGAGTTCTCTCTCTTTGGGGGTGGGGATGCTATTACCTCTTTTTTTACTTTAGGGATATGTCTTGCTTGCTTTATTTTTTCTGCACGCATCATAACTGTTTATTGATGTCCAGCTTGAAAATGTCACATGGACTGCAGGAAAGAACAAAGGAAACATAAGTAGCTATGTTTTGCCTCTGGGCAAGTGGTACATGAGCACTGACTTTTGCAGTCATGTTCGCCAAACATTAAAAAAGGGCTGTGTTAGCCAAATTGCTTTTGATAATTAATAAAGATGGGAAATTATTATTATTAATGTGCAACTGGCATCTAAGGGAGTGAAGTCTATGTATACAGAAGTCCCACCTTTTCCAGTAAACCAGAAATAAACGCAGAAGCCAAGTCTCAAAGAAATGGTTTCTTTACTGGGATGTTTTCAAGTATACAATAAAACACAATCACACACACAATTAGTCAATCCTAAGAAATATAGATAGAAAGGGATAGCGACATTCACATTAGCAGGAGAATCGTTGAGGGGTGATACGTACCTGTCCTCGGCAAGATGAAGCGATCCACAGAAAAATAAGGGAGACTATAAGGGAAAATGGGGTCATATCCTGAGCCAGCAGAATATGTGGAAAGACACTTGGTCAGCTACTCCAGAGTCAACAAGATAGGGCAAGGTTAGGTATAGAGGCAGAGAGAGAGAGAGCATGGCTGGTCCTGCGCTTTTATACACTATTGGGGCCTGGGGGTGTCAGTCCCAGGAAGTAGCTTACCAAAAATCAGTAACATGAGGGTGGTGGGGCTTAATGGTTGGGCAATATTGGTTTCTGTTTACTCTTAACAGTGGCATCTTTGAGAACAATAGCTGAGGCAGCCAGAGTCATTGTCATTGATGGTCCGTTGATGGCTCTAGGTGATGGGTTTAGCTGGTACCTGTCAGCCCTCTAATCCTCTCATTGCTGTGTGCAATGTTATGTGAAGGGGGGGTGGAGGAGGTGCCTGCATGTCAGAGAAGAAGCTAGCTCATGGAGTCTCTTGCTCAAGATCTCTGGTCTCATGGATTTCCCCCCCCCCCCCACTTTGGACGCCCGATTTCCGCCGCGGCTTCGGGTATTTATTCAGCTTGGTATATACCAAGCACACACCCCTAAACCAGCGTTGGACAGAACTTCATTGAAATAGTGAGAAGGGCTATGTTTGGGGAAGACAGCAAGCAATACTTTCTCCATTGGATTGTGGTAACTTTGTTTTCCACACCAGCATTTTTGTTATATAAATGTGAGATTGGGTACCTATAAGATTAGTGACTTCTAGGCGTTAATCTGTGCTCAGAAAGCACTGTTGCCTCTTGCTACACAGTGCAAGTTCAATAACACACACAGGATTTGCCTATTAGTATTAAACTTTTCAGAATGACAAATGAGAAGCAGTGACCGTGAAAAGGAGGTTGCCCCTGAAATCCTTATTTAAAGCACCATAAGCAAATTTATTCTCTGCTGCAATTTGTCCACTACAGAATTAAAATCCATTGTATCCTTTTAAAAATGGCCCCCACATAATACTGTTTAACGAAACAAAAAATCTAGAAAACTGTCAAGAGTAAATCTGTTGGCAAAAAGTCATGGTTTAGATCCATAAGGAGGTCTGTTTTAAACAAAAGAATGAAAAAGTGTGGCTAGAGTGCCACTATTAACTAGCATATGAAGGTTTAGGGAAAATCCAAGTGATAGACAGAATGAGTTTATCCTAGCTGTCGAAAGAGCAGTGTGCTGTGGCACTGGGTAGTTCAATTAAATTGGACTTTGAGTCACCGATAATATGGCCATTACTGAACAGGCACTCTAATAAGATGTTTTTACAGGACTCTTATGTCTGGATGGCCTTTTTTTTGCTTTGGGCAGGATTCCTGCACCTCTGAAAAGCAGATGTTGCTTGGACTGTCAATGCATATCTATGTCAAGGACTGCTGCCGCTGATGAAGTACTACCTGTCATGGGGCTATTAAAGACACATTAAAGATACAGATCCCTGCCACAGAAGAAAGATTATTGAATAATGTAATGTGGCAAAATATATTAGAATATAGAATGCAATATATACAAGATGTAACACTGATGTACTGGAGACAAGATTATATATAATGTATTATTTATTGAAGGGGCAGGCAGAACATTGATCATAGTAGGCGCTGGTCAGATGCTAGACAATTTGCCATGGACCACAACAGTGAGGGTTTCTGCTAAGTTCTCTTTCTCTCCCTGGACATGTCCAGGTGGTTCTGTGATGGGGAGGCAGATGCTGCATAGGGGTGATCTTATGTAGTTTGAATTTGCCAGTCTGTTCCTTGTAGGACTAGTGATACTCAGCAGCTCAGGAGCTGCATATGGCTCTTTGACATGTCACCTGTGGCTCTTCTGACCACTGTTCCCAAATGTGGCAGCCACGCTATGTTCCAAGAAAATGAGCAAGGCCATTGCTCCTATGGGACTTGTGGCTGCCAGGTGATTGCTCAGAAGTAATCTAGTAATTACAAAGGTTATAGCTTTATGTTTGATATTAATAGTTATATCTTGTGTGTGTGTATGTGTGCGCATGTGTTTGGGGTGGTGCTAAGGTTGCCAGGTCCTGCGCTCTTGCCAGCGGGGGGTGGGAGGGAACTTTCCAGAAGTGGAGGATGGGGCAACGTCACCACACTTGACATCCTCGACATGACGATGTCACACAGAAGTGACATCATCATGCCAGGGACACCACGCAGCAATGCTCTGGTATTTGGCGTAAAACATACAGAGATGCCCACCGTGTGATGATGTTACTTACGTGTGATGTCATCAGGCTGGGGGTGTCGTGCCAGGTCTTGGCAGTTGGTGGTGGGGCTGGCTGGCAGTGGGCAGGAGCCCGTTAAATCGGAATCCCCTGCTCCCACCTGGGGGCTGGCAACCCTAGGTGGTGCACAGGTATACAGTAGTCATGAGGCTCTTTTGGCTAATGGTGATTGCGAATGTGACTCTTTGTAAGCCATGGAGTGTGTACCACTGACTCAGAGGTAGCTATGGAGTTGTGTCAGTGTAGACTAGGACTACCCCATAATCCAGGGATATCCCATCTTGATTTCTCACCTATGAGTGTTTGTCTGCCTTTGCCCTGGGCATGATCTGTGTACCCCATGGTGGGATCAGCAGGGCAGCTTATGTAGAGTGAGTTCTTTTGTTGGTCTGATGATGAAACAACACAGGCCTAGAAGAGTGCACAGCAGTGAATTACCCACCTTCCCCCATTGTCTGTGGGAGATAGTCCATTACATGGACAGAGAAATACAGATGAATTTATTAGGATCACATATGGGTTGGGAGAGCAGGATATATGAAAATGGGCTAAACCATAGATAGTTTGATGTCAGACATGAAGAAAGGTAATTCTTTCACAGCTTCAGGTTGATTGGTGTGTGGTTGTGTTGCTATGGCAGTGGCCAGCCAATTCCACCTTGCAGAAGGAAAGAGAATCTGGAGTTTCCACTGAAGCAGGGGAGTAGTAGAGGTGGGACAAAGAATCCACCTCTCTTCATCTGAGATTAGTTGTTGGAGGTCATGAACTATGTCCAACTCAGTCATCCTGAAATCAGGTTAATGTATGTTGACAGAGTGTCTCTCGTGCCCCTACATGTGTATCCATTTCCCCCCATTTTCCCCCCCCCCCCCCGGTAAGAGTGTTAACGGACAAGAATGGCACTTGTGTGTCTGGGTTTTTTCCCCCTGGTGAGTGTATATGTTATTTATAAAAAATAAGTTAAAGAATATTTGTATTGTGCTGTCTACTGAACAAAAGGATGGGCAGAAAATGTGTTAGTACTTGAACTGTCTGCCATGAATTCACCAATTGCCTTGGCAGTACTCTTAGCTTCATGGTGCCCCATCTATAAAATGGGCAAACGTTTCCTAGAATACTACTTGCTTTGTTCCTTGACTGCTACAATATAGATGTATGATTTGACTTACATCGTTTGTGGCTTTGCTCACTTTCTGGAGTTATCCATTATGGCTTCAATTGTTCCATCCTGAATTTGCTTCTTTCTGTTCCGTATATTAATCAGTCATATCTCTGCTCCATATCGTCTTCCACAGATAAGTTGGGATCAGTAATAATCATCAGGAGTTAGTTTTTGCATTAAAGGGTTCTAAAAATGTAAAGGTATCAACAAACCGACATTAACTATCAAGGTAGTTTGAAAATTTACTGATTATTTCTGAAAGCTGTACCATTAATAAGAAATACCATCTTTTTAGTGCAGTCTCTTCTCAGAAGAGGGAAGTTTTATTCAATGTCTCTCAAAGACAGAATCTTAATATTTCAGAGACATTGTGCATGTTGAGAAGTAATTAAAATATTCCAAGAATGTTTAAAATTCTATGATTTATTCCAAAAATTTAAAATATAAGTAATAAATTGTTGATAAATACTATGTCATAATTTAAACAAAATGCTGTTAATGTTAATTGAAGGGTGCATTGCAACAACCTTAACATTAATATCCTTTTTGGACAAAGAAGTATTTTGAATAATCATATTCTTACAAATTAGCAAAATTAAGATTGGGAAAGGGATTTAAGCCCCCTGTCTCTCTTTGCACTGCGGTCCCAATGTGAATGAGGCCCATGGCTGCCCGGGAATTAAGTGCCAATTATGGAACTCCAAGAGCACATCTGTCAATGGAATATGTGAAAATAGTAAGGACTTTGTAAGGTCTGAATTGGCAACAATGCCTATAACTACACAATCCAAACTTTATCAATCACATTAAAAACAAAAACAAAATGCCCCTGTATAAATCAATGGTGCAACCTCATTTTGGGTATGTGTACAGTTCTGGTCACCACACCTCAAAAAGGATATTGTAGCATTGGAAAAAGTGCAGAAAAGGCCATCTAGAATTATAAAAGGGTTGGAACACTTTCCTTGTGAAGAAAAGTTAAAACACTTGGGGCTCTTTAGCTTGGAGAAACAACGGCTGAGGGGTGACATGATCAAGGTTTATAAGATTATGCATGGGACAGAGCAGGTAGAGAAAGAAATACTTTTCTCCCTTTTTCACAATACAAGAACTTGTGGGCACTCAATGAAATTGCTGAGCAGTCGGGTTCGAACAGATAAAAGGAAGTACTTCTTCACCCAAAGAGTGATTAACACATGGAATTCACCGCCACAGGAGGTGGCAGCGGCTATAAGAATGGGCAGCTTCAAGAAGGAATTAGATAAACATATGGAGCAGAGGTCCATCAGTGGGTATTAGCCACAAGGTATAGATAGGAACTCTCAGTCTGGGGCAAGTGATGCACTGTATTCTTGGTGCTTGGGGGGAGGGCTTCTGGTGTCCTGGCTCCAATGCTGGATCAGGCCAATGACCCATCTAGTCCAACACTCTGTCACACAGTGGCCAAAAATACCAGGTGTCACTGTGTGACAGAGTGTTGGACTGGATGGGCCATTGGCCTGATCCAACATTGGCTTCTCTTATGTTCTTATGTTCTTAAAACATATTGCATATTATGTGTTGGGAAAATAGAGTTTTTCTGTTCAGCAAAATCATTTCCTTGAAAGAAGACATCTGGATTTCCAACAATAATTGTGACTTAGTTTTCTGCATGTACACACATAATACGGAAATTATGTAATAAGTATTTCTCATCTAATATCAGTATGTTCCATTGGACTAATGCAGAGTCAGCATTTGGTCAGTTCCGGTATGAACTAAATAGCTTTTACAGGGCTTGACCAGAAGTACCTTCAACCCCCAAAGACTTGTTTTAGTTTTAATAAGCTTGAAAAGCATAAAACGAATAGAGAAATTGATGAGGCTCTTTACCATTAATTGATATTCATTACAAACAGCAAGCAACCCAAAGTAACATTTTTATTTGCATCAACTGTTCAGTCTGAAATCTATCGTTGCATACTTCCCACTTTCCTGAGTGATGAAAAATTCCAGGGTTAGCATTACCAGGTTTGGTTTCCTTTAGATGATAGAGCACTGGAGACTCATGGTAAGCTTTATAATATTTGCTTGATTTACAAATAGACAAGTTGCAGTATGCACAAGCACTTCAGTTTGGGTTTGGCTTCAGCTCACTCTCCTTGTTTAAAAACAGCATTCCTTCTTTAATCTCTTTAATTACGTCGTATCTGCAGAATCTTAAAACAGTGTGGTAGTCCTTTCCAATGGTTTCAATGGGAAACAGATTCCCACCTGTAACTTCCTCCTGTCCCAAATCCTCAGCAATGTGTTCCTCTGTCCCAAAGAGCCTCCCTACCCAATTTTGGCCAGGTAGAAGAATATTTACCCATTCTTAAAGGCACAGAAATTCAGAACACAATTTTTAATATGTGACACACCTTTGTAACATGTGACTCAGCCCTTGAGTATGCTTCACTGTCTCTTTTTTTCCTGTTAGAGGGTGGGAATTTCAGAATGTTTCAGAAATTTATTACGATCATAGATCAGAATAAAACATAAACATAAGCATACAAATTATAAAAGTAAATACAAAATGCTATTATAGTTATTTAAAATCAATATATTAAAAATAGTATATCACCCTAGAGTAAAACAAATCAACTTGTTGCTGTAAGTAGCAGATGCGAGGAATTTTGCACAATTAATAGTTATTTGGGAGTTAGTCCCTTTCAGGAGATTCTCTGTGATTTCATTATCTGAACTTTCAAGATAAGATCGTAACAAGGGGACAATAAACTTTGCATGAATATCCACATACATATTACAGTGTAGTAGAATATGAATGACTGATTCAATCTTGTTAGATCCACACATTCATAGTCTTTGATCCAAAGGAATCTTTTTGAATTTTCCATCGAGAACTGCAGAAGGAAAAGCCTGCCATCTTGCCAATGTATAGGCTCTTCTTTGCCTGGGTACCACCAATAATGAAAGATTTGTGGTCGGTGCAGTTAAGTACTTGCAGTTCTCCGGAATAAAAAAATGAGGTGCCTTAGTGTTGTCTTCCTGTCTCTCAATATCAAATATCCTGCAAGAGGAAAACAGCCACCATTAGTATAAAAAAATTAAGAATACTTTGGATAGATTTTTGTCCTACTACAGCTGCATAGTCATGATGTGCTGTACTCTTTCCAGAAGTGTGGATCATTACCTCTAGATACTTAGTGGAGGGAACTTGCTCTATTATATGGCCCTCTAGTTTCCAAGACCTAATTTTCCTGCTGGTGCCAAAAGAAATAATCTTGGATTTGTCAAAATTAATCACGAGACTATTAGTAGCACAGTAGAGACTAAAAGTCCTTAGAGCTCTCTTCAGGTCCACCAGAGTCCTGCACAACAATACTGTATCATCAGCAAATAGAAGAGCTGGAATATACCTATCAGCCAGTTGAGGTGGGTGAAGATCTGTAGAGCTTAGATGTTCTAAAAATATCTGCCCTGCATAACAGATAGCTTCCTGTGATGATGAGGGAGAATGAAGCTTCTTTGGTTGACACAAACACCAGGGCACAACAGCCTTTTCTACCTTACAGATAAGACAAAGCTTTTGCATCTTTTCAAAAAGAAGACATGCAAGCAGTGAGCTATTCCTGGGGTAAGGCTGAGGCCCCAAACCATCTGCCTGTGTCCCCATCATCACCATTCTGCGTTTCTCATGTAAACAAGGCGTTTCTCATGCCAACCACCGGGCTTACAGAGTAGCCAGCATGGCTTTGGCAATGAGCTCATATGGAGTATAAAAGAAACAGCAGAGACCAGAGCTCAAATGCCACAAAGCTCACTGGTGAACTTGAGCTAGCCACATGCTTTCTGCTTAACCTTCCTCACAAGTTTACTGTGAGATAGAACAGAGGAATGCAGAACTGTATATGCCAACCTGAGGTCTTTGGAGAAAGTTCAAGTTAAATAAATAGATAGAATGAAAGCCAGTGAGCCAACATGGAGGACTGGAGAAAACAACATTCACAGAAACCAAGAAACAATGCTGTGTAGCACAAAACAGGAGCTAGTTGTTCCAGCTGGCTGGAGTGCTGAGTCACTCTCACCCCTCTTCCTGCTGCTCCTTTACTGCTCACCACCCCAGGGAAACCGAAACTTAAAGAAAAATGGAATTTGAAAGCAGTTCCAGACATTACAGTGCCATAAGAAGAGAAGAAGAAGAAGAGATTGGATTTATACCCCACCCTTCACTACCCAAAGGTGTCTCAGAGCGGCTTACAAACTCCTTTCCCTTCCCCTCCCCACAACAGACACCCTGTGAGGTGGGTGGGGCTGAGAGAACTCTGACACAAACTGCTCTTTTTCCAAGGACAGCTGTGCCAGAGCTTGTGACTGACCCAAGGTCACATCAGCAGGTGCAAGTGGAGGAGTGGGGGATCAAACCCGGTTCTCCCAGATTAGAGTCTGCACACTTACCGTATTTTTCGGACCATAAGACGCATTTTTTCACCCCAAAAAAGTGGCGGGAAAAGTGTGTGCGTCTTATGGAGCGAATGTGGAAAAAAAGAGCCCGTCCAGCGCCCCCCCCCCTGCAGCAAGAGGGAGATCTGCATGTACCGCTTTCGCTTCCAGCCACTGGGCTGCGAGTCACGGCCTCCGTGCCTTCTGCCCCGGTCCCTGCTCTCAGGCTCTCCAGACTTCCAGCGGAGGGGGGGGGGAGCATTAATTTCTCCTCCCCGGCTCCCCGGAGGCGGCGGTGGCAGCAGCAGGGCAGCGGGCGCCATAATCAACGAGAACCGCTTTCCTTTCCGCAGGGGGAATCGCTCTGCTCGGCCACGAGGCAGCAGAGAGAGGAAGGTAAGTTGCCTGCCCGCTCCGTCCCCAGCCTGCTCGCCTAGTCCCCGGCCGATGCTTGGTGACCCAGCAGAAGCCCGCTCACCCTGTCCCCAGCTTGCTCGCCTAGTCCCCGGCCTGGCCCTGCAGCACACCACTACACCAAACTGGCTCTCTGGAAGGAAAATGGCCATATCAGGCTTACTCCGTTTTGGTCCCGTCTGGGGAAATTGCATTTGGATTTGTTATTGTTATGAGTATCACAGGTTGTTCTTGTCTCAGACTATAATGATCTGATTTCTGAATTCCCATCCCTATATACCAGTAGAGGACAGGTGAAGGCAAAGGAAACCCTACACCCTAAGCATTCCTTCTCTCTTCTTTTTCTCTCTTCCAAACTCAAAACTGCTGAGTTTCCACACAAATACACAAAACATCACCCAGTTCCCTCAACTGGAGAGATGACATTTCTTTTCCAAGTGGGCCTTCATCTAAGACTGTTGTTAAGAGATGGTTTCCTCCTGAAAGCTCCCACTGAAGCAAACTCTACAACCATTAATAAACATTAACTTTCTTTTGCCATAGGCCCTGACTCCATCAAGTGAATTGCTTCAGGCCAAACCACAGTGATAGATCCATTCACAGTAATCAGCAAAACGCACAACTTTCCCCCCCACTCATGATATGTAGAATAATAGATATGATGTTCCAGTTGTCTGGCTGTGCCAATGAAGGGTTGCGTTTCAGGTATTGCCATTTAGTTGTGTACTTCAGCTTTTTAAGCCTTCTTACAAGCACCTAGTAACTTCTCAACTAAAAATACAGTCCTTACCATGTCAACAAATCCAGTAGAAGGCCCAGTTAGCTAAAGAGACTTACATAAGTGCATCTTCCATTTTTGTGTGTATGTGTGTTTCTCTGATGTTCAGCAGAATAGCTTTGTAAATTGTACAGATGATTCAATAAACAAATTTGATGTTCGTATTTTTTTAAAAAACAACGCTATATTTACATAGGAAATGGTGCTGATTTGGCTGTGTTTTTGAATGGAATGAAAATGGCTTCATTCCCAGATAAACTCAGATTTTTTTCAAGTGAGTGAATTGATTTGGAATTAATGGCATAAACAGGTCTCATTGGGCTTGTGATCCTTCAGATGTATCATATTAGCACAGAGTGTTATCCAAATTAGGCCCATCATAAAGATGATTATGTTTGGTACTACTTGTACTGTTTGCCACCTTGAAAAATGCCAAACATTTTACAAACAAATAAGGACTGGTTTCTGCATCCACATCACACACTGCTCGGAGGGGTCTCTGATCCTCTGAAGACGCAGAGGGTTTTTTTGGAGACACAAAGAGGTAGGCAGGGATATCAAACATAGGGCCCAGGGGCTGGAACCAGCCTGTCCAGGGCTCTTATCCAGCCCTCAAGCAACTGGTGCAAAAGAGGGAAGACAAGCGGCTGCGGGGGGGGGGGTGAGTGGGCGCATGCAGTGAGGTGTGTGTGGTTGAATCAGTCAAATACAACACCTTTATTGGCATAAAGGTTGAATCAGTCAAGAAATAGAAAGGAAATTGCTAGGGGGAAGGACTATGAGGCTGAGGTAAAATAGTGGGGGATTAGCAGCGAAAGCAGAGGAAAAAGTGGGTGTTGTGTTTTTTTTCCTCCAGTCACAGCTCAGTGAGAACTGGTGAAGGCACTATATGGGGGGGGGAGCTGAGCGTCTGGCACTGCCACCACCACACCAAATGGAGACTATGAGGGGGTTGGCGAGAGTGGGCACATGGACCAGTGGTTTGCCAATGAAGGGACAGGGCCCGCAAGGGAGAGAGAAGGAGGAGGAGTGCACGGATTGGGAGGCAACTGGACTGTCTTGTGTGTGCTGATCTGAGGGGAATGATGTCCCAGCCTTGGAAAGCGAGTGGAAGAATGAAG
>NW_015164669.1:1397979-1414075 GCF_001447785.1 Gekko japonicus
TGTGGAGCTGGGAGGCAGAATGAGTGTCAGGGAAGGTGGGAAACCGTGTTACTTTTCTTCTCTCCTCCTGCACCTGCTGTCAGCCCATGAAGGAAGAGGGATCACGAGAGTACGAAAAGCACCCCCTAGAAGTTTCAGAAACAGCCTCTTCATCAAGGTTTCCCCTCATCACCGCTGCTTCTGTGAGAAATGCAGGAGGGATGAGAACTGGCAGTGGAGAGATCTGGTTCTGACACACACCCTCCTCCTGAGCCAGGACCCTTTTGTCTGGGTCATCTGGGGCCAGTTGCTCAGCCTGGATCACCTCACAGGGCTGTTGATGGTGGTGGAGAGGGGGTGATGGAGGGGGAAGTCTGGTGTACTGCCTCCAAATCCTCAGAGTTAGGACATGGGAAGAGAGGAAACTCATGCTGCAGTCACACACACTAAATCCGCTCTCAATCCACTTTCATTCCCCTTTCAACTGGATTTTGCCATTTCACACAGTAAAATCCAGTCGGAAAGTGCACTGAAAGTGGATTATTTAGCGTGTGTGACCACTGCCAAAGAGTGAGAGGCGGATTCTAGCCGTGCTCGGCTGCTGTGGCTGGGCGTATCGGTGCGGGGGGGAGGCGTTTCCTGAAAAATTATCTTATTTACTTGCAAGGTAGATGACTCATCTCCTAAAAGTGCTACATATACAATAGGTAACTAATTTGTATTGAAACGTAAGATACCCCCCCCCCCCTTTATTATATCGCTTGGGGAAAATCTAGTCTTTCATATGATTAAGTATACTTGTTGGGGCTTTTGTGGATTTCCCAGTAAATCAATTGCTTTCACTCCTAGGAATCAATTGCTTTTGTTTGTATTTTGAGTAAAAATAATATCGTTAATTGAGTTTGCCTTGCCATTTATACAATTCATATCTCCGGTACCTGGCATTACTTTTTATGGCACAAATGGCCCGACCTGGCAAAATAACATTTATGTCAGCACTGACTCTGGTAACAAATGAGTTTGACATCTCTGAACTAGGGGAACATCGATGACCCCTTCACCACCATAAGTTATGGGAATGCATTTTTTGAGTTCTGTTCTAAGAGGCTTGTTCCAACTGAACTCGGAAGCAGTTCTCCCACACAGCTGCAGTTTGGCAAAGTATCCTTCAGTTCACTTTAGCCTTGCTCCTGTTCATGAGTTAAGTTGCTTTGTTCAAGTTGACCTCTTTCTGTTATTCACAGAGAATTTAGAAAGACAGAAGCAACAGCTCTGCTTCCCAAGTAAATGGGCCTTAAGGCCAGGGCTGCTGAGAGCCACCATGGGCCCCCAGTGAAGAAAGACTGCCCTTTCCTCCACATGACTCTTATCCAAACCATGTGTCTAATTTTTTAATTTTAGATTTGATACACATATACATATGTGTATCAATATATGACACACTTCTTACATTTGATGAAGTGGGCTCTAGTGCACAAATACTTCATATCACAATAAATCTTTAGTAGGTAAATCAGTAAGAAATCTATTTCCATTTACCCTTGTCCCTTTACCTAGCACAAAAGCATCCATTGGGATTGATTTTGCTCTTGTGTTTTCTAAAAAGGTTGTATCATTTGTCATATAACATGAAGCTTAATGTCTACAGCAGCAATATAGCATTTAAAAAGGGATATTAGATGTCCCACCAGTACAACAACAACAACTCACTGCCTGAACAGTGTTTCAATTGTAATAAAATCTAATTACCAGGAAGGCATTCTAACTGCTGTTCCACATGTATAATAACTAAAGCAGATTAATGTTCCATTACTATGCATGTAAGGAGCTGCGGTGGCTCAAGTGGTTAAGATGCTGAACTGCAGCCTGTGGAAGGTCAGTAGTTCAGCAGTTTAAGACCCGGGTTTCCGCAAGACGGAGTGAGCTCCCATCTCTAGTTCCAGCTCCTGCCAACCTAGCAGTTCGAAAGCAAGAAATTGCAAGTAGATAAATAGGTACCACTTCGGTGGGAAGGTAACAGCGTTCCGTGCGCCTTGGTGTTTAGTCATGCCCGCCACATGACCATGGAAATGTCTTCGGACAGCGCTAGCTCTTCGGCTTTGAAATGGAGATGAGCACCACAACCCTACAGTCGGACTCGACTGGCTTTCGAGCAAGGGAACCTTTACCTTTACTTACTATGCATGTAAGGGGATGTGGGAAAGCATTCTTTTACTATTGCAAAAAATCCCAACTTCAAGTGTAGGCTAATGGGCTCTGAACTTGCTGAGACTGAGAGGGGGAAAGATCTTGGGGTCATAGTGGATAGCTCGATGGACGTGTCGACCCAGCATGCTGCAGCAGTGAAAAAGGCAAATTCTGTGTGAGGAATTATTAGGAAAGGGCAGTGGATTACCAAGGGGGTGGGTGTGCTCCTCCCCGGGCACAGATTGAGGAAGACCTTTGAAGAGGGCCCTCGAAGCCAGCATCATGCTGAGTCCAGCCAAACATCTTTTTATTTTAAAATGCAGTTATGGCTACAGCAACTAGGGGCGCAGGGAAGTCTCAGCATAGCAGAAAGCATTCTAGGATTAGCTACCCTTCTTGATCTAGACCTCCCCTTCTCCAAAACTGAAGCAGTGATGCTTACTAAGCCTAACAACCAAGCCAGAATGCTAATAGCTAATTGCCAGCCTGCAAATCATTTTCTTCAATAGTTTAGCCTTTCTCTCTTCCTTTCCTTGCTCCCCAATTCAGCCAGATCTTGCAAAGCGGTAGTTAGGGAGTTTCAGCAAGATTAAACAACCTATCTTTTTTGTGGTCTCTGTGCATCACACCTCTGGGATATAGTGCGCCTGCGCCGACTGCGATTGGTATTGTAGAAAGCGAAAGGGATTTTCGCACCCACTCCCCAGTCACGTGCCAGGCTCCAGTGAGCATGACCAGGGGAGGGGCACGACTATCCCACCAGTTCTCTTTTGACCGCCGCACTGGTAGGACTCTCTCCACCTCGGTCGGTAAATTAAAACACCCCAAAAACTTTGGTTTAGGCCTCTTCTTCTTCTGTTTTATAGTTAGCTAGGTTAGTTTTCAGTTTAGTTAGATAGTTAGGTGTTTCTTTCCATCTGCCTTGGCAGATTTTTTCTACCCGCCTACAGCTTATGGCCAAGCGGTGGGGCTTCTTCAAACGGTGCTGGAAGTGCGACAGTAACATAGCACCCCCTGACGAACACTCCCTTTGTTTATTGTGCCTGGGGGAATTGTACCGCATTGACTCTTGTGCCCACTGCACCAAATTCTCCCATCAGACAAGGAAGAACCGTGCGGCAAGACTGCGAGTGGCACTACATGAGTTGGCTCTCTCTTCAATGGCATCGTCACAGGACTCTTCAGGACACGCCTCTATGTCAAACCCTGCGTCAAGGTCAATGGCTCAATTTTCTCCAACACCAAGCCAATCCGATGCTGACAGATTGGCGCTGAAACACTCGATCCCAACATCTCAGTCCATAGCCCATACACCCGCTAAGAAAAACCGGGTGGGCAAGGATGATCGGGCTGTCAAGCATAAGAAGCACAAAAAGAGTTCCTCCACTAAAATCCCGATATCGACAGGGATTACCTCTGATGGAGCTGCTCCACTTGACTCCTCAGGCCATGGGCAGTTACAAAGGGTGCAGTGCTCACCTTCTTCACGCCCAATTCAGCTCATAGACTCTGAGCAGGACATTGACCTGACACAGGTCCCCCGGTCTCCCAGCGTGGAGAGCCTTTATTCGGAGCACGGAGCGAACGTAGCTCACCTGTCCCAACAGGGCCATGACAGTCGGGATTGATCACCCACACATTTTCTACTGCCCTGGAACCAATGCCAGTGGCAATGCATGTATGGGGTGTACCCGTTTCCAAGTGGCATGCCTGGTTCCCTCCGCGACCCCCCATGGAATGGGATTGACAGTCTACGTCATCTAGGATCTTTGCTTTAAGGGAATAGATCTTGTTTGGTTTCAGTTTCCAAAGGTAGCGGATAGTTACAGAGGGTAGTCATGTTGGTCTGCAGTAGAAGAGCTAAATTGAAATCCAGTAGCACCTTAGAGACCAACAAGGAAAAAGGCCCATTGTGGAAATAAATACAATGGCCTCTAGAAAGAGGCTCTGGGCGGGTGCCCCGGCCTTGGACACTCAGTGTCAATTTGCTGTGGCGACCTCAGCAGGGTATAATGACACTGAGTCCACCATTTTCTCCAGAGGAACTGATCTCTGCTGCCTAAAGAACAGTTGTAATTTTGAGTGATCTCCAGTCCTCACCTGGAGATTGGCAACGATGGTTTCCCAGAAGGGAATGGTTGGTTTGGAGGGTGGAGTCTATGGCTTTGTACCTGTCTGAGGTCCCATGCCTCCTGAAACCTCACCCTCTCCAGGCTCCATCCCTCACCTCTCCAGGAATTTCCCACCTGGAGTTGGCAACCTTATCTCCTTCCCAGCCAATCATCAACCTACCTTTATTTCCCCCTCACTCTTCAGCTTTCTACCCCCCCACACACCTGCAGCCTCTCCCTTGCTCTGAAGCCCTGACTACTATGTCACATTGGCTGTCATATGGGGGCCACCTCAGCAGTATATAAGGATACAGAGCCCACCATTTTCTCCAGGGGAACTGATCTCTGCCATCTGGAAAGCAGTTGTAATTCTGAGTGATCTCCAGCCCTCACCTGGAGATTGGACACATTTTATTTCAGAACAGCAAAACTGTTTAGAATGTTAGAGGCATAAGCCAATCAAGTCGCATATGCAAACGACCTCTGTGTTCTGAGGCAGAGGCCAATGAGGCTGCATATGCAAATAACCTCTGTGTTTTGACTGGCTATGGGGGGGAGAGGAAAAGCAAACTGTTTAGAATGTTGGAGGCAGGACTCAGGCAAACCAGCCAGTGGATAAGGAGACCCTCTGAATGACAGATCAGAGAGCGAACTGATTTTGGAGCGTGTGGAATGTTCTAGAGAAGTGCCACCACCATTCGGCTTTTATTTATAAGAGAGATGGTGCAGCCTCATTTGGAATACCGTGTGAAGTTCTGGTCATCATATCTCAAAAAGGACATTGCACAGCTGGGAAAAGTACAGGAGAGGACAACCTAGATGATTAGGGGGTTGGACCACCTTCCCTATGAGGAAAGATGGAAGACTCTGGGACTTTTCTGTTACAAAAGAGATGACCAAGAGGGGATATGATAGAGGTTTATAAAATTTATGCATGGGGTACAGGGAGTTTAGAAAGAGAATTTTTTCTCCGTCTCCCAAAATACTAGAACTCGAGGGCATCTAATGAAGCAGATTCATGACTGACAGAAAGAAATGTTTCTTTATACAGAGAGTGATTAAAATGTGGAATTCATTGCCAGAGGATGTAGTGATGGCCACAGGAATCAATAACTTTAAAGTAGAATTAGATAGATTCATGGAGGATAGGTCTATCAGTGGCTACTAGCCATGGTGACTGAGGGGAACCTCTGCATTCAGAGGCCAGGAGGCTATATCACCAGAAGCTCTCAACCTCTATGCTCTGTTGTTGGCCCTTCAGAGGAACTGGTGTGAGACAGGATGCTGGACTAGATGGGCCACTGGCTGTGTTCCCTCTAAGCTGTTCAGCAGCAATCTGGAGCTGTGCGGGGTCTTATAATGGCCATGGCCCACTTTAAGATTACAGCTGTTATATTCTGCTCAGGATGAGAACCGCTCCACTCAGTAGGGGGAAAAATTAGAGGGAACACTGGCCACTGGTCTTATCCAGCAGGGTTCTTATGTTCTTACTTCAATAGATCATGGGGAAGTATTAGCTCCCCCTCCACACACACTTCTATTCATAATATTAACAAGGATTTGCTGCTATACTACTACTAATACCTCCTGAGTTGCCAACCAGGGATGAGAAGGAGTTCAGGCCAAGACCAAAAAATAAAGGGAGGGGGGAGGTTAAAAGTGGAGAGAAAGAAATGAAGGCATATCATAAACAAAAGAGAGGAAAATTAAGGACGGAGAAAAATATGGGAAAGAGGAATAGAAATTAAGAAAAGAAGAACGGTTGTTCTATTTTCCACAGCATGCTAACAGGGAAGATCTGGAGAGCCGACAAAACTATGGAGCTGGATGGAAGGAAAGGAAGAGGGAACTAGACTGTTGTAAAGAAGCAACCTTGTAATAAGGCTGCAGCCTACGATGACTGTAGCAGCAATGAACTGTGCTGTCTTTTCTTGCTTTAATGCTAACTTGGTGGATGGGTTTAGCAGCATATGCAAGTGTTTAATTCCTTGTAGTAAACTTCGTAGAAAGGCACGGCCAGCAGAAATTGAGCTAGGGCCGTTTTCTATGCTTTTCCTTCCTTGTGCTCCTAGTGGCTGCAGTGCAGAACTGCACAAGAAGTAAAATAAATCAAGATGCATTCTGAATGCAGAGTGATGCTGGATTCAGGGGCCCTCCAGCTTACTTGGGTCCCAGAAATTCTGTCGTCCCCCCCCAGTCCCCTTTCCCAACTGCCCTGCTTAAGGTCCTACTTTATGTACCAGCATGTTGCCCACTGAGAACAATTTGTTGCTGATGTAACAAGGCAGTAGTTTGACCACATTAAAATGATGCCATCGTGCAAGGGCAACTGCAGTACTGTGATAAAGTCTTCCCACTTGTAAGGCATTCTGAGATTCTTTGTCATTCCTATAGGAGCCATGGATCCTAGGGTTTCCTGACAGTTGGACCAGAGCACAGGTCATCGCTTGCATGGTTATAATTTAAGCGAATGTGTAGGATCTGATAGCCAAAGGAAGATGGGAATTTTTAATTCCAAATAACTATTGGTGTGAACACAAGTGTGTAAAAGGATAATTTCCAGTTAGCCTGCTGCGGTGATCCCTTGCCACAATATAAGCTGCTTATGTGATCATTTATCTTAGAATTAGGAACTAAGTCACGTTTGTATAGAAAATTACAGCTTTGGCTCACATAGCATCCTTTGGGATAACAATTTAAAGTGGCGGTACTCAAAACTTTTGAAAAAGGACCACCTTCTAACCTTACTGTATTTTTGGAAAACGTCTTGCAAAGTAACTCCATACTGCTTTCCCCCACTTCAGTGCAAAATGCAGTAATCTCACATTAGTTAACACTAAACATGTTTATACATATATAGATTTCCGAGCAAGAGGCTGTATTTCATAGCCATTTTACTCACTATGCAAAGGCAAACCCACAGCTGTTATTTGGTCTCCCAGAACTTTTTCTTCCAGTTAACCTGTTCTTGGGAGGGTGGAGTGAGGATGGTATTGTAAGAATATGTTGGTCACCCCTGCCCATTACCAAAGTATTCATTCTTCCATTTCTACCCAGCTAGATTCCATATAACCTCCCTGCCACACTGCCTCCATTAAAAAGGGTAAAATGTTCAATAAAGAATTAATTGTAAAAAGATTGTGTTGGTTTAATGAACAAAGTTGTTTCATATCTGATGTGTAGATCAATAAACTATTCTCTTTGGCATACTTTATAATGAAACAGCCGTTTTTAAAGATTTGGTATGCAGTTGTGACTAAACTGTGTGTGCTGTGAGCCAGAAATTCCCTGGTTCAGATCTTACCTCAAACACGGATTCATGAAGCTTTATGCTGCCTCAGTAATCTCTACAATAATCTTCTACAATAACCCAGTATTATTATTGTTGTTTGCATAACAGGAGGGGCAAAACAGAGTGAAAAGAGAGGATTGGCTTAGGCTGCCTACTAAACTAATTCGTGACCATTTTGAAACAGGGATTTTTACAGCACATCAATTGTCCAATGGACTGCGGGTATGCAGGCCAGCTGTGGAAAAGATTTCCAAAGTTTTCTAGTAGGCTAAGAGCCCATCTCCTCCATCTGGTAAGGTAAAAAGTAAAGGTTTCCCTTGCTTGAAATTTAGTTGAATCCGACTCTAAGGGGCGGTGCTCATCTCCGTTTCCAAGCCGAAGACCCAGCGCTGTCCGCAGACTTCTCCGTGGTTATGTGACCGGCATGACTAAACACCGAGGCGCACAGAACGCTGTTACCTTCCCACCAAAGGGGTGCCTATTTATCTACTTGCAATTTTTTGCTTTCAGACTGCTAGGTTGGCAGGAGCTGGGGCCAGAGACGGGAGGTCACTCCGTCACATGGCATTAGGGTTTCGAACTGCCGAAGTATAGACCTTCTGGTCTGCAGCTCAACGTCTTAACCTCTGAGCCACCGCAGCCCTCCTCCATCTGGTGCTTCCCCACAAAAATGACCACATGACCAGGGGGGGCACTATTCCCTCAGTTCTTTTTTTGCCACTGCAAAGAGAGGATCTTGACTGCTGTTCTGTTTTTTCCCCTTACCTTATTCTTGAGGCTGAGGGGACATATTTCTATCAAAAGTTTTTTTGTCATCAAAATTGGATGTCAAATTTGGATGTCAAATTAGAACCCAATGTCAAATTAGAACCAGGTCACTGGTGGGGGGTTGGCCAGGAAACGGGAGGGACTGTCGTCTAGCCTCGACCAGGGCCAAGACTTTTTCGGCCCTGGCCCCTATCTGGTGGAATGAGCTCCCATATGAGACCAGGGCCCTGGGGGATTTACCACAGCTCCACAAGGCCTGCAAGACCTGCACAGCTCCACAAGGCCTGCAAGACCTGCACAGTTCCACAAGGCTTTTGGTTGAGGTGGCAGACATCCCTCCCTTTTCCTGGCCAACCCCCCACCAGTGGCCTGGTTTTAATTTGACACCGGGGCAACACTGCTATATTCAAATATGATTGACATCTGAATGGATTATTTTACATGGTAGTTTGTGATTTTATGATCTGTGGTTTTATGTTGTTTTAATCTGTTATTAAACAACTGTTTAATGATGTTGATGTCAACCGCCCTGAGCCCACTTGCAGGGAGGGCAGTATATAAATCACAAAAATTAATAAATACTCAATCCAGTGAAGAATAAACTCATCTAAAGAAGATGTTTCCAGATTTCCACTGTGTCATTATGGCTCAAAAGGGGCCTCCTCAGGATTGGGCCAACTATGGCTTAAAATGGTGCTGTTAAACAGCCCTTTTCTGTGCTTTAACTGCCTAGAGGTTCACACAGCTGCCTGTTCTTTCTGTCACCAGTTTTCCCTGAAGGCATGGTTTGATAGAGCTGGACTCAAAAGAGCTCTTTTTCCAAGGCTTTGGCTGAATAAAGGCACATTCTTCCTCCTTGGTGTTGTCTGCTCTGAGGGGGGAAACCTAGGAGTGTTTCCTGACAGAGCCTCCGATTCAGAATGGCTCTTTTCTAAGGCCTACTTGCCTGAAGTAATCGCTTCCCCTCCCTGCCTTCTCTCAAATCTGAGAGCCTGGAGGTGTGGCCTGCAGAGACTGCCTCCTTCGCCCTCCTTGGCTTTTCTGGAATCCCACCAGAAGCCTGGAGGTGTGGCCTGGCAGGGTAATATTCTGGGCCAGGAGCAGGTAGGGTTCAGGAGGGGTAGTTCAACCTTCACAGAGGCTATGAATTCTTCAGTCCAGTTGGACAATACTTTGTGTGGAGTAACAGGCTTGCTGTCAGATCTTTAAGAGTCCCCTTCTTGTTCCCCTCCTTCAAATAATGTGGTGTCTCGGGGTTGTGCACACGTTTTTTTCCATGTGCAAGATGCCAGGTTCCATCCTTGGCATCTACTGAAAAAGTCTCTGATAATCAGACTTGTCAAAGATCTTTTAAATTCTTTCATCTCTTCTTTATGGTGATTTACGCTACCAGAGAAAGTAAAAAATCTCTCTTTTGCTGTCTTGTCCATCACTCACAGGTTTCCTACAGTTCTTTCCCCACCTATGTCACTTTGTGGGCTCAGACCTGAGATCTTCCCCACCTCTCCTCGGAAGGGAGGTTGCCTGCCTCCCATTAATTAGATTCTTCAGTTCAGTAGTACCCCTGGGACAGAAAAAAGTGCCATTTTAAATTATTCTTTTGTGTTAAGGATAGCACCTGAAAAGGCCTATGTTCAGGTCCAGATCATCTAATTATGTGTATTATAGTCTTTAAAATTTTGCTCGGCTTTCTTCTTCAGTGACCTCTTGTATGTATACGTATGCCAATAAAGGCTTGTCAGATGTAATGTTCAGTGACCTCTCTACCTTTCCTGAAGACAGTCCCTCTGCCATTGTGGATGGAAGCTCCCAGTGGTAGAATTCCAATATTCTCCTTCATTTGGGATTATGCCTTGGCTTTTTTACAAAATGCATAGTGACTAGGGTGATCCCTGTGAAGTTGGTGATATTGTTTTCCCTGCTGTGAACATGATTTGTTGTTGATGCTTTCCAGGGCAACAGGCCCGTAGCTACTATGGGGCTATTTGGGGCTCCCCCCCCTTTCTTAAATGGACAGCTCCGCAGGAATTCATCCAGGTGGCTCTGAGAGAGCTGAACAGTCTGTGAAGGGCAGGTAGCCTCTTTCCTGGGTCTACAGCTCTGCAAGGGTTAAAGAAGGTTTTGCTTCCCAATGGGGAAGGAGAAGGGGGGGCTCCAAGGGTGCAACAGTAGAGAAAAGCCTTGCAGCCGGATCCTGGGAGGGTTTACTATCGAGTAAGTTATTTCAGTCTTGGAAGACAGACATTGAGCTATTGTGTGGCTTGGGGAAGGGAGGAGGAGGAGATTGGATTTATACCCCGCCCTTCACTACCCAAAGGTGTCTCAGAGCAGCTTACAGTCTCCTTTCCCTTCCCCTCCCCACAACAGACACCCTGTGAGGTAGGTGGGGCTGAGAGAGCTCTGACACAAACTGCTCTTTCAAGGACAGCTCTGACAGAACTATGGCTTGCCCAAGGTCATCCAGCAGGTGCAAGTGGGGAATCAAACCCGGTTCTCCCAGATTAGAGTCTGCGTACTTAACCACTACACCAAAC
Source organism: Gekko japonicus (assembly GCF_001447785.1). Classification (NCBI taxonomy): domain Eukaryota; kingdom Metazoa; phylum Chordata; class Lepidosauria; order Squamata; family Gekkonidae; genus Gekko; species Gekko japonicus. The sequence goes on from NW_015164669.1 coordinate 1,408,851, forward strand.
TGGCTCTCAGGCTCACTGATGGCTTATACAAAAGAGATGAAGGGATCACAGATTGTTCTAGGGAAGGGGCCAGGGGGAGCAAGGAGGACCTCACCCCAACCCCCACAATATCTGCCAAATGAGTTGTGCATATGGGAAAATCTACTGCATGATCAGGGCGAGAAAAAGGGGGACAGATTGTTCTAGGGACACAGATTGTTCTCTATAGTTGTGTACAGACAGGAAAATAATGGTAAAAATGGCAGCCCCACCAGAAAAATATTGGCCTACAAACTACAAAATCCTGGCTACGGGCCTGCAGGGCGACCTTTTTAATCTTACTGATTGAGTTTCCCTTTCTTAGTCTTTAGTCAGTCCTTATTTTATTAAGATTGTTGGGGGGGGGGTGGCTTCCACAGCTGCATTTTCTGGCATTTTTACATATCTATATGACAACATAACAGAATTTGTATTTTTGGTGTATATGTCACCATTCAAGGGATGCCCAGATTTGTTCTTTCTGAGATAGAGCTAATCGTTCTGGTGGTCTCAGGATGGCATTTTCCTCAGAGCACTTCTTTTGACTCTGAGCTTCTGGAAGTTAGTGTCGTCTCAGATGTCTCCTTCTCTATAGTGTGGAGACCCAGCTGTGGGCATGTGTTTCCTAGTGGTTCCTGGCCTTCTGCAAAATCAGTTTATCATACCACTACTTTAACCTAGAGCTCTAGACATACCTTACCGTTTGTCTTTTATTCTAGTGCAATCCAATCCAATCCAAATACCTTTATTGGCATAAAAAGAAAAAAGGTACAACACGGCCAGTTTACAGAAAATTACAATTATAAAAACCATCAAGCATCACATAAAAGAGCTAGACTTTTGCTCCCTGATTGTTATGGCAACCAGAAGGTACCTTGCAACTGATCTTGTTTATTCTAGTGCAAAGACTCCCCATAGTCATGGGATGCACTATAATTATGTTTTCATTGATTAATGAAGACCAACTCCTGGATTCTCTGATTGGAGGCCTGGGCTATTTGGCCTTGACCCACAACAGGACATTCCATGCCCTGTCCTTTTTTGCTCCTTTCCTGACAGGGACCCGTCATTGGGGAGTGCCCTTCTAATTCCTTGGCAAGGTAATCTGTTTTTACGTTTTTCCTCTGGCTGTTTTGCTGCGCAGATTGCTCTGCAAGCTGCACAAGGTTCATTTATGGTGCATCCTGTCCATCCTTTCTTTGGCCACATCACACCTGCATCACTGCTTTCATTATTAGGTGCGGATCTGCATATTTTCACAACCTCTGACAACTTTGGTAATTTGATCAGCTCCTTTCCTGCATTATAGCAGTAGCCTCCCACTTTTCTGAGTGGCAAGCACCACTCCTTCACTACGAGATCTTGCAGCTCTAAGTGGAAAAGAGTCTCTGCTGAGGCTGTAACAGGATTTTCAGCCTGCTTTTTGTCATCTTGATTACGTTTTGGCTACTGGTAGGGTCTCAAACTCTCCAGGGGTGTTGAACTCACAGGAAATGTGTTATTTAAAGTTTAAAAAAATCTTTACTTGTGTTTGTCTGTGTCCTTTATAAAGTTTATATCTCCACTACCTGGCATTACCTTTTATGACACACATGGCTCGGCCCAACCAGGTTCAGCCCTCATAACAAATGAGTTCGACACCCCTGCTTAAACTTTCCTGTTCCTTATTGGATTTCTAAAGATGTTACAAATTTGAGATATAACCCCTTGTTTGATTTTTTGCACTTCCCTGGGGCTTCATTTAGATTAGAGTTTTTAGTATGCAACTGTGGAATGAGGACATTGTGTGTACTAACATGCCCTCTCCATTCATGAAGTTTCACAAGGTTAGGGTGTCTGATGCCTGGCCAGAATCCCCTACCAGGGATTTTCTCTCAGTCCTCATGTCACACAATGCTATACTTGTTTCTGATGCCAAACATCTGTGCACTCCTTACATTCCTTGAATATGACTTTTCTTGGGTTTTGGTCTGCCAGGGACCCAACACTACTTTGCATTGGTCTCTCAGGCTCCAAGAAGGATTTATCAGCAGCCTCATAGCCCTTGTGGGTTGGTAGAGGCTATCACACTTGCAGCAGCCTCATAGCCCTTGTGGGTTGGTGAGGCTATCACACTTCGTCTTGAGTGTATGGCTGTTCAATGCCACTTGACATATCATGGCTGTCTCCAGAAGAGTGCTGTTTTTCTTTGCCATGTTCCAACATGTATTTCAGTTGGGACACTTGTAGAGAGCTCCCTGCTCCTGTATAAGACAGTTCTGAATCAAGGTCATTATGGGATGCTAAACAAATTTTGGGAAGGTGGTCCTCAGTGGTCTCTTCTTTTCAGAGCTTCATACCCACCTCCTTCACTCAGTGAGTTTACTAATCTCCCAGTGTGGGATTGCACAGATGCCATGATGATGAAAACAGGGTTGCACTTACTTGTAACTGTTGTTCATCGAGTGGTTTTCTGTTCAGGCCCACACCCCTCCCTCCTGCCTCACTGTGAACTTTCTGGAACCTTAATTTCTTGGGGTCTTTGGCAGCAGTATGGAGAGAACTGAGGGAATACTGCCCCTCTTCCTGGTCATGTGATCATTTTGGCGGAAAAGTACCAGTGGGAGGAGGGGTGCTCCTAGCCTGCTAGAAAGCTTTGGAAATCTTTTCTGAGACTAGTTTGTACACACGCAGCCCTAATGTGTGCCTGCACAAAAGACCACTTGATGAACAGCAGTTACAGGTAAGCAGAACCCTGTTTTCTTGAATATGGTAGGCAGGTGTAATCAGGGGTCATTTCGTAGAAAAAGAGGTGCAGGAGCTCATTGGCATAACTCATTAGCATAACTCATTTGCATATGCCACACCCCCTGACATCACTGGAAGTGTGTCAGAAGGCAACACCCACCACTCAGGCTCCACTGGGCTGTTTTGGATTGCTAGCTATGGGGGGGGGGGGACGTGCAGATCTGTCCTCGCAGAGGAGGGAGAGCTTGTCCCTGAATAAAACTTGGTCTTAAAGGTGCCACTGGACTGTTTTTGGACCGGGGGGCTGGAGGGGCTTTGCGACATATCTGGATGCTTCTTGCTCTGACTGAGAGCTGCTGGGAGCAGAGGGTGGGGCTTGTTGCATGTTCCCGCCCCCTGGGCTCTTTACTGCTGGAGCTCCGCTCCTGTGCACTCCTGCAGGAAATGACCCCTAGCAATGTTCCCTCTAAGCTGTGGAGTCTTGTGAGCAAAAATTCTCCTTTGTGAGCTACTGGCATTAAAGTTGTGAGCAAGCAATTTGGCTACTGCATTAATTAGTTTGCTCTGGAGCCATCCTTCCTGAGCTGAGACAAAAATGTGTGAGCTGGAGGCTAAAAAACTGTGAGCTAGCTCACACTAACTCAGCTTAGAGGGAACACTGACCCCTAGGCGTAATGCTGTTTTGAAATGTTATAGGAGGCTGCAGTGCGAGCTGATGTAAAAGAAATGGGGCGGGATCCAAAGGTGCCTTTGTACAAAGGCCATGTCCGCAAATGGAAGGCCACAGTTTCTGCAGGTTGCTCCCCTCCTACCCATAATCATAGGGTCATTTTGATAAAGAAATCAGATAATCACATATTCATTCTTTCATAATGAAAGCTATCTCTAAAAGGACATAATCAGAATAAAACAAGAACAGAAAATAAAGTAGTTGTGCCGTATCCTGAGGACAAAGTCTAATACCAACAGAGTACTCTCAGAAAATGTTTCTTGATAAGTAAGACAGATCTGACATAAAATTTAAAATTAGAAAGAGTTTTAAATGCTAGGAAGATTTTTGTTGTTTGTTTGTTTTTTGCTATTTCACTTTAAATATAAGATTCAAACTATTCCCCCCCCCGCACATTGCTGAATCTTGCCTCTTTTACTGAAATCTGTTTTGCTCCTCCTGTGAAATACTGTCCCTGAAACGTACTTGCACACTCAGACAATCAAGGTTCAATATTGGACTTGTGCAGCATAAGAACATAAGAGAAGCCAATGTTGGATCAGACCAATGGCCCATCTAGTCCAACACTCTGTCACACAGTGGCCAAAAATACCAGGTGCCATCAGGAGGTCCATCAGTGGGGCCAGGACACTAGAAGCCCTCCCACTGTTCCCCCCCCCAAGCACCAAGAATGCAGAGCATCACCTGCAGAGTATGCTTCTCTTTGGCTTAATTTGCTTTGCTTATGAAATTGCCAGGTGGGAGGATAAAAGGATGTACCCAAAGGCCAAACACGTGTGCCTTATGAAGGCATCAGCATTTTACCATTTCATGGTTCAGCTAACTCAAAAACATATTGAATCACATATTGCTTTTGAGTTGTGAAGGCAAGCAACTTTAAACACATTCACTTGTAATATAAATATCAGACAATTTAGTAGGTGCTCTGTAATTGATGCTGTGTAGCTAGTATTGTATGTAAGTGGCTTAAATTTAGCAATATAGATCATTTAAAAGTAAACTTGGATTCCTTGTTCATTTAATTGGGTAGCACTTGCACCCATTTGTCAAAAAAAAAAAAAAGACAGATGCAGTCATTGCAGCATGGCCCAGAGTGCAATAAAGTTTCTACCATTTGTCATCATGACCTCTTCAGCCTTGAAACTGCAGAAATGAAAGCTGGGGGGGGGGATTATTTCCTTTTGCATTGATGTTGTTGCCAAGAAGTGGATTATAATAATGTAATACAATAAACTCAACACGGGATCGAATAGTCATTGAAACCAACAAATGACAAATATTACTTAGGAAGTTTGTAAGATAGTGTAATTGTTATAACAGCACAAGTGTTATTACTAATATAAGAAAGCAATAAAAAGTAAATTGAATACAATAAACACAGCATTGACTCAATCAAGATAAGAAACCAGGAAAGAGCGCAGGACAAAAATCTCTCCTCTTCGCCTCTTTTAAAATGCAGGACGGGGGGAAATATTTTTACTCCAAAAGGAGAATCTGATCAGTCAAGTTAAATTACATGAATAATGCTAATGTATTTCAAGGAACTGGCTTTTTTTTCTTTATGGCTGAAATGCACCTTCTTCATTTATAACATTGATATGCTCTGCATTATGCAGTTAAATATTATGAAGAAAGTAATAGGAAATTATGTATCTACTAATATAAGAGTTATGTTCTCAGCATAATGAGTGGGGAATAAGTTACATAGCTTGCATTAATAAGAATTGTGTACTGCATCAAAAATGAACTA
>NW_015164669.1:1414121-1429724 GCF_001447785.1 Gekko japonicus
TCTCAGAATGTTTGTTGGGTTCATTTTTAAAACTTTTAAAGTGTCCAACCTATAGAATCCTTGAATTCCTCATACTTTATTTTCTTACAGGACTGTTCTTTTGCAGAACAAATGTACATTTGTTTCTCAAGAGCTGGACACACCTTATATCAGAATTACACTTCTCTTATGTGGCTGCTGTTTTCCCCTCACCCCATCCCTGACTGCATTTCAGCCTTTGTTTAATCCTCCAAAAGTCCCTTTTTCAATGTAATTGTGCATTGGTGACTTACCACAAAATAGGAACAGTCTTACTGCAAGGTACATAGCTTTGCAACAGGGTGACAGTAATGCAGATTCTAGGAAGGGGCTGCTTGTTAGTACAGGAGGGGTGGGACTGGGGTATATGGTTTGCAGAAATGTAAGATTTGACTCATTGGATGGAGAAGCTAAATTGAGCATGTTGGATTAGCAGCAGCATTCATCTCCTCTTTTCCTATGCCTTTTCTTTCATCCCCTTTTATTTTTCAGTCTCTTGAGTCACTTCTTCACCCCGTATTTTTCTCTACATATTTTTCTGCCTTTCCCTCACCCAAGCCTTATTCTAATCCATTCTGTCTTCCAGAGGATTGATTTTTGTACAGTATATGCAGGGGCAGACTAACCATTAAGAAGACTAAGCATGTGCTTAGGGCACCAGGGCCAAAGGGGCACCACAAAGTTGGGGAAAGGGTGAAAAGCTTAGCTTGTACAGTATATTGTGTTATCATATGAATAAATTTTTGTATTGCTGCAACCTGCATTGTATATCTAGTCAGACAGGTCAACAACTAAAATGGGCTGGGTCAGTGTGGAAAGGAGGGGGGGGCACCAAGATTGGTCAGTGTTTAGGGCACCACTGAGCCTTAATCCGCCCCTGAGTATATGATCTTGGACAACATGACAAATGAAAGGAGGGTTCTTTAAAAAAAACTTTTGGGCATCCTACTTTACCTTTCTGCTTGGTTTATGATTGGATATAGGCCCTTTCTGCATGCACAGCTGATTCTCACTGAAGACAAGTCAGTTGGGGTTTACCTTGAATGTTTTGCCTACACTCTGCACCTTTTTCTCTCTCTCCAGTTTTCTGTTGGGAATAAAGGAGTATATATTCTGCATACCAATGAGAAAATCCAGATAGTATTGTGGGGTTGGTCTCTCCTGCTTGGTCAGTTTCTCACTGGGTATGTCTTTTGAAATAGATCTTTCACGCTGAATTTACTGTGAGATCATCATTACTGGTCCTCCCCCCCCCCCTTATTGGTAGTCAAGGGGTTTAATGCTAATCCAGGATGGTTGGATAAAAAATATATTTGGCAGGGAGTTTAGCGAGAATACATGCCAACCACTTGGCCAAACAGGCAGCAAAGACGTTGCTATGCAGCAGCTTGGTGAAGAAGGTTCACAAGGGGGGAGGTGGAGACATCAAGGCTTCACAGCCTGAGCTCCCCCCCCCCCGCTTTATTTGGAAATGAGATGACAGGCAAAGGGGGGAAAACAGATGTTGAGATGGACTAGACTTTTTAAAAAAACAGGCTGCTGCTGTCACAGAGAACATAAGAACATAAGAGAAGCCAATGTTGGATCAGGCCAACGGCCCATACAGTCCAACACTCTGTCACACAGTGGCCAAAAATACCAGGTGATATCAGGAGGTCCAGCAGTGGGGCCAGGACACTAAGAGCCCTCACACTATTGACCCCCCCCCAAGCACCAAGAATACAGAGCATCACTTGCCCCGGAGTCCCTATCTCTGCTCCATATGCTTATCTAATTCCTTCTTGAAGCTGTCCATGCTTGTAGCCATCACCACCTCCTGTGGCAGTGAATTCCATGTGTTAATCACTCTTAGGGTGAAGAAGTACTTCCTTTTATCTGTTATAATCCGACCGCTCAGCAACTTCACGGAGTGCCCACGAGTTCTTGTATTGTGCGAAAGGGAGAAAAGTACCTCTTTACCTGCTCTATCCCATGCATAATCTTATAAACCTCAATCATGTCACCCCTCATCCATCGTTTCTCCAAGCTAAAGAGCCCCAAGCGCTTCAACCTTTCTTCATAGGGAAAGTATTCCAACACTTTTATCATTCTAGTTGCCCTTTTCTGCACATTATCCAAAGCTATAATATCCTTTTTAAGGTGTGGTGACCAGAACTGTACACAGTACTCCAAATGAGGTCGCACCATTGATTTATACAGGGGCATTATGATATTGGTTGATCTGTTTTCAATACCATTCCTAATAATCCCCAGCAGTGTTCCCTCTAAGCTGAGTTAGTCTGAGCTAGCTCACAGTTTTTCAGCCTCCAGCTCACAGATTTCTGTCTTAGCTCAGGAAGGATGGCTCCAGAGTAGACTAATTTATGCAGGAGCCAAATTGCTTGCTCACAGCTTTAATGCTAGTAGCTCACAAAGTAGAATTTCTGCTCACAAGACTCCACAGCTTAGAGGGAACATTGATCCCCAGCATAGCATTGGCCTTTTTTATTTCAGTCACACACTGTCTCGACATTTTCAGTGAGTTGATCTACGACTCCAAGATCTCTCTCTTAGTCAGTCTCTGCCAGTTCGGACCCCATCAATGTGTATCTATAGTTAGGATTTTTGGCTTCAATGTGCATCACTTTACACTTGGCCACATTGAACCCCATTTGTCACACTGATGCCCACTCGCCCATCCTCGACAGATCTCTTTGGAGTGCCTCACCATCCTCCCTGGTTTTCACCACCCTGAACAAATTTGTATCATCCGCAAATTTAGCTACTTCACTGCTTACTTCCAACTCCAAATCATTAATGAACAAGTTAAAAAGCATTGGACTGAGTACTGATCCCTGCGGTACCCCACTGCTTACCACCCTCCACTGAGAAAATTTTCCATTTATACTCACTCTCTGTTTCCTATTAATTAGCCAGTTTTTGATCCACGAAAGGACTTGTCCTTTTATCCACAGTACCATCCTTGCGTTTGAAATGTTTGTGGTCAGAGTCAATTTAAAAGAAAACTATTTTTTTCCAAAAAATGAACTCACCCAAATGGAAAATCAAACCAGCAACCTTGCAGTTAATAGCACTGCATCCTAACCAACTGAGCTAACAGGCCATTCCTGTGAACAAGTCAGACAAAGGCAATTATTGTCCTAATATCCCTTTTCAAAAGACACACCTGGTACAAAACTGACCAATAAGGAGATATAGGCTGACCTCTGAGGGGAGGGGGGGAGAAAAAGTCTGAGGAAATGTGTATGCTTTTAAATTACCTTCTGCTTGAAAGCAAACTGAGGGGGAAATCGTCACAAAAGGAGTTTTAGAAAACCTGGGAAACAGCAGACTGAAAGTGGGCTCAGAGCTGAAGGGAGGGAAATCATTACAGAAAGAAAAACAAAATGCCATTGGAATGCACGGGACAATGTAGAAGTCCCTGCTTAGAAACTTGTTATTAAGAAACTAAGAATTGCTATCTTAGATGTGCCATCTTTCCACCAGATTTGTGGTACATCTTCAGATGTAATCAAACTGTCTCCCAGCATTCTCAAGCTATCTTACTGAAGGGTTCACCAAAGTCTAAATTTAAATGTTTCCCAGAGGTAATGAAAGACCTCCTTGTCTGAGCTGGCTTTTGGTATCTGGCTATGGTTAAGATGCTAGTGGTGGATTTTAAATTTTAAATTGTTATGTGAGCATAATCCAGAAAACAGTAGTTGAATTTATGTTCTGCTTAAGTCAGATTAAGTGATTCTTAAATTAACTGAGACTGACTCCATTGTTTTTAATGGGAGAAAACTCAACTTTAAAGTAACCTTAATGACTTCAGTGGACTTGTTTCCTTGTACAGCATTTGTGACTCATGATAATATATCATTTTAAGGTAGTATTTATTCTATTCATTTTATAATGGGGGGGCTGTGTATTACCTACCCTGAGCTCTTGTGAGATGGACAGATACCTTACAAAATTGTCTTAATTGTAATTATAAAACTCTCTCGCATCTTCTTTTTAGAAGATTGTTTTCTTTTCTTTTTTCTAGACATCTGCCTTTTATTCTCCCAAAGTGGTTTGGCTTCTTTGTTAGTGCAAAGTTTTCTCTTAGATATAACAAACGGATTCAGATTAGTGAAATAAACACCATTCTAAATAAGTCTTCAGGCATTAATTTTGTTTAAGAACTCAAAATAAGGAGTTCAATAAGAACCCGTGCCATAGCACTTGTCATCACTTTTCAGACTTTCAGATCTTTCCGCCTTCCCTTGAAACTTGGCTCTCCATGCCCTATGCAATATTCATACACTGTTTTGATTGAAAAGCAATATCTGTATCTGCTGTGATAAACCAACTGGGGGATGCTGTAGACCTAATAGCACTGAGCAATGAATGACAAATATCATTTGAAATGTCTGTAAGTTGCAGCTATATAATTTAGTCATCTTTTAATAACATTTTACAAAGGCTCACAAGAATGATGTAAGCTTTGGTGGCATATATCAGAGTCTACCCAGCTGGAATTGCTCTCCATTAATCATTTAAGACATTTCCTAACTGCTGTGTTTCCAGTAAGTTGCTGCCCTGGATTACTCCATTCTTTGCTTAATCACCAGCAGACCCCTGAAATGTTCGTGAGATGTCTGGAGACTTAAGGGTTTCTTCTAACAGCACTGGGATTATTCTTCATAAATAAAAGGCCCAAGTGGTTACTTAAAGGGTTGTTTGAATAATTGCCATTCAGATATTTTAAAATGATTTCTCTGACAGATATCGTTTTAAAATGCACCTATCATGCCTGTGAAAATGAACAGAGATGTTAAACATACAGTAAAACAAGAAATCAGATGTCAAATAAAACACAAGTGTGTGGGAATGAGAAAATTAAAGAGGAGTAAATTATATCAGAGAGAAGTTTGAAATTAAAATGGTAGCCTTGAGTTAATAGTACACGACATTTTTATGGCTCAAGGGCTTTAAACTTCACTGAGGTCATATATCTCCCATGCTGGGGATCAAGCATACACCAAGCTGCAAAACAGAATTAGCAACACAAGAGTTATGTTTATTTGAATTTCTGAAGACTGGTGGTAGAACACCGGATAAGCATAAAGTAAATTGAATGTGGTCACAGTTGCAAGAAGTAATGTACATGAAAGACTAACAGTACAGTCATTTATGATCTCTGATCAAGAAAAGTGGGGAAGGTGGGGTGTAGGATGTTGGCTGTGATCACATGGGCAGTTTGGCCCAACACAGCCACTCCTCCCCTCCGGATCAAATGGGCGCAGTCAGACAGCCACATCTGTCAGGTGTTCTCCAGCCATACTTATGCCAGACAGCCACATCTGTCAGGTGTTCTCCGGCCATACTTATCCTGTCATAGGATGCCTTGGAGCCGGGTTAAAAAGGCACCACGTCACAAGTGATGTTTTCAGTTCCCCGTGCAACACATCACAAGTGATGTTTTCAGTTCCCCATGCAACCATTGCGCATGGCTAGATGTCTGAACGTGGGGGAGCGTGCAGAGAATGGGTTTGGCAGTCTGAACCTGCAGATCTGTTCTGCCACTATGGAGGGGGGGGTTTAATTGCCTATATGCACATGTGCACACATGCACATGACTACATGCATGCATATATGTGCACTTGTGCACTTATGTGCACACATGGATTTTGGAAAAAATTGGCAATGTGCTCCATAGCTGAGGCGCTGCAATAATGTGGATGCTTTACTATGGGATGTCTCTGTGGGTAACCCGCAGCAGGATGTGGTTGATATGCCCCACAACATTTTCAACCGGCTCAATTAGAGGCAGCACCATATTGCACCAAGCCTCCAGTTGACCATGGCCGTTGGTTTTAAGCTTAGGCAAACAAATCCCTACAAAATATTATGACCTAATAGTTTTTCAGGGAAGGTAAACTACTGCAGCTTTAGTTAGTATAATGGAGGGTGGCAAACAATTCCATTTCCTTGGAATGGCATTATCCTTGATTCAAGAACAAACAAAACCCTGCTGTTGGATCTGCTGGAGCCAGTGCATATTAAGCAGCTATGACAGCAATCCTAAACAGGTCTACTTAGACCCCTACTATATTTCAGTTAATTGGGGCTCATTCCCAAGAAAGCATTCTTAGGATTGCATCATACGTAGGGAAGTGGGAAATCATTTCCAGTATTGGGGTGTTACATAAACACCTTCCGCTCTCTGGCCCTTACTTAGAAGTGCAATCCAACTAGAATGCTCTTATAATGCCTCTGAAAGATGCTCAGAATCTGGCTTTGTGAGGTGTCTTGAAATATGTTAGTCCTAAACCATTTTGAGCTTTAGAAGTCAAAACTAGCATCTTGACTGCTCAAGGGATGCCAGTGAAAGTTGCCTAAGATGCTGGCAGTGTCTCAATCCCTATCAAGAGGACCACATTTTTCTACTACTCCACTGTAGAAATATATATGTAGCAAAACAGCTGGTTTCCTGAGGTGTACATGGTACGTTTCACATATTATAGATCAAAACTGGAAATATACCATATACTAGAAATAATGCCCGTTGCAGAAATAAATACAACGGGATCTAGAAAGAGGCTCTGGGAGAGTGCTCTGGCTTTGGGCAAACAGTGTCAGTTTCCTGTGGTGACCTCAGCAGGGTTTAATGACAGAGTCCACTGTTTTCTTCAGAGGGACTGATCTCTGCTACCTGAAGAGCATTTGTATGTTTGAGTTATCTGTAGCCCTCACCTGGAGAGTGGTAACCATTGTTACCCATTCTCCTCTCCCCTATGAGGTATGTTATGCAACTGAAAATTCCAACTGGCTTGCGGGGGCGGGGGGGGGGGGGGGGTGAATGGACTGAAGTCCAATCAGCTTCCATATGCAAAAGACCAGGTTGTCGCAGCAGTTGTGGTGTGGGCGGGACCCGGGCTTTGCCTTCTGATTGGTGGCGATATATGCTGAGGAGCAGTGCCATCAGCCATACACTAAGGGAGTGCATTTTAGAATTAGAACCTTGGAATTGTGTCCCCCACTATTCAATTATATATAAGGAGAGATTTGTATACCTGCTTTTTACTGTAACAAGTAAATTTAACATAAGCTAAGCTAAGTAGAGAAGTTGTATCTGTAAAGTAAGCACACCCGTCTCACAGCGCCACCGCTAAGTAGAGCAGTTGTATCTGTAAATTACATTGTAAATTTATTACAGCTAGCATCAGATACCTAGATGCATTCAATGGCAGTAGGGAAGTAAAATTACTCATTACATCTGCAACATAGTATTATTATTTTTTTAAAAATAGCAACTTTCCAACATTGGCCTGTCTCAGGGGACACCTGTTATCCCTGTTGCTGTTGCTTCAGAAGCCTGGGGGCCTCCATAGACTGAGGTTCAGTCCCTGCTTAGAAAGCAAATATATAGATAAATGAATGAATCCTATTAACATTTTAATTCATATATTTGGGACCATGGATACAAACCTTGCTGTGCTCTGATTTTTATAAATTTTCAAAATTTTTACAAAGGAAAGTCTAATGGAATCAAAGCTTTGGCCAGTTCTAAATAATATAGCTAAACTTGTCTTAAGGCAACTAGCGGGAAAAGTAAGTGCTGGCCACGTTGAGCCGATTTTGTGAGGCACTCGGGACTCATTTCAGATTTTATTTTGGAAGCATCTCAGATATGGAGAACTGGTTGTGTTCTGTTCGTTGCACCAGATGGCATCCCATTTGGTGTTTGCTAGCTTGTTTGCAGCTTGGTATTTTGTTTCAAGGGAAAAGGGGTGAGTTACATCGCTATTTGTGTAACCCATAAACCGCCTGGTCCAGAATTCACTGAAGTTATTGGAGAGATTTCTCTACTTTTGACAACTATCGAGCCAATCCCCATGTGTGCTTTCTAATGCTGTTGTAGAAAATAATCTAGCAGAGGCTAATCTTAAAATAATAATCATGTCAGGAAAATGTCTTGGCTAAAACATAGCGCTGTCTGCATGGACCAGCATTTCTAGCACTGGTGGGAGGGGGGGGGAAAGAAGCAAGAAGAGTTCTGTGTGCCCATCCTGTAGCCACATTCCATTTATGCATTGCGAAACCAAGGTCTATTGGAAAGAATGTTAATGGTATTAATAAAAAAGTTTTCCAATGATGAGGAAGTGTTTTTCCACAAGGTTCTTAATAAATAATCACTATCAGTCAGTTAATATTTTAAGTTCTGTATTCCAAAGGCTGGGCCCACATTCATCATTAAGTTGTGATCATCTTTTCTGTGCACTATAATGTCTGCAGTCATGAAATACTTGAACTAAATGTGGTGCAAAAGGTTAAATGTGGTAAAGGTAAAGGTTTAAAGGTAAAGGTTTCCTTTGTTCGAAAGCTAGTAGAATTCAGCTCTAGGGGGCAGTGCTCATCCCCGTTTCCAAGCCAAAAAGCCAGCGCTGTCCAAAGACATTTCCGTAGGCATGTGGCCAGCATGACTAAACACCGAGGTGCATGGAACGCTTCCCACTGGTGGTACCTATTTATCTACTTGCAATTTCTTGCTTTTGAACTGCTAGGTTGGCAGGAGCTGGGGCCGGAGGCAGGAGCTCACTCCGTCATGCGGCACGAGGGTCTCGAACTGCCGAACTACAGACCTTCCGGTCTGCAGCACAGCAACTTAACCTCTGAGCCACCACGACCCTGTAAAATGTGGTACAAAGGGTTAAATATCTCTTGCTTAACCTCTGAGCCACCACGGCCCTGTAAAATGTGGTACAAAAGGTTAAATATCTCTAGCAAAATAGAACTGACATGGAAAGATCTGGCCATTGTGGTACATTCCTGGTAACTTTGAGATTATATTACTGCAGTGTGCTGTATGTGGGGACTGCTCTTGAAGCTACAGTTACTATAGAATTTTGTGGCCAGAACACTGATTGGAAGTGGGTTGTAGGGACCATAACAACATCTACATTGGCTCCCAGTTTGCTTCCAGGCTCAATTCAAGGTGCTGGTATTGACCTTTAAAGCCATATATGACTTGGGGCCAGCAACCACCTACGCCCATCTGATCGTATCCAACCACTCTGGTTATCAGAAGCTCTATTTTGGGTGCTTCTGCCATCCAAAGCTAGACAAGCGGCAGCCAAAGAAAGGGCCTTCTCGACCATGGTGCCAAACTTTGGAACTCCCTACCCAGGGAGATTGATCTGTCTTCTGCCAGCAGTGAAGACATTTGTGTTTTGTTCAACATTCCCTCACTTACTCCCACTTGAACACCTCCCTGTTGGTATGTTTATTCGTGTTTGCTTTAATTTTTTTTAAATTATATATTTATTTTTAACATGTTTTATTGTTGAAATGTTTTAATAGGAAAACTGAGTGGGTGGAAAGGTGGCACAGAAATGTATTAAATAAACACACAAAAATTATGGCAAAATTACTGTGTACCTTCTCTTCAGTTAAAAGATTCTTAGCTATTGTGTGTGAAGAAGCCTGTTATGTCTTGGGACCCTTGCTCAGTTCAAACATTGCATGAAATTGTGGTTTAATTAAACCAATTATGGTTACTATGGCCCCTGCCACACGGCAGGGGAAAAGCCTCTTAAGGCGCGGCTTTTAAAAGCCGCGCCAACGTTGAGGCGCCGCGGCGGGATCCCACGGATCCCCTGGCCGCGGCGCCTTTTCTCCCGCGAACCTATGGCACGGGTGCCAGAGGTGGCACTCAGAGCCCTCTCTGTGGGCATGCATGCCATCGCCCCAGCCAGGCCCAGACCATCATTGAAGTGTTGAATTCTCTGCCAAATAATTTTAAGTAAATGAAAGCATTTGGGATTGCTTTCCTTACTTTGTTTGGATCATCTTAAGTTAATGTATGAGTTGTTTTTTCTAAAGTAAAACCTCAGTATTCAGGTTAAATTGCCGTGTTGGCACTTTGCGATAAATAAGTGGGTTTTGGGTCGCAGTTTGGGCACTCGGTCTCTAAAAGGTTCGCCATCACTGGCCTAATCTTAAGTTAATGTATGAGTTGTTTTTTCTAAAGTAAAGCCTCAGTATTCCGGTTAAATTGCTGTGTTGGCACTTTGCGATAAATAAGTGGGTTTTGGGTTGCAGTTTGGGCACTCAGTCTCTAAAAGGTTCGCCATCACTGCTCTAGGGGCTTCTTGTAGGTGTGGCCTCTACCCTGTGAAATGCACTCTTGGATAACACCCATGCCCTGCCGGACTTGCTTAGTTTCCACAGGGCATGCAAAGCCGAATTGTTTAGGTTGGCCTTTGGAGGGTTTGGGCTGTTTGGGGGCTGGTTTTATTAGTTTTATTAGCCACATATTTTAATAGTTTATTTTAATGTTAATATTTTTATATATATTTTTCTTTTATACTGTCTTTATCTTATTGGTTTTAATGTTGCAAGTCACTGCAAGACCCTTTGGTTGAGCAGAGACTAAAAAAACCCTAATAAATAAATAAAAATAAAATAAATTGTCTGAATGCCAGCCATGTAGCTAATTCATTATCTTATGTAGGTGTTCAGTTAGGCTCATTATCTTGGCATTAAAATATTAATATATATGTATCACATTTGTATTCTATTAAACATACATATATGTCTGTTGTATTTTAGTCCTCCAAATGCCCTTTGACAATATAATGTTCACCCTAGTTCATAGATGGATATTTCATTTATATAAAAAGGCTTGGGCCTTGCTCTCATAGCACTGACTATCAGAACCATTAAAATAGTCCCATAAAAGATAGAAAGCCACTGCACAAGTACTCTAGAAAAGAAAAGCATGAAAATGAGAGAGATGTTGCTTAAAATTTGAGACGTTGGGCAATAGCAGTTAGTACTCTGATGAAAAGAATGTCAGATCAGAGAATCAGAGGGTTGGATCCCACAAGTTTCATTTATCCATGAGGGCACGTTCCATTTGTGTAAATAGCCTTCCACTAACTCAAGAGGTTTTATAGCTGGCAGTGGATACTCGTTATCAGTGAAACATTCCCCTTACTGGAGGAATGCACCAGTGGAATAGACTGGTATGATCTGTCCAGAATACGTTGTATCAGTGGTTGTTGAACAAGTTCTACTTTAGAATGCATGCTTGCATAATTGTTTCAGTACTCTCCAATCTAAACCAAAAACAATTTTTCACTTATAAAACTAGTGTGTCAAGGAAGGCTTCACTCTAGTTTTTATTCTAATATTCAGGGAGGCTATTCAAACACACAGCACCATTACTACCTTCAATACGAACTGCTACAATCAGGCTAAAGCTTTACAATCTGATTTTCTTGAATGTATAAGACATCTACTCTCAGAAGAATCTGTAGCCTTTTAAAATACCTCACTAGTGGTAGGACAAAAGTAAGCTGTTGCAAGAACAACTGTATCCGCACATGTGAGATACCAAGTTGGGTTAAGTTAGGATTCCCCTTATTAAGAACTGATCTGCTGCAGAAAACCTAGTTAATAACTTCTTTCTCAATTATCAATGCAGAATCCTTCTGGCATTCTGAAGATTACTCTCCTATGGCTTTGGATGCCAGGCCTCATGTCCCAGCATAGCCTCTGCTAATGGCCTACCTTTCACCACCTGCACCTGTATGTGCTGAGAGGAAACTAGTAGCATGCCATCTCCCCGTGTCTATTAGCCTTAAAGCTCCATGATGCTGCCCTGCCCCAGCGAAATCCCTTATCCAGTTCTTTTGTACAGGTCAACCATTAGGGGTTCATTTAGGAAATCTCTCTTCACCTCAACGTGTTTAGTGTTAAACCTTCCCCTCTGTCAGACTCCTGGTCAAGAGACTCCCAACAACACTCTCTTTGGCAGTAATTTGTTTATTGAAATATCAGCATGATCCAGGTTAGAACAGTCCCGTGTCAAAACTGAGGGTTTTGGCAGTAACTTGTACAGATCCAATCGTCTCATCAGCCATCCCGCCTAAGCTGTTAGCATCTGTGCTCACCTATAAGTTCCCAGTCCTGTTATCTAAGACAGTGAGGCTAGCACAGAGTTTGCTTCAAGGTCATCTCCGTGGAGAGGCATGTCTTGGGAAGAGTTATGATAGCTGCTACAATGGTGCCACTCTCATACCCACCCACACACACATACACCCCTTAGGAATTCCCCTTCCCCCCATAACTATGGCAAACAAAGCAGAGTTTGACACCCTCTCCCCCTATAACCCACACACTAGCAAAAGCTTAATCACTTGATTTCATTGAATGAATAAATGGGGTCTGTGTATTCTGTGGCCTTTCAACAGTGTTTTATAGCTCTAAGAAGTTAGCAGTTGCAAAAACAGCTTTTTTCCCCCACAGATCCATATATTTAATTGTAAGATGAGTTTAAATATAAATGTGAAGCACTGAAGCTGGTGAAATGTTTTCAGTGATAAAGAGCTATCTGATTTAAATACTCAAATGACTGCTCCTAACAAATGCCTTGGCAGCTTTCCTGGTTGCAACTGTGTTGTTGTTGTTGTTTTCTTTCTCAGCATCCATCACGTTCTGCATCTTGCACTTGTTGCTTTGTTTGCAGTGCTCCAGAAGGGAGTGGGTGTCTCCTTAAGAGCCAGCTTGGTGTATTGGTTAAGAGCAGCGGACTCTAATCTGGAGAACCAGGTTTGATTCCCCACTCCTCCACATGAAGCCAGGTGGCTGACCTTGGGTCAGCCACAGTTCTTTAAGAGCTTTCTCAGCCCCACCTACCCCACTGGGTGTCTGTTGTGGGGAAGGCGATTGTAAGCTGCTCCAAGACTCCTTCAGGTAGTGAAGAGCAGGGTATAAAACCAACTCTTCTTGTTCTTCTTCCTGCAGTCTGATTTGCTGTCTGCCATGACTTATCTCTTCCCTGCATACCTTGTCTTGTGTCTCTCATTTTCTTCTGGATTAAGGTTCATGTCCCAAAACTGTATCCTTGACTTGTCTGGCAAATATTAAATTAGTTTGTGATCTATATTGGTGTCCACCCAGATATGTTTTAGACTACAGACTACATTTAATCAGTTGAATCTTACTCTGAGATGCTGTAGGGGCATTACTAAGAAGCAAGAAATGCTTTTTACCTTTTTATCATTGCAGTGTTGTATGGTTGCAAGAAACACATAGCCTGTTCTACTGGTTAATTTCTACAATGAAAAGAGCTGGGGCTAAGCTTAGAAAGTAGAAGCCTTGCTCTTTTATACCAGGTATGTGAGAGCAGAGGGGATTTTTTTCCCACTGATGAGAAAGATGCACATGCTCAAAAAGAGTGTCTTCTTTATCATTATTTATCAGATTTCCACCTTCAGCACTGACCTCCAATTGGGTTCAGAAGCTCAGCTCCACTGGGATCTAACTCCTAGTTCCCCTCTGTGATTAAGCCAGCCCAATGGCTTACTAAACTGGAGGTTTATTAAGCCCCTAGGCTGCGATCACACGCGCCTTTAGATCTGACATAGGTGCGAATGCCTGACGGATCTAAAGGATGCAATCGGACACCAGGGGAAGTCCAGCTCTAGTGGGTTCCGATGGGCCATCGACAGACGTATCCCAGGATTATACAAGCAGATCCTTTCCCCCCAGCATTTTGATTTCCTATTTAGATTTGTGCCATACCAGAAGCCAAATATACTTTACATTGCAGACATCATGGCTGACAACATTATGTTAATTACAGAGAAGTGTCTGAAAGGGAGGAAGAGTAATTATTTCAACCAGGCACTATTCATGGTAGGAGCCTCCACCCCAAAGTATTACACCATGTTTAGCAATATGTGCACACTTTAGCACCCATTATTAAGCCATAATACTTACGTAGGATTCAGCTCCTTTTTCTACTGTTAGAGTGGCTATAGATCTTTAAGGCTTTTCATCTATGGGGAGTTCCGATGAACTTAATGGGCCTGTTCTTTGCACTTAATTGCTTAATTACAGCTAAATGCAACACTCCTACGACCCACTTATTCTGGAGTACTCCCATTAAAAGTCAAGGGATCTTTCCACTCTCAGATGTTTGGGAGAGGTTCCTTTAATCATTCCATGCTTCTTCTCATATTTATATTTTGAGGACATTAATGGTTCTTTGCTGTTAATTTGTACCTTGGAAAAACAGGTTTATTGAAAAACTCCATGCATGTTGTAAATTTCATCCTTATTTACCAATTTTCTTGGCTTGACTGTTTTTCTATCAATCTCTTAATTATTAATGTAATTTTTAGTGGGCATCTTAATAAATTGTTTACTCAGTTAATTCAGATAGCAATTTATATGATTATTGCCTGACTATAAAGTCTTTTTAATAGGAGAAGGGTTGGAGGTTTTTTTGTTTCCAGTAGAATAACAAGTTCTTTTATTATTCAAACACAGCTTACTTCTTGCTGTTTTCAATAAGATTTTTAATAAATATGTAAATTTAAAAATTAATTTACTGCATATGTTTGGCAGCGTGATGTTCGAGCTGACAAAAGTTTGATGGATTGTAAAATTATCCCCCTTAAAATCGTCAGTCATAGTAAACAGAATGTATCAACCTCTGGTAATTTTACAGCTTTTTCTTCATCTTATCTTCTGTTAGGGACTCACTTAAAATTGATTATAATGCACTGTATTTCAGGAGCCATAATTCATTCATAGATTAATTAGATTTTAGGTTAATATTCTATCATAGTATGGGACAAGAGCCAAGAGAGTGTTTTCCAATTGTTACAGAACTGCAGTGAAGAAACCTTGATTACTGTTCCCATGTGGTTTCGACTGCCAAGACTAATCACTAATCAAATTCAAACCCCATAAAATGGAACATTCTTCATGGCATTTATTTTCTAGTTTGCTTTTACTATGAGTTCTTCATTGACACAACTTGATGGGCTGAAATAAACAAAAAAAATTGCAAGCAAGCAGTTTTCCCCCATATGCTAGTTGCATCCCTCTTTGACCCATTTACAGGGCAATCCTAAACAGAGACCAGTGACTTCGCTGGACTTGGGTATAAATCAGTTTAGGTTTGCACTGCCAGATATCCATGTGTTCATATCTGCACATTTTAAAGACATTTAGGGGTAACCATTCATTTTAGCCAATGCAGCCCACTTCCACACATAGCTCTTCCAATACAATGGGTACGTCTTATTGTAGAATATGGGTGTGGTCACACTGCAAGCTAACCGCGATTTGTTCCCGCTGTAGATTTAATCGGGGATATTTTTAGTGGGTTCAGATGATCACACATCCCTTGCCTAACCACTTGCATTGTGCGACGAGGCTCTAGGCACCATCCAGACAGCTGCACCACCCAAGTGGTGGCGCAGCACAATTTAAAAAAATTATTTCAACTGTCCGCTGTTTTATGTGCGCTTGAGCGTTCATGCATTTAATATATTCAGCGCAGGATTGGTCATGCGCACAACGGTGAAAGCCTGGGGGGGGGCCGACGACCAATCAGCATAGGATTGGTCATGTGCACAATGGTGAAAGCCGGGGGGGGGGACTACGGCAAGGACGTGCAGATGACCTAATTGCATTCATGGCGAGAGATGGTTGTCCAGATAGGAGAAATTGCGGATTCACAGCGCATGTGGTAGGAAAGTACTTGATTTTCCCAGTGTTGGAAAACACGCTAGAAAACCAAGAGTATTGCAGGGGTGA
>NW_015164669.1:1431686-1462330 GCF_001447785.1 Gekko japonicus
GTAGGAACTCTTGGTCTGGGGCAAGTGTTGCTCTGTATTCTTGGTGCTTGGGGGGGGGGGTCAACAGTGGGAGGGCTTCTAGTGTCCTGGCCCCACTGCTGGACCTCCTGATGGCACCTGATATTTTTTGCCACTGTGTGACAGAGTGTTGAACTAGATGGGCCATTGGCCTGATCCAATATTGGCTTCTCTTATGTTCTTATGTTAAAAAGACTCTGGTTTCAGCTGTATCTTAGTCTTTAGAATTTTCTACAAATTCCATCTCTTCCTCTTCCCTTTGTAGAAAATTGGCCAAATGTAATATAATCCTGGAGGCCCGTAGTGGCTCAGTGGTTAAGAGGTTTAGCTGCAGACCAGAAGGTTGGTAGCTCAGC
Source organism: Gekko japonicus (assembly GCF_001447785.1). NCBI lineage: Eukaryota > Metazoa > Chordata > Lepidosauria > Squamata > Gekkonidae > Gekko > Gekko japonicus. Next base: position 1,432,061 of record NW_015164669.1, read on the forward strand.
AGTTCAAGACCCTAGTGTCGTGTGACAGAGTGAGCTCCCATCTCTGGTCCCAGCTCCTGCCAACCTAGCAATTCAAAAGCAAGATATTGCAAGTAGATAAATAGGTACCACTTCAGTGGGAAGGTAACAGTGTTCCGTGCACCTTGGCATCTAGTCATGCCAGCCAAATGACCACAGAAACGTCTTCGGACATTGCTGGCTCTTTGGCATGGAAACAGAGATGAGCACCGCCCCCTAGAGTCGGATTTGACTGGCTTTCGAGCAAGGGAAACCTTTACCTTTACTAATATAATCCTCTCTCTGAAATCTTCATCAGTGTCTTCTTGGATACCTCTTAGTCTCAGATAATATCCTTTTCTCTGAAGTCCATAAGAGCTAAGAAATCCACATGCCTCTCGAGGTCTTTGTCAATCTCTTCAGTTTGATTTTTTACAGCAACCACTTTATCATTGATACATATGGCTGCACCTGCCTAAGAAGTTGCCATTAGTATGTATGCACTCTTTTCTCCCAAGCACCAGCCCTGACTCACCATGAAGTTGCAATTGTGGCCAGGGCCAGGAGTTGAGCAGGAATATATCTGCCAGTCATCTGCTTCCCTCTGAGTACATGGGAGTAGGAGGGGGCTCTCCCCATTGATGATTCCCTGGCTGGCTATCCACATCATCTTCAGGCTGACCCAGGGAGCAGGAAAGGACAGGGTGGTCTCATGACCAATGCTCCCTCTAAGATGTGGAGTCTTGTGAGCAAAAATTCTGCCTTGTGAGCCACTGGCATTAAAGTTGTGAGCAGGCGATTTGGCTACTGCATAAATTAGTTTGCTCTGGAGACATCCTTCCTGAGCTTAGACAAAAATGTGTGAGCCAGAAGCTAAAAAATTGTGAGTTAGCTCACACTAACTCAGCTTAGGGGGAACACTGCTCATGAGATGTAATCTACATCAGGCCCCCTCTCCTCAATTTAAACCGCTGCTGCTGTGTGCTCCAGCACTTGGATTTCTGACCATCTTGGCTCTGCTCCGATCAGGGACTCTAGTCCCTTGGCTTCACTCCCCATGCTTGGATCGTCTTGCTCCAGAATCAGTGGCAGAGTTCATATACACATATGTACATATACACACATATATATACACACACTCTTTGGTGCAGTGGTTAAGAGTATGGATGCTAATCTGGGGGAACCAGGTTTGATTCCCCACTCCTCCACATGCAGCTGCTGGCGTGACCTTGGGTCAGTCACAGTTCTCTCAGAGTTGTACTCTCAAGAGCTGTTCTCTCAAGAGCTCTCTCAGCCCCACCTACCTCACAGGATGACTGTTTTGGGGAGAGAAAGGGAAAGGAGATTGTAAGCCACTCTGAGATGTGTGTGTGTATATATAAGGGAAGTATTAATTTACAATAGCTGGTGCCCCCCCATTATTTACTAGGCTTATGTCCATTTTCCTTATTACAGCTTTAGCAAAAGCTGGGTTTTCTTGTATTGTGTACCATGCCTCCAAAACGTGCTGCTGCCATGCGCAATGGTAAACCAGGCAGTCAGGTTGGTCCTTCTAAGAAAGGCTCAGCCACTTTCAATCGTTGCATGGTTGCCTTTGATCCTAAACCCACTAAGGGGTCTTCCCAGGGTGCTCCCACCAACACATCAGCTGGTACCAGTGGCCTGGCACATCAGGCTAAAGCACCACTGGCTCTTGCCAGGACATCTGGCAACCTCAACCCGCGGCGCCTCCCTCGAACTTGGCTCCCACTCCAGCTCTAGCAACAGATAATTCAGCAGTTCTCCTTGGGATTGCCCAGACCCTGGAGCACCTATCTGAACACTTTGACCAGATAGGCACTCACCCTGCATCCTCTGAGTCCCTGGTGGCCTCTGGATCCAGGGGGAGGGGGGGAGGCCTCAGTCTTCAGCGGAATCTGACTCATCCTGTGACACTAGAGAAGGCACCTCTCAGAGCTGCCCATGCAAGAAGAATTGTACCACACGTAATAAGTCTCAGAGGATGACAAAGGACTGCAACGATGCCAGCAGCAGTACCACATCTTTTGAGTTATCCAATGAAGAGGATTCCATGCACACGTCTGGAAATTACTGGGTTAAGGATGCTCACATTCTGAGTTTACCAGCCTGGGCCTTAAGGTGTGTGGGTGGAGGTTGGCCTGGACATGGTCTGTAGTTCTGAGCAACCAGGAGCTACGAGGGCTTCTATGGCCTACAGTGACTTTGAAGACCTTCTGGGCATTCACTTCCCCCACAAAATCCAGGAGTGCATCCTGGACTGTTTTTATGTAGATGTTTTCCCCCTGCTTAGACAAGAGTGGGATGAGGGCAGGTAGGGGCCTCATCCAAAAATAATGGTAGCTCCAAGGGATGGGCTGAGTGCATCTTTCTGAATTGGTTGTCCGGTTATGTGGTTTTGAAGGGTGTGGTTCAATCTGCCTGTCCTGAATATGGTTGGCATTTATCTAACCACATGTCAAATGTATTAAGGGCACACACCATAGCCAGTGAATCTGCTGCAATCAATTATGACCAGGCATTTTGTAAATGGGCCTCTCATAGTGAGTTGCCAGGTGGGACATCAATGATAAAATCTGGCTTATAAAAGTAGGGCCTCATATGTGATCTAGGCTTGACCCCCCCTTCCCAAGACCAAGTCGGTTTTCAGGCTTGACACTCCCCACTGGGCTTGCTAGGAGTATAATCAGGGAAAGTGCAACTGCTTAAAATGTAAATTAGAACATAATTGTGATGTGTGCTTTGGCCCTCATCCCAGGCCATCTTGCCCACATGGGGGTACACAGCCCTTTTGAAGGCCCCAATCGACTTCCAACTCTGACAGCAAAAAGGAGGGAGAATCAGGTGCTGTTTCCACCTCCAGTGCTACAAAGAGGCTCAGCCAATACAGGGAATCTGGATCTATGCCTTGCCCGTGCCACCATACACCCCGAGCCCCCATTTCATTGTTGGCCTCTTACCCTAATAGAAATGCAACCCGGCTCTTATTGGAGGGATTTACCACAGGCTTTCAGTTCCCCTTCACTGGCCCTCAATTGTCCACCGATTTTCAACATCTCAAATCTGCTAGGGATTTGCCCAGTGTCACTAGGCAAAAGGAAGGCAAGGAATGCACCCTTTCCTCCCCCCTTCCTAACCGGAGAATCTCTCTTTAGGAGTTGCTCCTAAGAATACCCCAGGTGAGTTCAGGTTTATCCACCACTTATCCAACATCTCAAATCTGCTAGGGATTTGCCCAATGTCATTAGGCAAAAGGAAGGCAAGGAATGCACCCAAGGGTGGGTTGCAGGGCCTTTCCCTTTCTTCCCCCCTTCCTAACCTGAGAATCTCTGTTTAGGCGTTGCTCCTAAGAATACCCCACGTGAGTTCAGGTTTATCCACCACTTATCCTACCCCAGAAGTTCCTCTGTGAATGATGCTATCCCTCCTGAGTTTTGTTCAGTTAGATATGCTTCCTTTGATAAGGCAGTTCGATTAGTAAAGTTGCACAGCTCAGGTACCCTCATGGCATTCCACCTGCTGCCTGCCCACCTGGCAGATTTTTGCCTGCTGGGTTCTAAGCTCAATGATCAATGGTATGTCACTGCGGTGGCTCAAGTGGTTAGGACGTTGAACTGCAGGCTGTGGAAGGTCAGTAGTTCAGCAGTTTGAGACCCGGGTGCCGCATGATGAAGTGAGCTCCCGTCTCTAGTTCCAGCTCCTGCCAACCTAGCAGTTTAAAAGCAAGAAATTGCAAGTAGATAAATAGGTACCACTTCAGTGGGAAGGTAACAGCGTTCCGTGCGCCTTGGTGTGTAGTCATGCCGGCCACATGACCACGGAAATGTCTTCGGACAGCGCTGGCTCTTCTGCTTTGAAACGGAGATGAGCACCGCAACCCTAGAGTCGGATTCGACTGGCTTTTGAGCAAGGGAACCTTTACCTTTTACCTTATGTCAATAAAGCTATACAAATGCGTTGCTTCCACCTTCGAGGCCTTTAGCACCTTCCTGGAATGGGAGATGAAGAGCTGGTTGCTGGTTCAGGAGTCCCCCACATCACACATTATCTGGATGACTTTTTATTCATCAGTCCTGCAGAATCCCATGGCTGTGTGGTGTGCCTTTCCACATTCCAAGCTCTGGTAGCAGAGCTGGGGGTTTCTTTGTTTCAGGGCAACACCCAAGGCCCTGCCACCAAGCTTACTTAGTTGGGCATTTTACTTGATTCCGAGCTTGGTACTTCATGCCTTTCTGACAATATGCTATCATCGCTAAGAACCATGTTGCTTCATGTCATCAATAGTAAAAAAATGTGTACCCCAACTTTTCTTGTAGGGTAGTATCCCCTAGCTGTGCCCCTCTGCCCCCTGACAGACAAGAAGCCATCACAATGCAGATGCTGGACAGCATCATATAGCAGCTACCACACATTTGCTGGTTTGCCTTTGAGGCTTTTGAGACCACCCTGTTCAAAGCAGCCTTTACACTGACCTTCTTCAATGCTTTTCACAGCAGTGAGCTTTTCAGATCTTCATGCCATGTTAATTCAGGATGGGCTCTTTCTTTTCAAGACATCTCACTGGAAGGTTCCGAACTGCAGATTTTGCTGCAGCGGTCCAAAATGGACCAAAGTGGTAAAGGTTTTAGGATTCTTTCGCGGTCTGCTCCTGCTAGGTTCTTTGCCTGGTTCGTTGCACAGCTGACTAACTTACAATAAAGCCAACGGCCTTAGGCCCATTCCTCATTCATGCTAACAGATCCTGCTTATCGAGATTCCAGTTCATCAACATTATGCACAAGTGTCTTTCTGCCCTGAGCCTCTTGCCCACCACCTATGGCATTCATTCATTTTGCATAGGTGCTACCACTGTTGCCTCTGAAATCGGGCTTCCGCCCAACAAGATCAGGGCCATCAGCATATCAGTCTTACATACGCCCCCAGTATAATTAAATTAAATTAAATAATTTGTCTTATCCAGTTCCCACAGGTTTATGCAAATCTGCTTGAATTATTGGGCAGAGAACTACGCATCTTCATCTGAATGGGGTGATTCCTTGGGGCTTGGTGACCATCTGCAGATAAACTGGCTGGGACACAGGGATGTGCTGGGCCTCCCTCCTGAATGCCATCTCTCACTAGATGTATCACCACGGCCCACCTGAAATTATAATTATGCAGCTAGGGGAGAATGATCTACCTGCTCGGAAAGGTACCATACTGTCATGTTCCATGACTTTGAATCTGCAGATTCTTGACTCATGCCTATCAAACATGAAATTACACTGGTCTGAACTTTTAGAGCAGCAGAAATGGTGTGGTGCAATTGCACCCCACAGAGTGGACTTAGTTACTTGGTCTCTGGATCGTAAATAAAGAATGTAAATGAGTGGACTTAACCAGGAGGAAGGTTTGCAAGGCGGCGGGGAAGCTCATTGAGTCTTTTGATGCTCTTAGTATTAAGCACTCATTTCAGAACCTACTCACCATGCACCTTCCCTTAATGATCAAGATCTTTCAATTCCAATTTATGCTGATGACACTGTGTTATCATCTCGCACACTGATAGGGTTGGAACACATGCTTGCTAGTTTTAGATCCTACTATGCGGATGAAAGTTTAACAATAAATATTGAGAAATCAAAAGTGGTTGTCTTCACAAGAGGATGCCGACCAAAGAAAAAGGACTGGAAGATGCACCCTTAATGATCAAGATCTTTCCATTCCAATTTATGCTGATGACACTGTTATCATCTCACACACTGATAGGGTTGAAACACATGTTTGCTAGTTTTAGCTCCTACTATGCGGATGAAAGTCTAACAATAAATGCTGAGAAATCAAAAGTGGTTGTCTTCACAAGAGGATGCCGACCAAAGAAAAAGGACTGGAAGATGGCAAATACCAAAAATGAACAAGTAACAACATTTAGATACTTAGGGATGATACTCTCGCAAGACCTATCTTGGAAAAATCAGTTCCAATCTATCTCTTACAAGATAACACCATATTTAAATGCCTTGAACCGGGTATTTTCACACAGGAGGGAAGTACTACCCAGCAGCTATAAGGACTTTTGGAGGTAAAATTAATCAAATGATGCTTTATGGCACTGGAGTGTGGGTACAAGCTATATCTGAGACTACTGATTCCTTCTTATTAAAATTCCTCAGAAAAATAACCCGGTTACCAAAGTGTCTATCCAGTATAGCGATTCGCCATGAATTTGCAATTCCTTCATTAGAATCCTTGGCTGGACGCATTTAGATTTAGGACTGAGATTCTTTTGAACTATAGTTCTAAACTCCTTTTTAGACTAGGAGATGGAAGAGACTGATTGATCAGAGACTGGAACAACTAGGGTCTACTCCAGCTTTACTACTGTCAATGGGAAGTGAGAAAACTGCATTCCAAAGGGTCCTAAAGCAGTTTTTGATGCTAAATTTCAGAAGCACAAATCAGCAAACAAGAAGAGTATGTTCCCTTGACTACAATGGACTTGAACCTCCATCTACCTTACCAGCATATTTGAAGTCCATGATGGTTCCCCGATATTGAGATTTTTTTTTTGGCTGCTAGCTTGAATGTCATATTAGCCCCAGAAATAAAAGGTCACTTTTTGGGAGTTCCCTTTTCAGAACACTGGTGTTTCTGCAATATGGGGAAGATAGTTACCTTGGCTCATCTAGTTATCGAATGTCCCAGTTTCAGTGAGGAGAAACAGAGAAGGATTACCTCGATACTTGAGAAAAATGAGCTCACAAATATTAATCAGAACCTTTCTTTTCTTCTACAAGATAAGGACCCCATATATCACCAGGTCACTGGCATCCTACCTTTTAGGCAACCCATCTTAAAATTTTAAAAAACTTCTGTGACTGGAGTGATATTCCCCCCACCATTTTTGTGGGATTAGGCTAAAGGCTGTGGCCCAAAGAGCTGTATCATAAAAGGGAAAAGGAAAGGATTAAGCACTCAGACATTTCCTTCTGGCAAATAGTTATATTTAGGGCAGATGGGATCCACCTTTTTGAGTGGGGCATGGACACTTGGCTTCACAGCATCCACAATGGCCTGCTTTGTTGGCTTCAGGCGTAGGATTGTTGGTGGGAGCTGGGAGTGTTCTTCCCCCTTGCTCTTGTGGCGGTTTGACTATTGGGATGGATTCTTTTTGAGGGAGGACAGGCCTACATGCCCCCTCCCCCATTTGAGGACTTCCTTAAGGGGTCTTGGGGGTGGAGCCATTAGGGGGCATGCCCAGCTCAGGGCTGTCAGATGGTTCTCACCACCAGGTGGCAAGGGAACCACACAGTGGCCAGCACCAGTGTTCCCTCTAAGCTGAGTTAGTGTGAGCTCGCTCACAGGTTTTTTACCCTCCGGCTCACACATTTTTGTCTTAGCTCAGGAACAATGGCTCCAGAGCAAACTAATTTAAGCAGTAGCCAAATCGCTTGCTCACAACTTTAATGCCAGTAGCTCACAAAATAGAATTTTTGCTCACAGGACTCCACAGCTTAGAGGGAACATTGGCCAGCACCCATGTGGTTTCCAGAGCATGGCCACTCCATGGTTACCCCCCAGCAGGCAGGGTGGGGGGATGGGTTCATCAGATGGCAAGTGAGTCATTCAATGCTGGATCCATCCCCATGCTGCGCCAATGCTCCTTTGTTTGTACACAATAAAGCTGTGGCCATTTCCTTCCACAAATTATCATTGTGTTTTATTTCTGCATGCTCTCTCCTCAGTAGGCCATGGGTCCAAGTGTAGTTTCTGTGCCACGTCAGTTTGGTGTAGTGGTTAAGTGCGTGGACTCTAATCTGGGAGAACCGGGTTTGATTCCCCACTCCTCCACTTGCACCTGGCTGGATTACCTTGGGCAAGCCGTAGTTCTGATAAGAGCTGTTCTTGAAAAAGAGCAGTTTCTGTCAAGAGCTCTCTCAGCCCCACCTACCTCACAGGGTGTCTGTTGTGGGGAAGGGAAGGGAAAGAAGTTTGTAAGCCGCTCTGAGACACCTTTGGGTAGTGAAGGGTGGGGTATAAATCCAATCTCTTCTCTTCTTCTCTTCTTCAAAATGCTTTGATACTCAGTGGACTTTCAGATTGAAACTGGAAACTTCCTAGACATAGTTGATGAGAAGACAGCCCCCCACCCTGCCCAATAGAATATATATGGATGATTATGTACAACTCTGGCTGTTAGAATATGTATGGCTTATATGGCTGTCTAGTTTGTGGCCTGGGAGGTGATTTAGCAGATTTAGACAGATTTTGCTTCTTTTCATCATACAGTTTTGAAACAACGTGCAACAGCTTTTCAGATATTGAGATTGAAAGTGTGTACAAATGCTTTCAAGCCATTTAGATAAAGCATCTCTCGAGGGTAAGCTCTGCAGCCTTGTTAAAGAGGTTTCTCTTCTCCTTTCTTATGCACATCTCCCAGTAGACAAACCTGCTACTTGAACTAAGCATTAAGAAAGGGTATTTCCCTTCATGCAGTAAAAACTGGCTTGCTTCAAAGCAAAAAGAGCAGTTTCTGCACAGTATGCTCGGGCTAATGATTGCTTCCAAAAACAGCCACTTGGAAAGCTGCTGTTTCCACATCTGCTGCCTCTATCTCTACCCCCCCTCCCAGATCTGGGTCAGATAATGTACTTTTGGTGTTCATATGCTAACAAAATCTAGTTTAGTCCCCAGAAGAGAGGGTTACCAGCACAGAAATGGAGTATCTACTACCAGGGACTCTAGACCCCAGAAACTTGAGGAGATCCAGTTTCCCACTAGTGCAGCAGGTTACTAATAGTGAGAGACTATATGAAGGAAGATAAGATATAAATTAGGAAAGGGGTGAAAGGGGATGTTGAATTAAATAAATAGACTTGCTGAGGAAAGGCAAGTTTCTGGGAAAGGTGGTTACTGTTACACATGTTTTTATTTTTCATTCATTTATTTCAAGTATTTATACGTTGCCTCCCCAGAATAAAAACAACTAAACATGCAACAACAAAAACAAATAAGATGAACCAAATCAGCTGCAGAATTATTCAGTCTATCAGAAAAACAAGAATCAAAACAACATAAAAGACAGCCAGAACCATCATAAAACAAGGCAGATTATGGACCATAATTTCTATAAAAAGAAATGAACTAAAAGATGGGGAAAACCTCAGTTCAGTGCAGGCTAACAAAAATATTTTAACATGGGGCTAAATGTCAATAGAGCAGGCCCCAAGCAATCCATTTCGTGGGCGGGGGGCACGGCCATTTTGGCATTTGAGAAGGTGGGTGGAGGATAACGGCCCTTTGCCCCCCTGTGCTGCAGGCCCAATCAGGATTAGGGCTTTGCAACCATTTAAAATCACCCATTTTAGACTTTCAAATGGTGGTAGCCCCTGGGCAGAAATGAGGATATGCTGTAATTTCTAGTGTGGCTCTTTGTGCCGAACCAAAGACGTGGTTTTGGTTTTTAAAGCTGTAAACGCTTTGGGAACGTTACAGATTAACTACTTATTAACTTACCCACATGCTCACTTCTTTAGTGGAAGGACTGTTCTGTGGCCCACTGCCATTGGAAGAATGGTGGGTGGGCATGGGGGAGAGTGCCTTTTCAGTTGCAGCACTCTGGTTATAGAATTCCTTGACTAGAGGCCCACATCCCTCCCTCCCTGCACACCATTAGGCAAAACATGCCCATTTCAGCACACCAAGAACCTGATTTAGTGCTGTGGCTGATTCTGCTACTATGCTTATTTTTATTTACTTTAATTGACCGTCACTTTATTGATATATTTTTTGCCCTGACCTGGATGACTAAACATGGTCAGCCCTGGTTAGTACTTGGAGGGGAGAGCACCAAGGAAGTCCAGGGTTGCTACGCAGAGGCAGGCAATGGCAAACCACCTCTGTTTGTCTCTTGCCTTGAAAACCCTACAGGGGTCACCGTATGTTGGCTGCAACTTGACAGCAGTTTCCACCACCACTTTATTGTTTTGCTTGTCTTTGGTCCTTTTAAGGCTGTCTTCAGAATGAATCACCCTTGTTCGTCTGTTTTAAATTTTTGTTATTATTCGTTGTTTTGATGTTTTCTCGTTGACTCCCTTGAGAGTCCCCATAAGTAAATGAAAAAGCAATGTCTTTGTTGGTAAATAAATGATAAAACAATGGTGCATCCAGATTGAAGGACTTAACTTTAGCTGCTCCATACCTATTGGAATTGTCTGATGAGTATTAAGCACAGGTTTAAAAGATTTCTGGTCATTATATTTTTACACCCATTACCATGGGTGAACTTATTTTCTCTCCAAAGCTGGGTGAACTTATTTTCTCTCCAAAGCTTATCAGTCATCTGACCTTATTATGGCAATTCTGTTTTTTTTTTAATGTAAGACTCATTCACTCAGTACCTTCTCAATTGCACATTATTCAAAAATACAATTGTCGTTCTTGACTTCACAGCTAGATATTCATTCATCAATAACCGTTTTGTCCAGGTCTGCAGGTAGGATCCAATCACAGCTCATGCTAATGAACTGTTCTTTTTCTCTCATGCAATTCACTTACAAAAAAATTGTTATCTCCAAGTGCACCTTCTCCCTTTACAAATGTGCATTTAAAAAAAACAACAACAACCTCTAAAGCTAAAATTGCAAATAAGGAGAGTTGTTCTCTTGTCAGACTTTTGTTAAGTGCAACAGTCTATGTAGATTACTTTCTGCTAAGAGTATATTGTTTTCTTATAAAAATGATGAACAGATCGATAATTTCCCAAGCACTTGATATCAGTGCAATTTTTCCTTGAGGCATGGAAGAGAGGGCCTCTCGTTATTTATCCTGAGAATGTGATGGGGTTCCTTTGAGAAGGTCATTGTCTGTTTCAGCAAAATAATCATGGGATTTCTGTTCAAGCAAGAAAAAGAAAAATGATTCATTATTTCAAAAATTATTTTACTGTCAGTCCAGAAAACAGATGAAGGCTTCTAACAATATATAAGGGGAGAAAGGCTTTACTTATTATTTAAGGTTATGCTTTAAAGGGAGGAAAGTTCAAACATTACATTTTTAGCTCCGCTGCAGTATAACAGGGGTCATGCAGTTACCGTCTTCACCTTTGTAGTTTTCAGGAGGTGATCTTACAACTATTTTCACCGTGGAGCTTTACTTATCCACCGTACATTTTCTTTCATTTGGTTAAATGAGATCTGGAAACTGTACTATTGAAAAACTATCGCTTAGAGTTGCCACACGATTTTGCCTAAAGTGAGATTTCTGCTTGAGCAAAGCATCTGAATCTTAAGAAAAGCAAAAAAAAATTTCAGGAAAAAAAGCAGAGATTTTTAGCTGGGGGGGGGGGGGCTGCACTTCCCAAAAGAGTCCAGTTGTTTCCTGACAAGCTCTCCTCATGCATTTAAGTTCTCTTTTGCCTTGTCACTGTTTCATCATAGTTACCTCCTCACTAGCTATAAGTAGAATTAAAGTCAGGATTGTGTACAGCAAATAAAACCCAGAAATTGATGTCCTCACAGTTGATGTCCTATGTTTTACTAGAAGTAAATAACATTCAGGAATAGCTCAGTTTCTTCTTGAAATAGTCCTTTGTAAAAGTTCAGCCTTGTTTTAAACAGCTGCTTCTCTTTTTTTTTTTTTTTAGTTTCTTCCTACTCACATGTAGTTGTCCTGTAATAATTATCCATAATTAACACTTCTTGTTCCCTGGGTTGGGGGGGGGGGCTTTACTTAGTGCTTTTTGTCATTGCAGACAAAGTGATAATTCATTTTCTTTTCTTTTTTCATTATTATAATTTACACCATTACAATTTTTAAAAGAACAATTGCTTTGACTGTAAAGAAAAAAGCTGTGTGTGAAGCCTCCATTTGCCTGTAAACAAACAGGTATCAGTTCTTGTTTAAGGATTGCCATGGCAACTATACATTGTAGGAAGTAGCTAATTAAGCAGAAAAACAGAAGCCGCTGTAAAACAAAATAGTAGAATTTAAAGAAATAGTGTCCTTAAGAAACCTCATTAGTACATTGCCCCCAGAGTAGGCAAGGTGGCACTGCAACTATATTGTTTTTAAAAATCACCACAAATGAGATCTGAAAAAGACAGGAAAACAACATGGAAAACACCAGAATTCAATTAGTTGACAACTATGTTGTCTGGGTTCTCTGTAAAAACTGAGCAAACCAATAATTTTAATTCCAAACTGAATGGCTGGTGTGGATTCAAACTACATCCCAGTATTTATTGTCATGTTTGTATGTATGCATTTTCCTCACTAGAAATCACATGCTTGAGTTTCAAATTTTTCTCTCTAAAAATAACAATTTGTGCAGTTAGTAAAGGTAAAGGTTTCCCTTGCTTGAAAGCCAGTCGAATCCAACTCTAGGGGGTGGTGCTCATCTTTGTTTCCAAACCTGAAGACTTTTTCCATGGTCATGTGGCCAGCATGACTAAATGCCAAGGTGCACGGAACTCTGTTACATTTCCACCGAAGCGGTACCTATTTATCTACTTGCAATTTCTTGCTTTCGAACTGCTAGGTTGGCAGGAGCTGGGGCCAGAGACAGGAGCTCACTCCATCACATGACACTAGGGTCTCGAACTGCCAAACTACTGATCTTAAGTACATAAGAGCATAAGAGACGCCAATGTTGGATCAGGCCAAAGGCCCATCCAGTCCAACACTCTGTGTCACACAGTGGCCAGAAATACCAGTGCCATCAGGAGATCCACCAGTGGGGCCAGGACATTAGAAGCCCTCCCACTGTTGACCCCCCCCAAGCACCAAGAAGACAGAGCATCACTTGCCCCAGAGCCCCTATCTATACCTTGTGGCTAATAGCTAATTGTGGTCTGCAGCTCAGCGTCTTATCTCTGAGCCACCGCAGCAATTACATACATGCAATTACATACATGCAATTATATACCCTCCTGTGCATTAGATGCAGTATTAGGAAAATGGATGGGGGAAGGGACTCTGGAATGAGTCCTATGGATACATTTCACTTATGGCAGAACTTTGCCCTGGCTCAAATATGCTTTGATAGAAGATGTAGGTGTACTTCACCAGACCAACACTCTGTATACCAGAGGAAGGCTCTGATGTAAGCACATGTCAATTTCACAAGTTCTCACTCAGGGTGAGGAAGGATTGGGAAATAACTTGAATTTGGGACTGAGAATTAGCAAATCCTAAAAGAAACCAGCAGACAAAATTAGCAAAATGTCTGCTAATAATGAAGCAGAACACTCTCCAGGAACAATAGCAGCACACAATTTCTAGACTGACCAATTGTGGGGGGAAATTCAGTTCTTTAGTAAAGTAAAGCCTTTCACTTGAAAGAACAAAAATAACCTCGAAATGTAATGCTGAAGAGTAACAAAGGGTCATAGGGTGCAGTATAAATGGGCATATGTGGGGTTCTGTTTTGGTTTTTTTGTAGCTGGTTTCATGGGGGAAAAACCTGCTGGGTTGGTTGCATATTTAGCTTTTGGCACTTAGAAAACTGCTGATCCCAGTTCAAAGTCCAAATGAACCTGTTTATAACAGATCCCTTTGCCACACACAAACTGTCTGAGATCACCCATAGAGAACTGACTTCATAGTTTAGCACCAGTTACATTATCAGAACTATCTCTAATTTGTGTTATTGTTGATTGCACTCTAGTGTCTTCAAGGCATTTTTAAAATAATATAAAATTTGCATTTATTTATGAACATATATAGGATATTCAACTCTGCACACAGTAACACATACTATAAGGCTTTTCAGTAATGTACACAATGCTCCATTAGTTACTTTGAGTCATAAATGCTAAGTAGTTTCAGTAATGACTAGCAGACATCTAGCACTGATGAAATATTAAATTTAAGATGATAAACAGTATAGATTATGAAATCAATATGACCTTGGATAAGCAAAGGCAGGGTAAATTGCCACTTGGAATGTGTAAAACACTTTAAAATTGTTCAATTTCTTAGTGACATTTTAATTTTTTATAATCAAAAGCAAAGAATACTTGGTACTTCTGATTAGGGATTAGGTATGAAATGAAAGAGCTTGACTTATACAATTAAGTATTGATTTTGTTGATCTATATTTAATTCCCACAGCAATTTTGGTGTGTATTTTTTTTACAAAGTACCTCTTTGCAGATATATTTTGCTAAGAACAGAGCTCATTTCATTCTTCTGTTTTAATCTAAGAAACGATTGTTCTGAGCATATGAGACTATGATGGCCCTGTCCACTTCCCTCCCTCAGAGGCAAGATTTTCTCTCCATTTCTATTTGCCTTTCTGACCGAGCAGCCCTAGTGGTCTGTTTTCTTCTTTCCTGAAGAGCTCTGGCTGTCCCACCCTGTCACAGACTGATATTTTACTGCTGGCTCAGCCCAGGAACCTGAGGGAAGGGTTGGGATCGTCCTTTAACTTAAACCACCGAAAATGGCATTTGACACTTTTGAAATTCAAAATTAACAAAATATTTTATTCAACACAGAGGGGAAAGGCCAGATGAAATCAGGGGTTGACATTTCTGAGGTAAAACCATTATATGCTTTAGCTCTTATATTTCAAGCTAATGAGAGTTTCTTAAACTATTCACAGTTACTTAAAATCTTTATGTTGAGAGGCTTTGTTCCACTGTTTTCCAAACATTCCAGTATATTTTCTTTGAATATTCACTGACTAAAAGTTTCCAGAAGGCTGGTACACTCTTTACCCAAACCCCTTCTCTTGAAACACCAGTACTCAAGTTTTTAACTGACTCAAGGTTTCTACAGGCAGTTTCTAACCACACCGGACCAGGGATCTCGTCACTCTTCGAGGCTATCACCTTCTTTAGACTGGATAGGGAAATTCCTTCTCTCTCTAGAAGATTTATCCCCTTTCCTTGGCCCAGATGGGAGTCTTCATCTAACTACCCACTCGTCCTTGCCAACTTTCCCTATTCTCCTGTCTGTGTTAAGCTGCTCTCAGTCAGGGCTAAACTCCAAACGAATTCTACTCCTCAGCATTCAGTTCTGAAGTCTTTCTCTGCTCAGCTGATGCTAACCAATCAGATTGCTTGGAGCAGCCTGTCACTCAAGACTCTCTGTTTCTGTGAAGAATTAAGCCTTCACAGCCCTTTAGCTTTTTGTACAGCACTTCTAAGCTTTTAAAAGTGCAGTCTATCACAGAGATAAAAGAAGGCTTAATTTCCTGTGGGCAACTGTGAATTATTATTTTTTGTCTTAAAGTGCTGCCTAAGTTGCTTAAGTGAACAGTAAGAGGTATTTTGACTCTAGAACTGAGCTATCAGTTCTTGCTCATTCTGAATTGAGATGGACCCTTTATACACAGCAGCGCTGCAGAGATATAAGGCAAGGAAAAACATCTTGAAGAACAGGAAGTTGTGATTCTGTATTGTTTATGTCAGTAGAAAGGGCTCCCACAATATTCTGATGCCATCATTATCCTCCTATATCACCATCTACTATCGTCACACAGATGATCTCATAGACCATCTTTCCAATCCCTTGTCACAGATTTTAAAAAGAACACCCTCTAAACTATTCCATTGCACGAGGTTCAAATAGCAAAGGTGGTAGGTAGCTGTTTGAGGCAGTTACAGAATTTCTCCCTCTTGAACATTTATCAAAGCCAGAGATGCTTTGCAGGAATTTGCAGTGTGGGCTGGCCTCATCAGGAAACCAAACTCATGCTGTCATCCTAAGCAATGTTACACTCTTCCAATTACTTCAGTGTACTTCGGAGGGTATACCATAACTCTGCCCAGGATGGCATTGTTAAACTCTTTGTCGGGTGTTAAAATGTAACACATTGTATATTTTTTCTGATTGAACTTAGATATTTTGAGCATGATCCATCTTTTTATTGATGTTGGTGCTGCTGTATCCATACAGGAGAATCATCACAGGACTCAGTGGAGCCTTCTCTCCCCCCCCCCTTTCCCTTCCTAAATAGCTTTCAGACTCTTATGCATGGATTGAAGCATGCCAACCATGGGAGGGCGGTACATCCCCCCCTTGTGGTGATTTACCCATCTCTCCAAGGATCTAGAGCATGAATCCACACAAGGATCAGAAATGGATCTTGCCCTTTGCCTGATTTGTTTGGGGTTTTTAAAAAAATATTTAACCCAACAAGTGTCAGTCTATGATCTGGGAGATCCAGGTTCAAATACCAAGTCTGCCATACAAGCTGGCTGTCTGACCTTGGGCCAGTCACACATCCCCAGCCTAGTCCATCTCACAGGGTTCATGCGATGATAAAAGGGTGGAGAGGTTAATGGATATAAGCCACTTTGAGTCCCGACTGGAGAAAAGGGGGGGGTATAAATGAAGTAAATATATAAATAAACTCTTTGCAATCGTACAGGTTACAAAACCAAAATAATTTTAATGTTAAGAACTACCTCGGCAAGTAAAGGGAGTATTGCAGTTTTTTAAAAAATATCTTTGCGCGCATTGACAATAGCCCCCTTTTTTGTTAACATACTACCTAAAAGTGTGTGTGATAGTACTGCTCTGTTTATGAGGTTTTAGTTAAAATCTCTAAGGATACAGACAAAATAAAGGGTGGGGAGTATCCCTGTGCTGTGACACAGGGATGAATCCTACTCAACAGTGCTAAGAGGGAGGTACATTATAACAGTAGTAGGTCTTTCCACCCCCTGCCCTTTCTTTTGCAGTGAGATATGAATACTTGGCAAATAAACAAAGCAAGTGGAGTTAGTCAGGGTGCATCAGACAAGGTTTGATAGTAATGATTTCCAGTCACTTGTGTTGGCTAGATTTGATCTGAACCAATGACCTAGAGGTTAAAGGCTCCATATACCATTACCAAATCCATGAGCCATCCAATTCCCCAGGATACGATATATATCTGATATCCTGCAGAATGGCCCTTATCAGCAAGAAAATATACTGATTCACACTAAAAGTGCATTAGTGAAATGATTTAAACATGAGCACAATTCTGAGTCAAACTCTGCTTCCTTGGCGCTGGTATCAGTGGTGAATATGGATGCATTGTGGCAATGGAAAACATTTATGCATCTAATTTATGATGGCATTCTTCTGGTGTCAGTTGTTTTATTTTCATATTAGGACCCCACAGTTATCAACATCTATACAAACATTTCTATATTTTATATTCAGGGTAGCTCTATACATGTAGCTAGCTGCTCTTTTAGGAACAATAGAAATCTGCCCACTAATACCAACGTTGTAAG
Organism: Gekko japonicus; assembly: GCF_001447785.1. Lineage (NCBI taxonomy): Eukaryota > Metazoa > Chordata > Lepidosauria > Squamata > Gekkonidae > Gekko > Gekko japonicus. The sequence continues at coordinate 1,449,289 of NW_015164669.1, forward strand.
AGGTAATCATAGCTTTTACAATGGTAATGGGCAAATTTATTTTAGGCACTCCTAATCTTTGTCTTAGTAATTTCCTTTCAGTTAATGAAAGAAAAATACTGCCGTGTTCAAGATAAAGGCTTTTTGGAAGGATTTAGAATATGTAGAATAGAAAATCTGACAGAAACTGGGGGTAGCAGAAGAGAAAGTATACCAAGCAGTGATTAAAATGAACCATATGATGGGTTCTTACGCAAATATGTATTTGTGAGTTATGTAAAAAAAAGCAATCCTTGCTTTATTCCATTAACATCAGACATGGGCAGTTCACTATCATTATTCTTTATTCAGAATATATCTTTAAGAAGGAGGCAGAGATGTAATTGAGTTTATATTTAGACTTATAATAAATATTCTTTTAATAACCATTTGTTACGTTTTGCACATGTATGTTAAGGATTGTATTGCACAACATCTTAACCTACTGGTATGGAGATGCTTGTGTCAATCTATTCTACAAATAAAGTTGCCTTGAAGATTAAGCTAAAGGGAGGTCTTCATATATTGTCTAGTGAATATATCAACAGCAATATTCCATAGTCCTATTACTAACCCTTCCAATGTATATGATCTTTGGAATTTTTTCCCAAGATCAAAGAATTCCTGAAGAGTTAGGTATTAGCTAAAATAAAAATAGTACATGGACAACATTTCAACTAGGATCATCAAAATATCCAGAGGTCATTTTGGGGGGGATTGCGGGGGATCGCAGTTCCCCCGGGTGAGGTACGGGGGGCGGGGCACATGACAAAGCGCCGCCCCCTGCTTCCGGCCGCCCCGCTTTCGGCCCTCATTCAGCCAGGAGGAGGCAGGAGAAGAGGGAGGGTAAGTTGCTTCTTCCCTGCCTCTCCCCACCCCTGCCTCCTGGGGCCAGGGAGGGCCTTGGCGGGGCTTCCTTGCACTCCCACCGGCCTTGCAGGTCCACCGCCGGGCCCCATGCCGGCCGGGACCGTTGGGGGCGGGGTGTGTGGCCTTATGACACACTTCCGGTGATGTCAGGGGGTGTGGCATCTGCTAATGAGTTATGCTAATGTGTTCCCCTAGCTCTTTTTCTATGAAACGACCCCTGAAAATATCTACAGTTTCCATTCTAACATTAACCTGTATATTTGTGATGCAGCAATGAGAAAACTCAGATTCTCTGAGTGGTGCAGCCTTCCCCAATGAATGTACAACACCCATCATAAGTCAGTCACGCTGCTGATCACTACCGCTCACTGCCATCTTATTCGGATTCTTTCAGCTTCTTTGTTTCCATTCAATCTACCACTGATTCCAGATACTGGTTCAGAACTTCTACTTAACCTCCCTATTATTAGATGGATATGAGGTACGGAGTCAGAGGTCATTTCGGGGGGGAACGCGGGGGGACGCAGTTCCCCCGGGTGAGGTGCAGGGGTGGGGCACATGACGAAGCCCCACCCCCTGCTTCCGGCCGCCCCGCTTCCGGCCCTCATTCAGCCAGGAGGAGGCAGGAGAAGAGGGAGGGTAAGTTGCTTCCTCCCCGCCTCTCCCCACCCCTGCCTGCCTGGGGCCAGGGAGGGCCTTCGCAGGGCTTCCTCGCACTCCCGCCGGCCTTGCAGGTCCACCGCCGGGCCCCTGATGTCAGGGGGTGTGGCATATGCTAATGAGTTATGCTAATAAGTCCCCCTAGCTCTTTTTCTACGAAATGACCCCTGTACGGAGTCATATAAATCACTTCGGTGCCTTTCAGCATCTTCTCCCTTAGTACTTTTATCCCAGTTAACAACGAAGAAGAGTATTGCTTTTAACAATGTTAAAGAACAATGTTGATGGCAGCATGACTTAATCCAAAACTCATTAAAGACGGCAAGTAAACTCCCATTGACTTTGGATTAAACATTTAATCCCTTGCTAATTGTTTTCACTACTGGACGTTTTGGCTTAATTTGGTTCATTGATTTGACATCATAGAAGCTGACCTGTACATTTCACCTCATTTATAATTTTCATATTTATATTTTATTAGCTAATATTTAACTGCTGATTGAAATGTTGAACTATCACTATGGAGATATATACAAGGGGATCCCAAACATTTGAATCAATTAACAGAATGTTGTCTTTGCATTGGAGTCTGCTGCTCAGTTCAGACTAAAGGTGAAAGCTCCATGACCACCTCTTTTGCAGCTGTTTTCCAAAGACCTGTTATCAGGCTTCTGGGATCCCACAGACACAGTTCCTTTGACTGTCCATTTGGGAATATCCTCCACTGATGCATATGTAATCACTGTAGTCTTATGGCCAGTCATTTGTATAGAAGCCCACTGACTTCTAGGGGAGAAACCATAAAAAAGCAGCTACAAGATTGCTGCCAGGTCCTGGAGTAACCACTCTGTACACAATAGTCCTTGATCAGGTTTATTGGTAAGATATGGCTTCTGGTCAGGTGAACACCTTTGCCAGAACTAATGATCAATAGCCCAGGGACAGATAGTGGGGAACGGGTTCCACCCATCAGGCATACGTCACAGTCTTTCAGGCTACTACAGGTCATGAGAGAATATAGGACCCAACTAGCTGTGAACCATGTGGGGGTAGCTCCGGGAAAGTTACAAGTGGAGCCTCTACTCAACACCATACATTCATTCTCACACTCACCCCCCCCCCCGAGGAATGTCAGGGAGGATTGATAAGGCAATAGGTGGAGCCAGCAAATGTGCAAAGCGGGCTGGGGTTACAAAAGCAAAAGTGGGCATTAGCTATGCAGGGCAGCAATATACAGTTATTGATCATGGTACAAAGACAAGCAATCCCCAAGTCAAGGGTCCAAACCTGACATTTGCAGCCCTAATACATGCAGGCATGCATACATACAAACTCATTGATTATCCTTTCACAGTTATTTATTTATGTATTTACCTCATTTACACCCTGCCTTTCTCTCCAGTGGGGACCCAAAGCAACTTACACAGTTTCCCTCGCCTCTATTTTATCCTCACAAATGATCCAGTGAAATAGGTTAGGTGTGTGTGGGGGGGGTGACTGGCCCAGGGTCTCCCAGCAAGCTTCAGTGGCAGAGTGGATATCTGTAAATGTGATATCCAAAGATAGCTTTTGATGTTCCCAAAGATATTTCTTTTCCCTTGGATTTTTAAACACACAATAAACTTTTCTTTAAAAAAATTAGGTCAGGTTACTAGATTTCAATTTGGGAGACACTGGCTCAATAAATCTGGTGTGGAGTAATCAGATGGCCTTGAAATAGATCATTCTGACTTAGTCTATAACATAGGATTAATAGTGGCATATCACTTATGGGGGGGAAAGACTGTAGACCAGTGCTAAGCCACCTTATATGAATGATCAATCACTATAATCCTTTTACATTATTTATTTATATTATTTGTTCATGTATTTCATTTGCAGCCCACTGTTCTCATAGTCAAGGTAGATAATAAAAATTAAAAGCTAACCATACATACCATAAAAAACTGTTCAAAAGTTTTCAGGGAACATTAAAAATGACATCAATATACCTTTCATAAATGCCCTTTTCTGTCTACGCCATGCATTTAAAACACTGCTGCACCACTGACAATAATTAGGGTTTGGTTAAGCATTCTGATACCAGACTATAGGATTAGGATTACAATACAGAAGTTTATGTGATGTTCTGGCAGCAGAGCTGAGGCCCAGTATTATTGCTGCTACAGCAATAGTTTTTAGAGGAGCAGCTGTATCAATACTTCTCCTGGAAAAACAAACAATCAAACAGTGGTTTCCCACACAATAATACTAGAATGGCAACGGTGGGTAGAGGCAGCAGAAGAGAACCAAAGCTGGCTTCTCTGCAGGCCATGCCCAGAATCCAGCATGCTTGCTGTTTCAGATGACAGCTAGCCAGGTTTGTACAGCTTGGTTTCCAGTGACTCACTGTGCATAAGGTTCAGAGTTCGAATTATTTTTTTAATGCCAGGTTTGAGAGAGTTACAAGTGCACAAGAAACTTTCTGTGTATTGTTCCTGCTGCAGTCACTCTCCACCCTGAAAAGCAGCTCTGGAGGCTCAATGTCCATTCCAAATCAACATGCAATAGGCACTTTGGATCCAGGCTTTAAAAGATAAAAAGAATAATCTGAAACTGTTGATTGAGTGCAAAAGTCACTCCCCCAAATTGCCTGTCAGTAGAAAAAACTTCTTATTCTGATCATATTAGAGGGCCTACATTTTTGAGTAAGCTTGCAAAAGGCTGCAGTTCTCAAATAATTTATTCTTGGAATAGCCCAATTTCAGCACATCAACAGAACAGGTTACTGCTGTAAGAAAAAAATAAGACCTTTCCCAAGCAAACTATATGATCAACTGTATATTTTAATTGATTACAATAATAATGCTTTGATCCAATACACTTTGAGTATGATTGTCTTACAAGGTTTTCTCCATAAAGACAATTGCTGTCTTCTTCCTGCCTCCCATTCACTCAGGCATTCTGTCTCCTCTATTCATCAGAATATTTACATTGTGTAGAATTGCCTTCCACTCAGGAATTCACCCCCATATTGCATTTGTTGTGACTACATTCTGTCCAGGTTCAGGAGCCCTGCTGCAAACTCAGCTAATGGGGTAGTGGGGGAAAGGAGCCATCAGGCTCCCAGCATGGAGCACACTAGCTCTTGTACTAAGGGAACCGTGCAAATTAGTAGCTACTAATTCACACCCTGCTGCCAGGTTACACCAAAAGTGGACAGAGACTATTAACAGCCAAATGGCTGGAAAGTAAACTCTTCCTTTTGGGACAGGAAGATCCAACTCACCCCTTGGGTAGATCATAAAATTCCCAGGAAACAAGGGGAAAAAATCCCTCTTCCATTTTGACCAGCTCCTTGGAGCAGCTCAAGCCATGATAGATTAAACTTTAGCCTAGGGATTCCATCTTGTCCACAAGGCAAAGGACAACAGAGAGGAGTCCAGCCTGGAAATTTAAAGTAATGATGAACTCTAATTTACTGCAACTTCAAGTAAAGGTAGCCTAAATCAAATTCATTTACGAAATACCTAGAGTATTTTTTAGCCTAGAGTGTTTTTAGCTTTTCTTTATTCTCTTACTCAGCTCAAAAACAGAACATGTGTATTCTTTCATATATTTTGAACTTCCTAAATCTGATCTCTGGAAACTCATCACAAACTTTCAGTCTTGCTATCTAAAGGGTGGTAAAGGGGAGGGGCAGCAAAGAAGCCCTGGAACATAATAGATCAGAATTGCAAAATTGCAACACCTTGCACTTGCTTGTAGAAGTGTGATGGGAAGAGCTGCCACTAGGCAGGGCCTCTGAACAGCAATTCAGTTAAAGGGCGTTAGGTGTATGACTCCATCTTGCAGGAACTACTCCTAAGAGACATTGGTGGCAGTTGTCGGCTACCCAGGTCATACCTGGCACCCTTGGGGAGCAAGGGTAAGTGGAACATCACCAAGCAGAGACATGGGGTGGCCACAGGGTTCTTCCAACTTCCCAGGGGTCCAATCAGAAGGAACAGAAAAGGGCTTGCATTATATGTAAGCATACGTGGTTTTGCTGGATCATGACTGCTAGTTGGAAGACACTTTATTTCAATGGAGTTTATTTCCAGTGAAGGATTTAGGATCAGATGGTTACAATCAATAACTTCAGGACTTGTTTGCCCTGCTCTCATAATGGAGTCTCATGATGGAACAAAAAAGTGCTGAAGTTTAAATGTGGAAATACAGAAAATATAAGTCATACCAACAGATAGGCAGCAATTTCTGCTTTTAGACAATGGCATGATCTAGACAACGTTTAACTTTAGTGGGTTAAAAGTGCTTTCAATATATTAAATCTATGTGAGTTGCAGATTGAGCAGTGAACAGAAGATCAACATCATTCCTCCTCCCAAAGAATATTGCATTCTGTCTTAACAATTGCAATGATGTGTCTCATTCCAAAATAGCACACAATAATAATACAAGCCAGGAGAAGTATGTTGAGTCTGGATTTACTAATAGATCCAAACAGAAGTGTAAAGCTTCCAGAGCTGAACATCCTAATCTTCAAAGCATTCCTTTGTTGCAGTATCTTTTCTTCTCTGATATGCTATGTATTACATTTTCTGTGCTATACTCTGGATGATCCTAAATCAGCCATTTCGCTTGCCATCTAAACACAAAGTAACAGTGTTTGTTCTTGGACTGCCAATAGTTTATTGATCTATTCATTTCTGCCTGGCACTAATACCGAAAATGAGGAATGAGTGTGCTTTTACTATGTGAATAGCACACCTCATTTAACCATGGACATTGCAAAAAAAAACATTGAGATATCTCTCAAGCTCTTAATATGGTCAACGTTAATCATATATTCCTTTGATGATATTATCTGGAACATGAGATGGAATTGTAAGATAAAAAGAATAGAAAAGCTCTGTGAAAAAATCAGGTCATTTTTATTGAACTCCTCCCTAAAAACAACTGATAAAAAATCTTCTGCAAACAAAGAGATTAAATTGGTCTTGTACAATCCAATTGTGCATTTTTAATATCATATGCCAATACATCGGTCCGGTGCTTCATTTTGTGTAATTTCCACAGATTATAACACTTCCAAGAGTAGACCTAGCCAATACCTGATTGATTCTGTTCTGTAGGGATTGGACCAGCTCGCTGTAATTTCCTCTCTTGTTGCTTTCATTTCTATTAGAGAGGCTTTAGTTCATGAAAATCAATAGGCTTACACATGCAAAATGAGAGGGATGGTGGTTGTTGTTTTTTAAAAAAATCAAATGTCATTATTGGCATTGTATACAATAGATGATGTTTGCATTAAATCTGTGCATTATGATTTGGGGTCCTTCCCAATGCCAGCTCCTACTAAGATTGTAAATATGAATACTGATGGTATATTAATTCGTACATTTAGTTGGATTGCAGAAGTTATTTCCACAAATATGTTGATGTATACTACTCCTATCCTTCTGTATGGACAGTCTTAAACAGTGTTACACCTTTCTAAATTAATTGAAGTCAGTTAGCTTAGAAGGGTTAAGTTCAGTGTCACCTTTAAGACCAACAAAGTTTCATTCAAGGTATGATGCTGTTGTTATGCTCCATTTGTCTCCTCAACCATGGAGGTAACTACCAGCATCCTTTCTTTTAAGTGGGGTGAATGGTTGTACAGTGTTATGTCTCCTCTGTCACCTGATCAGAGAAATACATTCCAATATTCATTGCATTACATTACAATCACTATTCAAATCTACTATTCCAAATACGAAATACACTAAAATTAAGAGGATGTATAGCCCTTCTTGGTGAGAATACATATGTAAGGACTGGCGGGAGTTTAGCATATGTAGTGAGATAAGAAACAAATATCCCTGTTAAATCTTGGGGGGGGGGGTTTGTTCCGGGTGTTGTAATAACTTGTAATTCAACAATTTTCCTTTCCAGTCTGTTCCTGGAATTCCTTTGCAATAAAACAACTACTTTGAGCTCACCCATTGAATGTCCTGGAAGTCTGAAGTGTTCTCCTACAGGTTTCTCAGTCTTGTGACTCTTGGTGTCAGATTTGTGTCTATTTATCCTTTGGCATAGGGGTTGACCTGTTTGCCCTATGTAGAGAACCGAAGGGCATTGTTGGCATTTAATGGCATATACAATGTTAGAAGATGATTGTGTAAATAAGCCTAATACTGGACAACCATTCACCCCACCTCAAAGGAAAGGATGCTGTTAGTTACCTCCATGCTTGAGAGGAGACGAATGGAGCATAACAATAGGATCTCAGTTAATTACTTTTACCATTCCACAATTAAGAAGGATACATTTACACATCAGTCTCCAATTTTGACATATGTATTTGCTTCACTGTGTTTCCACCAGGAACTGAATCCAAACAAACGGTGACCATGGAGACTTGGCTTGTTATTCCTGTTTGGTCTTTGCATCTGTTAAAATAACTTCATTATGTTGTTTGCTAATTTGCTGTTCACCCTCTACCTATATGTAGGGACTGATAACTTCCATTTCAATGTGCGGGCACATGAAAGCTCATACCTTGAATAAAACTTAGTTGGTCTTAAAGGTGCCACTGGACTCAAATTTTGTTCTGCTGCTTCAGACCAACATGGCTGCCCATCTGGATCTAGCTTAGAAAGGTGTAACTCTAGCAAGGATTGCACTAGTACTGTGTTAGACTTTGCCTCTCAATGCAACGGCGTGGCCTGGATAGCCCAGGCTAGCCTGATCTTGTTAGATCTCAGAAGCCAAGCAGATTGGCCATGGTTAGTATTTGGATGGGAGACCACCATGGATCATGACACAGAGGCAGGCAACAGCAAACTACCTCTGAATGTCTTTTGCCCTGAAAACCCCACAGGGTCACCATAAGTCAGCTGTGACTTGACAGCAACCCCCCCCCCAACAATAGTATGTTTTCATCTTCAGTTTGCATTTAACTGCAGCAAACAAGGGAGTAGGAAAGGGAAGGCATTTCACAATTTATTGGCCAAAAACTGATCCTACAAAGATGGAAGGACTGTAATTCAGAGAGAGTTAGGAATAGTTATTGAAACCTATAAGACTTGAGTGCTTGTCAGTGTTTTCAGTCCCGCTGATTCCATTAATACTGGTAACTTCACTTGATTCTTATCTCATCAAATACCACTCCTGTAATTATGACCACCTTAAGCCTTCAAGACAGGGTGAGGTGGAGACCAAGTCAAGCAAGTAATAGTCAGCCTTCTTGACCAAGATCAGTTCTCTTTAAATAATATTTCCTGAATCATAAAAATTACTCTGGAGAGCCTGGAGATACTTTGCACATACAAATTTCAAAATCAGCTGCTTAAAATGTAAATGGCACTTAACTGGTTTGCAAATTGAGTCCTCTGTCTGAGAAGAATCATTAAAGCTATGATTTATCCCAAAATGGACTTTATTATTGCATTTAATTATAATGGAGGATTAAGCCCAAAGGCATTTAACAATATACTCTTTTACTACTTTAAACCTTGGACAGACCGTAATTGACTATTTACAGTTTGGATAACTACTTTTGTTTCTGTGAGTAGTGTCTCTAATTCTCCTCCCCCTTCTTCTTAAATTGTTGCAGAAATTGAAGCAACCTGAGGAAACAAAGGAAGATTCAGAGAAGAGGCTATCTAAAATTTCTCTGGAGTCTCTCAATAAATGTAACCGCAGCAGCAGCATTTTATTAGAAAAAGAGAAGAACAGTCTGAACCAGGTTGAAGGACAAAAAGAAGAAAATGGGCTGAATGAAGAAATTTCTCCAAATAGTTCCGACCGGCATGGTATAGACCACTTAGAATCTTTGAGTGATTCTTTATATGATAGCTTCTCATCCTGTGCAAGCCAAGGCTCGAATGATGTATAAAAGACACTCTACTATGAGCTTTGAGTAGAGCACTTAAGGAATGGAAGGACTAACTAGATAAGGAAGAGTTGTTGAAAAAGTTCAAGCATTAATTGCTAAGACTCACAATAGAATATATCTGGATATATAGAGCAATAACAAAAAGAAAATCCTGAGTTATAATTGAAAGACTGAAAGTTCAACATGGACAATGCAGTTGTTACCTTTTTATTTAAAAAAACAACAGTCTAACTTTGCACTTTTATGAATACTTGTACAGAAGTTGTAAAAAGTACACAGTGGCAGAGAAAATTATATTTGTAGAAAAACATGACAGCAATAAATACAACATTGGTGCCATGCTATTGAAATGACAGTTTACTAACTTTAAATATTGCTGTTAATATTAACAAAGTCAGTGATATTTTTGTAAAATAAAAGTTTATAAACATTCTAGTCTTACAACTGTAGCGAGGAAAACTGCTTTAACACAAACTTGAGCTTGCCAAATCATCCAAATGAACCTCTTGGAACTATGTTTTAAAACATACAGTGATGTGTGTGTGTGTGAACATATACACACACAATTTTGAAAACAAGTTTCTTTATGGACCCATATATTTCTGATAATATAACTTGGACAAAACCTCCAAGCAAAGCTCTGTTGCCCATTTATCTACCATGTTGTTTTAATTTTCCTTTACTCTGATTCCATTTGAACTCTGTTAATTTGGGAAACATAAAATATAATACAATTTAGATTTATAATTCACACTTTAAAAATTAAGGTTGGTGCTAGCAAAGAAATTTGTGGGCTTTTTCTACAAAAACTGTTTATATGTAAGGGAAAAGTCTATTTCAAACACGGAGTGTATTTTTTCTAGATGTAGAGTATTTATATCAAGTTTTGTACAGCAACCTGTAAGCTAGCTATATTTGGGATACTTCTAGCCCCCTTTGCAATATCTGTAGCATATGCCTTTTTTTGTCTGTATGATACTGTATTATCAGTGTTACTTTAATACTTTTGTGCAATGTTACATTTCATGTTGTTTTAAATAATGCTGTTGAGGTGGAATCTCATTGTCCCTGACTTTTATGTAATTTCTTTTGGAATTTGTTTCTGAATAAAAGTCATATTACATCTGGATATTAAAATGTATACATGTGTGATAATACTCAAACTGTAGCAGAAAATAAATCTAGCAATGTTTCTGTAGAAAGGGAAGCAGAAACATGAAAATGTATACATGTGTGATAATACTCAAACTGTTCCCCTTCTCTGATGGAATAGCCTTGTATGCATCATGAATTATATGTGGACAGATAGGATACAGATCTGTCAAATGAATGTGCTACATGGCAACTAAAAAGTAATTTCAGCTTAATTCAAAGCGCTCTTGCTCTCTCTGTGAGACAAGATGGAGAGAGATGAAAAGCCAAGAGTGTAGGTTCTTGAGAGCGGAGGCTGAAGGAAATCATCAAGGGGGTGGGGATGAGTTGTAATGGAATAGCCTGAGAGACAGAGAGCAGGTTCTTGGGGAAACAAAGGACTTCCAGAATAAATTGAAGTCCACAAGACAGAGATTGGAGCCCAGAGTCACTGTCAAATCACATTGCCACTCGCTCTGTAGTTTCTTTATTCCGTTTGTAGTATCTTATCTTTAGGCACCCCTTTCTTCTTACGGCTGGTCCTGAGGACGAACAGCTCTTAGGAGCCCTCCTTTGCTAACTTGCGCCCCTTCTTTTTGAGAAGTCTACAAAGAGGACGCGAGCAAAGGGAGACCCGTATCTCGACGCCTAACTCCCCCTGCCCGGGGTTTCCTTCCCGAGCGCCCGACAGAAGCCACTTCCAACTCCCAAGGCGGAATATATCTTGAGGTGGCCCCGGCTCTAAGAGGCGGCTCGCTTCGCTCGGCTCCTTTTCTCAGGCTGGAGTCGGCTGCGCCGGCTGCAAGAGAGCCTTCAACGGGCTTCAACAATAATACTGAAGGCGAGATGATTCGTTCTTTAAAAAGGGAGCTGGGTAGTCTCGCGGCTGGGCAAAAGCACGAGAGGAGCAGGTGGGGCGCGCGCTGGGGTGTACTGAGGCTCTCTCTCCTCCCGCGGGGCCCCTTTTATTTCCCTGCGCCAGCTTCACGCGAGAGGGGAAGGGGCCCTCCACGTGCCGCGCAAGCTCTGGGCTCACAACCGGCCGATGGGGCGCCTCTCGTCTCGCGCGCCCTTTTCCCGCCAAGACAGCGCGCGGGGCGCGTGTGCGAGGCCTCCGCCTACACGAGCACTTTCCATCCCGCAGGATGGCCGTCGCGGCGGCTTTGCCCGGGGGCCTCCCTCGGCGGCGCGCGCGCGACACGGGCCTGTGCGCGGCAGCCTCCCCATCGCCCAGCAAGGCCAAGGCTGGCAATCTTGCAGAGTGTGTCGCCAGTGCGTGACGCCGCTCTAGCCCCGCCGCCTTTGGGGAGACTAGAGTCTTCAGAGCACAGGAAGAAAAGAGGAGCCTAGCGGCCCCCGAAACATAAAAGGTATTCCGGCCTCAGCCTTGGTGGGTTATATAGCTTACTTCATCGGGTGCGGCGGAGGACTAACCGTGCAGGCCTCAGCCGAGTCACACCCTTCTAAATCTCTGGAAAGGGGTCGGGGCTAGAAGGGTTCAGGATCAGGAGCGCCCCGTACACCTTCTGCACGCCTGCCCCGCCTAGCGTCCACTTCCCGCTCGCAGCCACGCCATTGGGGCCCCTCCTCGCGCTCTCTGGTTCAGCGAGGCCGCTTCGCCCAAAGCGGCCTCCGGGACAGGCGCTGGAGACTGAATTCTCTGTCCCCTCTGAGCCGAACCTCTGCTGTGCCATCCTGGCCAGCGCAGCCTTCAGAGGCGGTTCTCCCAATATTGATGCTCCCCCCTGTCCTATAGTTTACTGCCCTGCCCACGTTTGTCAACGGCCGCACGTGTCTTGGGACGTGGCGATTGGGGACAGACACCATCTTGTCCCACCCTCCACACGGGTATGGCGCGAGATTAGAGCCTTTGAAGACCGGGCTGCTGGGATGCGGCCAGCCCGCTGAACTGTTCGCACGCTGAGAAAGGAGGCCTCCCGTGGCGTCTTTATCAGAATCCCTCGAGAATGCATCCCCCGTGTGCGTCTGCGCGGCCCCCTGATCTGCTCCCAACAGAGATCCCCTTTTGTAAGGAACAGCGGCCGTGTGTTATGAGCCCTTCCAAACGTTCCTGGCTCTTTCCCACCGATGCCAGGACTAGACTCAGCGGAAGCAACCGAGAAGGGCCTGTCCTCAAAGCCACCCTTAGCAGACGATTAAAGGCCAGCGATCCGGGGTGAGCTAAATGGAGAACCACCTGCCTTTCCCAGGCAGCGGGCACACAAGCACGCCGAGAGGCGCTTGGGAGTCAGGGAGAGAGGGAGCGCATCTACCCGGCTGGAGCTAGACTCCAGAATCCCTTGCCCCGAAAGCGTGTCAGCGTTCCCTCTAAGCTGAGTTAGTGTGAGCCAGCTCAGTTTTTTAGCCTCCAGCTCACAGATTTTTGTCTTAGCTCAGGGAGGATGGCTCCAGAGCAAACTAATATATGCAGTAGCTAAATCGCTCGCTTTTAATGCCAGTAGCTCACAAGGTAGAATTTCTGCTCACAAGACTCCACAGCTT
>NW_015164669.1:1462435-1462908 GCF_001447785.1 Gekko japonicus
CGCTCACGCGGCCTGTCCCTCCCCTTCTGTGAACAGGGGGGGGGGGGGGGGACCGGCACGCGATTCCCTCCCCTCGTTGCACAGCACCTGCTGATGGTAAGTGAGATTGGCTGCTTGCGTACATTTCTAGGTGTGGGAGAGAGCGAAGAGACCGTCCTAGGAGAGGGACGCCTTCTGCTTAGAGCTTTAAAACCCCCACAACGTGACTTTCCAAGCGGGGCAGCAGACAGTGTGACAGCAGTCCTCCCCCCCCCCTAATAAATTCCAGAGGGGTGGCGGGTTTTGGGTCTTCTAACCCCAGCAGCCGCTGGCTGGTAAAGGGTCTTCTTGAACATTAGGCCGTGGCTTCAGCTTTCCTAAAGCAGACACGGTCCGCGTTGTCAGAAGCCCTTCTGCCGCCACGACCCTTCGGCCAGCCTTTCAGACGCGGGGGGGGGGGGAGGGGGGGGGGCCGGGAGCGATATGGGTCCAGG
>NW_015164669.1:1463343-1466315 GCF_001447785.1 Gekko japonicus
AGAGCGGCGCGGCTCCCTCGGCGTCGCCCGGCTGCTGCCGCCGCCGCCGCCGCCGCCCCTGACTCTGAGCCCGCCACCCCACGGCCAGCCTCCGCGCCCGCCACCCCCGACGGCTCCAAGAGGATGTGGCTCTTCGCCGTGGCGACAACTTTCTGGGGATTGTTGCTGGCGCCAGGTAGGGAGCGGGGCGGGGAACCGGACTCTCCTCCGCCACCGGGGGAGGCACGCGCGGGAGTGGGAAGGCGGGCGAACTTGGAGCCCGCGCCGTGCAACAGCTGCTGCCCCCCGCGGCTCCTGGCGCCAACTCCGCAGCCCCCCAGCCCGGGAGCGAGCGAGCGAGGGGGCTCGAGGCCGTCGCTCCGTTGACAAACGCCTCGTGGTGGGGGCTGCCACCACCTCGTCCAGGGGGGGATTTCCCGGGGAGGGGAGGACGTGCTGCCTTTCCCCCCTGCAAAGAAACCCGCGCCCGCCTTCCTCTCTTCTGCTCGGGCGCTGTTTAGACCGGCTAATAGCCAGCTGATGATCCCCCCCCCCCTTCCCTTGGAAGCCACACTCAGCGGCGTCACCTTCGCCATCCGGATTGCAGCCCGCCGTAACAAAACAGCCTCGCTCCCCCCCCCCCCGCGCACGCCAGATGTTTTGGGGCCGGTTCTCTTTGCGAACAAGTCCCTTCGGAAGTCAGATTCTCCCACACCCACCCTCGCAATAGCGGCGGCGGGGGGGGAGAGAGTTTGCCGTTATCTTGCAAACTAGCACAGGGAGCACCTCCAGTGAGTTTCCTCGCCTTGCTTTCAATAGCAGGTTTGCAGCCCATTAACTGAAATCGCCTACAGATCCGGAGCAGAAACTCAGCTGTCTGGTGGGAACTCCTCGGGCAGGACCGAGCGAGCCAACGCTCTTTCTGAGACTTCTTTTCTGCAGGAAAGCTGTTTCCTTGTATGCTTAACCAGGCAACTATTTCCCCCCCTCGACACCCTTATGGAGAACCACTCAGTTCTCATGAGAAATTAATACAGTCTGCACCCCCACCCCATGGATGAGTGGCAAATAGTCGCTCACTGCTACCCCAGCAAATCCTGGACGAGGATCTGCTGTTTAGCTCCGGCTCCAGCAGACTCTAAATGTGGCGAGCTCCTTAGCCTTCGTTTTTAGCTTTCAGAAGGACCTCGTTTACATGATAAAAGGGGGAAGCCAAGAATACTCTGCAGCTGTAATTGTGCATGGCAAAATAGTAATTAAATCATTTGCAATTAATTAGTAGTTAAGTAAACCCTTCGGCATAGATAGGCTCTGAAGCGGATCTATTAGGAAGGCGCTCCCCCCCCAAACATCGTTTTGTTCGCTTTTTTAAAAGCCTACAGCTTTTAAGGAACTCTAGAGACAGAAAGCGGCAAGGACGAGCCAGTGAGCAAAACAGATCAATTTTGTTACTGTCCATTATTGAGTATTCTGCCCCCTGCTGGATGCAGTTTTACTTTATGCAGGCAGAAGGGTTTGGAAAACTTGAGAAGAGAAACTGCAAATAGTTTCCTTTTTTTCTTTTTTAGAGTTCTACTCTTGCTGCTGATTATAATTATGAGCCTTACCCAAATGGGCTGGGGGGAAGTACAGAAACCAGAGTTTACAAATAGAAGAGACAAAACCAGAAATGGGGCAGGGAACCATAGGGCGCACTGCCATAATTATGTTTCTTCAGAAGTAAGTTCTGTTGCATGTATGGCAGCATTTATGTCCCAGTAAAGTGTTTAGGATTGTACTCTTCATTCTGAGTAAACATGCAAATCCCATTAAACTGAAGGAGGTTTACAGCCACAGAACGGTGTCTAGGATTTTAGGCTTGTAAGACTGTGTAGTACATATCCTAAATAGCATTTTTTTTTCTATTGTAGGATTTGCTCTGCAAATACAGTGTTATCAGTGTGAGGAATTTCAGCTAAATAATGATTGCTCATCCCCAGAGTTCATAGTAAATTGTACCGTGAATGTCCAAGACGTGTGTCAGAAGGAAGTAATGGAACAAAGTTCTGGTATGGAAAATTATAGTAATTCTGTCTCATTACACTTGTTTGCATGTTTTCCTTCTCATTTAGCTTGCTGGATAATTCTAGTGTATCTTTATGATTTTCTTAATTTTATTGGAGTGCATTTCATTTATACTGCATATAGAAATGGTAACTTCGCTCTAAGATGAATATGCTGAAGTTTACATAGAAGTTAAAATTATAAATGCACCAGGAGTTTTGATGGAAATGTTGTTGAATTAGTAGATCCATTTATTTACTCTTGCAATTCATATACCCTTAAGGAAAAACACACAGAGACCTAAACCTCATTAAAAGCAACTAGAGAAATGGGATGGACTCTCATCAAATATACTGGAGGTCAGGAGGTCTTGCTTAAGAATTGTGTATGAGTCTCTAAAAGATTATGGAACAGATACACTCATTCATGTTTTAACGGTACAATATGTATTATCAGTTTATAAATCCCTAAAAGCAGCTGACAGTAAGGTAAAACATTCTGAATATATCCAAACGTCAAACTTTAAAAATAAAAAATTCAGCAGTAGCTCTGATGTACTACTCCAGAGTGAGTGGAATTATGTAGAAGACAACTTTTTTAAAAAATCACTCTCCACTACTAAAATGCCTGTCATAATTTATTTTGTGTGCATCAAATATTCCAAAATCTTAGGATAATTTCAAAGCAAAATCTTTAAATACCAGGGTACGTAGCAGCTGGCATATTTATACAAATGTCCTCAGCAGCCAGGTATTTCTGTTAAGTATAACATTAGTAGTATAACATTAGTGATCATGCCAGTAAATGTCCCTTAAATAACTGGCCCCACAGTATTCCTGAAATTGTATCTGACCTTTGAACTCCCAGAGGCCGAAGGGTATCAAGACAAGCTAGCAGTAGACAACCCAATACTAGAAATTGAGGAGATTATTTTGATGATTGACAGGGGG
>NW_015164669.1:1466470-1468474 GCF_001447785.1 Gekko japonicus
AGGGAAATTCTTTAAGTAACTACCTGGGGGGGGGGGGAGAAACACCTGTTGTGGAAGGGCAGAATATATTTGCCAAGGAAAGCAACAAGTTATCATGGCTGTTGCTGTAGAAATGCTTCAGCATGCATGCAGTGGCACCGGCGTTTATCTCATTATGGAAGACTTACAGTTACAGGATTATTCAATTCAGTAAGTTTGAGAGCATCTAGTGTGGTGAACATGACTGGTTGTAGTACCTGTGAAGTTTTCTTGTGATGTGTGACAATAACAAGTCACCAGTCCCTGTAATTGTTGCATTATAATGTGTTTCCTCTTTAAAAACCCATGAAAATGAAGGAGAGCTGTCTGATCGGCTAGATGGTGAATGCATTGATTCTTTGCAGGAATTCTAGGAAAAGACTAAACTTCTATATACACTGTTCTGAATGGGAAGGGAGAAGCGCAGCAAAAAATATGCAAGTAAAATAAACCTTCAAGTTTAATTCACAGTGTTTTAGAGCAAAAAAAGGATTTCTTAATCTTTACACTATCTAGAAACCTGCCTGCTGCTGGCTGTTGAGTTTAAGATAATTACACCTTCTGCATTTAGGAATCTGTAAGCCCTTCTAGGGAGGTGTTTGAAATGCAATTTAAATGTTCACTCAGACACACACAACAGATTATTCTCTATTTTTAAAAAACTATAGGCTTTAATGGAGGGAATGCAGAAATCCAAAAAGATATTAACATTCTTTGCAAATCGCTCCCAACAGAAATATTAAAATGCCTTCCCAGTTCTACTTTCTCAAGCATTGCTTCCTCTGTCCACAACATTTTTGTTCAAATTTATACTTTGAAACTCTAGCAGCCTCCTAGTAACCATACCCTTAATCTTTTCAGCTGAAGGTTAGCGAAGCAGAAAAATGTGTTTTGCAGAACTCCTTTATCTATGAATGGCTTCCTTAAACCTTTTGGATGCTTAGATTGTTACATGATTAGTTCTTCAGAGTTTTTTTTCCCATTTAAAAGATCAGATTCATGACCGGATTTTTAAAATGATTGATTTAGCTTTCATGACCAGGTTAAGTTCAAAGTAAAAGCCATTCTACATGGATCTTAAAAACTTCAGTAAACGAGAAATATTTTTATTTGGATTTCTTGACCTGTGAATTCTGCACAGTTATCACAACATTATCTAAGCTAATATCAGAATTTTTGCCCATGCCTGTCATGCAGTGCTAGCATCTTAAAGTCCAGTAAGTAAGCAAGTGTAAGCATTTGTCATTTTAGATTAGAGGCTTTCAACTTGTGGGAACAAATTCTTCCTTTTATTCCATGGTTAGTGACATTCCCACTGCAAGTATATATCCTTATCCACATTGAAGGCAACTTAGTGTGCAATTACCCAGCAGTCAAGCCAGACCACTTTGATTTACATTTCTTTAGTCTCATTGTAATGAATAGATAAGGGTTGTAATATTAGGCAGTCTTCATGGAAGAAAAGTTCACTGACATCAATAATACTCTGAAGTATATATGTTTATGAATATCTAAATCCAATCATTTATGTTTAATTGAGTCACAGGGTAAAGGCAAGCAATACAGAACCAGAGCAATTTACTCTAGAGTAATCTCATTGGGAACCTATGTATTACTGTTTCAGTTATTTTTTTTTCTAATTGATACTTAAATGTACAAAATCTCAATTTATTTTGTGTGCATCAAATATTCCAACATATTAGGATAATTTCAAAGCAAAAACTTTAAATACCAGGGTACGTAGCAACTGGCATATTTATACAAATGTCTTCAGCAGCCAGGTATTTCTGTTAAATATAACATAAATGATCATGCCAGTAAATGTCCCTTAAATAACTGGCCCCACAGTATTCCTGAAATTGTATCTGACCTTTGAACTCCCAGAGGCCGAAGGGTATCAAGACAAGCTAGCAGTAGACAACCCAATACTAGACATTGAGGAGATTATTTTGATGATTGACCGGGGGGGGGGGGGGGGGGGGGGGG
>NW_015164669.1:1468526-1513656 GCF_001447785.1 Gekko japonicus
TGTTGCATTATAATGTGTTTCCTCTTTAAAAACCCATGAAAATGAAGGAGAGCTGTCTGATCGGCTAGATGGTGAATGCATTGATTCTTTGCAGGAATTCTAGGAAAAGACTAAACTTCTATATACACTGTTCTGAATGGGAAGGGAGAAGCGCAGCAAAAAATATGCAAGTAAAATAAACCTTCAAGTTTAATTCACAGTGTTTTAGAGCAAAAAAAGGATTTCTTAATCTTTACACTATCTAGAAACCTGCCTGCTGCTGGCTGTTGAGTTTAAGATAATTACACCTTCTGCATTTAGGAATCTGTAAGCCCTTCTAGGGAGGTGTTTGAAATGCAATTTAAATGTTCACTCAGACACACACAACAGATTATTCTCTATTTTTAAAAAACTATAGGCTTTAATGGAGGGAATGCAGAAATCCAAAAAGATATTAACATTCTTTGCAAATCGCTCCCAACAGAAATATTAAAATGCCTTCCCAGTTCTACTTTCTCAAGCATTGCTTCCTCTGTCCACAACATTTTTGTTCAAATTTATACTTTGAAACTCTAGCAGCCTCCTAGTAACTATACCCTTAATCTTTTCAGCTGAAGGTTAGCGAAGCAGAAAAATGTGTTTTGCAGAACTCCTTTATCTATGAATGGCTTCCTTAAACCTTTTGGATGCTTAGATTGTTACATGATTAGTTCTTCAGAGTTTTTTTTCCCATTTAAAAGATCAGATTCATGACCGGATTTTCAAAATGATTGATTTCGCTTCCATGACCAGGTTAAGTTCAAAGTAAAAGCCATTCTACATGGATCTTAAAAACTTCAGTAAACGAGAAATATTTTTATTTGGATTTCTTGACCTGTGAATTCTGCACAGAGTTATCACAACATTATCTAAGCTAATATCAGAATTTTCCCCCATGCCTGTCATGCAGTGCTAGCATCTTAAAGTCCAGTAAGTAAGCAAGTGTAAGCATTTGTCATTTTAGATTAGAGGCTTTCAACTTGTGGGAACAAATTCTTCCTTTTATTCCATGGTTAGTGACATTCCCACTGCAAGTATATATCCTTATCCACATTGAAGGCAACTTAGTGTGCAATTACCCAGCAGTCAAGCCAGACCACTTTGATTTACATTTCTTTAGTCTCATTGTAATGAATAGATAAGGGTTGTAATATTAGGCAGTCTTCATGGAAGAAAAGTTCACTGACATCAATAATACTCTGAAGTATATATGTTTATGAATATCTAAATCCAATCATTTATGTTTAATTGGGTCACAGGGTAAAGGCCAACAATACAGAACCAAAGCAATTTACTCTAGAGTAATCTCACTGGGAACCTATGTATTACTGTGTTTCAGTTATTTTTTTCCCTAATTGATACTTAAATGTACAAAATCTCACATTCTGTCTTTTTTATTGACTAGACCATTTTATCATTTAGATTTCCTGTAACACTGATGAAGATTTTTCACTGTAATAGAATTTAAGCCAGTGCATAAAAAAATGTGAATATCCCACTTGTGGGGCACGCAGGATACAAAGCCTGCTTGCGGGGAGGGTGGGATATAAATCGGACTAATAAATAAATATTTGACAGCATAATCTTGTATTTTAAAAAAAGTTGATGGCTAAAACTAATTTTTAGACTACATTTTTATATTCAGTAAAATATGCAATTCTATCATAGATCAGTATGTTCAAGGCTTTCTTAAACCTTATTTAAAAGTTTAAAACAGGATATTGAGATCAAGTTCATGATCTCAGTTCATTGCAGGTGGTGCTTGGTAATCTGTCTGTTCTGAAATAAATCAAATGTATCTGTTAGCTGAGATATATTGCTTGAATTCCAATATTGATATGTAATGTCAGTACTGTTACATAAGTTAGTATACATTAGGTTGAATAATGAATGCTACATAGCCTTCTGTGCTTAAAGCTTTCCACAGATAAAAAACAGGTAGTGTTGCGGAAGTCCCCTTTTCAGTTTATTCTTTAATGCATAACCTGCTTATGTAAATGCCAGAATGTCTCTGGTTTGAATTCAGTGTACCCTCAACTCAATCATCTGCAGACTATATGGATGCTGCACCCCCTTACTGGTGCTCCTGAGTATAAGAACATAAGAGAAGCCAATGTTGGATCAGGCCAAAGGCCCATCCAGTCCAACACTCTGTGTCACACAGTGGCCAAAAATACCAGGTGCCATCAGGAGGTCCAGCAGTGGGGCCAGGACACTAAAAGCCCTCCCACTGTTACATAAGAACATAAGAGAAGTCAATGTTGGATCAGGCCAAAGGCCTATCCAATCCAACACTCTATCACACAGTGGCCAAAAATACCAGGTGACATCAGGAGGTCCAGCAGTGGGGCCAGAACACTAAAAGCCCTCCCACTGTTGACACCCCCCCCCCAAGCACCAAGAAGACAGAGCATCACTTGCCCCGGAGTCCCTATCAATACCTTGTGGCTAATAGCCACCGATGGACCTCTGCTCCATATGCTTATCTAATTCCCTCTTGAAGCCATCCATGCTTGTAGCTGCCACCACCTCCTGTGGCAGTGAATTCCATGTGTTAATAACTCTTTGTGTGAAGAAGTACTTCCATTTATCTGTTCTAACCTGACCACTCAGCAATTTCATTGAGTGCCTACGAGTTCTTGTATTGTGAGAAAGGGTGAAAAGTACCTCTTTCTCTACCTGCTCTATCCCATGCATAATATTATAAACGATCGAGAAACCTCAGCCATTATTTCTCCAAGGTAAAGAGCCCCAAGTGCTTTAACCTTTCTTCATAGGGAAAGTGTTCCAACCCTTTTATCATTCGAGTTGCCCTTTTCTGCACTTTTTCCAAAGCTATAATATCCTTTTTAAGGTGGGACAGCCAGAGTTCTTCAGAAAAGAAAATAGATTCCAAGGGTGGCTCAGTTGGAAAGGGAAACAAAAACAGAGGGAGCCAGTACTGCCTAAGAAACCCCCTTTAAACAGCTTATCTGCAGGGAACAAACCCCTGCTTTCTACTCTTCATGAACCTCCATGAACTGCACCCTTTGGAGTGCTTCACAATCCTCCCTGGTTTTCACCACCCTGTACAACTTCGTATCATCTGCAAATTTAGCCACTTCACTGCTTACTCCCAACTCCAAATCATTAATGAACAAGTTAAAAGCATCGGACTGAGTACTGATCCCTGCGGTACCCCACTGCTTACCACCCTCCACTGAGAAAATATCCCATTTATACTCACTCTCTGTTTCCTATTAATTGGCCAGTTTTTGATCCACGAAAGGACTTGCCCTTTTATCCTGTGATTTTTGAGCTTGCTTAGGAGCCGTTAATGTGGATCTGGTCCTTGAACATATAAACATCACTGAGTTGAAATCCTTCAAGTCTAAGTTCCTGTTTCTAGCAGTAGCCAGTCAAATGCCTCTTGTCAGGGGTGACAAACATAAGGCTCAGGGGCTGGAACCAGTCCATCCAGGGTTCTTATCTGGCCTGCGAGCAACTGGTGTGAGGGAGGGAACAGATGGCTGCTTTGGGGGGGGGGGAGCAGGGGGAGCCATTCTGGCTTCGGCATGGCAGAAGTCTGCAGCAGTCAAATAGAACCCCTTCACTTCCATGGCAGCCTCACTGGTAAGTTGGGAGCCACCGCAGCCACATTCATGCCAGCTCGGGGTTCCAGGGGGAGGTTGCACGCCTCCCCACTCAGCCTGCAGCTCCAGGGATGCTGTCCTGGATGGTCACAGGGATCAGTGTTTGCACTTGGGGGGGAATACAGATGATCCTCTGCTTGCAGAAAGCGCCACCGCCATAATCGCACCCCTCCATGCCACGGCTATGCTTTGGTCCATTGCGGGGAGTTCTTTGGCAGTTTCTTCCACGCATCAAGGGCGTAGTCCTGCCACCAAACATAAGACTTGATGGCCAGGCAATCCTCCTCCATGGACCACCCAGCAACATTCAGCCATAGGCAGCGGCTGCTGTGGGGTGCAGTGCCAGTGATATCCAGATATACTGGTCATTTATTGGCCTGGGGCCTCTACCACACGTGTGGCCTTATGCATGCAGTGCTCATTCCCTATCAGATGATTTGGTGGCCTTCGGGCTGGGGTGGCTGCTGCCGCATGGCGGTGGTGCAGCTTTCCAACAATCTCTGGCTTGAACTCCCAGCATTGACCTGCCATGAATCACCTGGTTGCCCTGGTCAGAGGAGGCCACTCCTGCATGGGCATCTCTGACTTATCAGACTTTGCTTGGCCTGAGTCCTGCCATGTACGTGGCTTTGGACCTGGGCACCGCCCCCCTTCTGCAGGTGTGTGGGGGGGTAGTTCAACATCTTCCCAGTTCCCTTCCATGATGGTTTAGGGGCAAGAGGGAGCTTGCAACACCCAGCTGCTTCCTGTTTTTACCCTGGGTTCCAGGCTGACAGCATTGGTAGCTGGAGCAGGCTGGGAGAGGGGTTTGCCCCCCTCCAGGCAGCGTGTGAGCATCTTCCCAGTGCTGCACCACTGGCTCTCCAGTTCCCGCAGATTTTCCTCTGCCCCCCCCCCCCCAGCCCCTGTGGCCTTGCAGTGAGGACAAACCACTTGGAATCCTCTCCCCCCCCCCCCCCAGCCCCTGTGGCCTTGCAGTGAGGACAAACCACTTGGAGCTGTCCTTTATAAAGTTTATTTTTCCGGTACCTGGCATTACGTTTTATGGCTCGGCCCGAAATACTCACATTTGTGTCTGATACAGCCCTCATAACAAATGAGTTCGATACCTCTGCTCTAGATTATCAAAAGTATGGAATGGACGTGGTGGCAGTGGTATTACTGGTGTTAATACTGTCCAGTATTACTCATTGCTTAGCTATCATGGTTAATGGGCATCCATACCTTCTTTGAAATTTTACAGACCTTCTTTTTTTAAAAGTCAAACCTAGTTACCATCGTCATATCACATGATAATTACTAAATAAATAATTAACTTGTGGAATCAACTTAGTATATTATTATGTCTGTTGTAAACCTACCACAAAATCTAAAGTGATTCCAAGTTGTGGTCATGATGGAACTCATGTCCTGTCTTAACCTCATTCATAATTTCTCATTTTAGCCCGCTCCTCTAGCCAAGTTGTCTCCCCCCAAGAAAACTTTAGCCTTTTCTCTTAAGTGCCCCCCTTGAATAAATTGACTGTTCTTTTCCGTAATATTTTCCAGTTCAATAATATAGTTTTTAAATTGGGGTGACAGAAGTATCTGTGGTATTTCAAATCAGAGTATTATGTCAGTGTGGCGTAAAGATGAAAGGGCTTGACTAGGGTCTGGGAGACTCGGGTTCACCTTTCCAGCATCAGGAAGCTTACCCAGCTAGTTACACTCCCAACAGAACCTACTTTATGGAGTTGTTGTGAAGATAATATCGGGTTAATTCTTTCAAGATTCAAACTGCATCTTACTTGACTAGTTTATTTACCCAACTTTATTACACTTTTATCTGTTTTTCACTGCATGACAGAGCAGCTAGAACCTCTGACCTCTCTCATCATCCATTATGTATAACTAGAGAATCAGTGATTTATGATACCAGGCCTGTCCTTGCTCTACTCCTCCCCATTTCCCCCTTCCCTTCTGCAATTTTTAAAAGTAAAGTAAATTATTTCCCTTGTTTCCATTTGATCTGGAGAGGTGGACTCTGATGCCCAAAAGCTCACACTTCATTTTTGTCTTGCTACAATAGACTTACACAGCTACCCCTCTAGAACTACATATGCTATTTTGAGCTTCTTGAAAGAAGGGTGAGATAGCCATCTTTTCTGGTCCCTGATGAGGTTGCCTTTTCTCTCGTGGATACATGGGCAAAAGTCAAAAAGTTTGGTGTAGTGATTAAGAGCGTGGACTCTAATCTGGAGAACTGGGTTAGATTCCCCACTCCTCCACATGCAGCCAGCTTTGGGTAAGTCAGAGTTGTCTCAGAGCTGTTCTCTCAAGAGCAGTTCTCTGAGAGTTCTCTCAGCCCCACCTACCTCACAGGGTGTCTGTTGTGGGGAGGGGAAGGGGAGAGAAAATTGTAAGCCCCTCTGAGTGAAGGGCGGAGTATAAATCCTCCTTCTCCTAAAATCAGAATTATCCAATATTAGTATTAGATTTGGGTACAATTCTTGTGACAAGTTATGCCTTTTACAAACATCCAGCCTCTGTTGTTCATTTGGAAATTCAGAATTGATATTGCTGGTGTCATATGACCATTCTAAAACCAAGAAGAAACCAAGTTGGCAACTCATGAATCCAGATAACATCAAATATCAGAATAGTCTTCTGAGTTTGGAATTTCCTCAAGCAATGCAAAGTAGATCTATATCCTTCTCAAATGAAAATAATGTGTTTATGGAGAATGCAGTGTAAAGTGTTGAAGATTCAATATGTAGGCAGTGCGGTCATCTATAGAACTCCTACTTGCTATCGTCTTGTTATGCTGAACATTCTAGTGAGAAGACACTATGATTACAGAATTAAAACTTTGACAGTTGTTTGCCTTGCCTCGCCTTTTCAGAGCTCCTCTGATCAATAGATCTTCAGCAGTAATTAAAACAGAGTACTTAGTTTCTCAAGGAAACTATAATAGACAGGAATTTAGCAACCAATAAGGTTATATTTGGCTCACTGTCTAGCATCAGATAGGGAATAACATCTCTTTGATAATTACTGAATGAAAAAGTAAAATCCACCGATTCTTAAAAACAGTATAAAAGGAACAGTCCATAATTTTTTTAGATAAAGTATCAATTTCACCCAGGCAACAAGGACAAAGACAAATCTAAATATGGAATATTACAAAACCTCCCACACGATACTTCAGAAGGGTTAATGTTAAGATGAGCTATAGCAAATGCCCTAGCATAGTGGGGAACCATTAAATATCTTGTATAGGACAGCAAAGACTGAGGTGGTAAAATACCAAAGTATTGGGTCGAACAAACTCTATGAGCACGGATTACCATGCTATCATAATCGAGCTTGGTGACATTAAATATCTTGTAATTGAGGGTCTCTGCCTTACCCATGTGGAGAATTTCTTCTAATGTAAGGCCCAGCTGCTGTAATCTAGTGTCAGTGGTCTTCATCCATACTGTGTAATAAGCATCTTCTTTGAGAGAAAACAGCAATCCATCCACTTTTACTGCAAAGACATTCTTTATTCTAAGCTTAAAAGCACTAAGCCATGTTCTAGCTTCCAACAACTTTTGGCCTAATTCAGCTCAGAGATTTATCTGAAAAACATCAAGGGACACCCATTATCCTATGCCAAAACTGACAAAGGGGGTGATCAATAGATTCCGAGATTACTGGGATCCAGACAGCAACATCATAGAGTAGCTGGGAAATTATTTTTGATTTGAACACCTGAATTGCACCAGGGGTACATCTCCATCCTCTAGAGAAAACGAAACGTAAGATCGCTCCAGTAATAGGCTTAATCTTATTCCCTGCAAACTTAAGATGGGGAGACCACGAAAGGTTCGAAGCAAAATCAATTCCCAAATAACAAAACTACCTAACTTGTTCAATACAAACGTTTGCTACGACCCATTTCTTGAGAAAACCAGTATTTTAGATTTACTGTAGTTTATTTGCAACTCCTCTTCTAAACAGTAATGTGATAAATATCTCAGAAGGCTCTTCAGACCAATCTTAGTGCAAGAAATAAGAACAGAATCATCAACATAAAGCAGCAGTAGTAATTCTTCTGAAGCTAATCTGGGAGTATGAAACTCCGGGGATGTGAGCCTCAACATCAGGCCATATAAGTATAAATTAAAAAGTAGGGCAGCAAGCCAACGGCCTTGTCTAACCCCCCTATCAGAACTAAAACTGTTTGAGAATTGTCCCTTATCACCACATTGAACTAGGGTTGCCAGGTCTTCCCTGGCTGCTGGCCGAGGGGAGGGGTCCCCCTCTCTCTCTGGCACCTTTTTGGCATGCATGCTGCAATGACATCACCCAGAAGTGACATCATCTTGCAGAGCATGTTGTGGGTGGACATTCTATCATTTGAGGAAAAACTGTATGGTCACCATAGAGTTTTTTTCTCAGACGATAGAGTGTCCCTCACAATGTGCCCCCCGCAATAGGCTGGGCATGTTGGTGTGAATGGAGCACTTTGGGGCGGGATTCCCCCCACTGGCTGGATCTGGGCCGGCAGTTTAGGACCCCTGAAATTGGGCAAATGCCTGCCCCCATTGGGGGAATGGCAACTCTACATCAAACCTGAGCAGCAGTATTAGTGTATAATATCTTGATTAACCAGAGCTGTGCAGAGCAGATTAACTAGCACTCTAGTTTCTCCCATAGCTTTGTCCGGCTGACTGAATCAAATGCATCCTTGAGGTCCATAGAAGCCACATACAGCTTTCCCCTTTGGCATAGCTGTATACTTTGCTGCTAAGTGGAGAAGAATTAAGCAGTGGTGGAGAATCCTCCCTTGAAACCAGTTTGTTCCCATCCCAAAATATTATTTGTCTCAATCCATTCCATTAACCTTTGATATAGAAGAGAAGAATATAATATCACAACACATGATTTATTTATTTTTGAGACTTTTATTCTGCCATCCCCAAAGCTGGTTCAGGGCAGATAACAAAAGCCAAGTTCAAGATTCGTTACAATAAAATGACATTAAAAACAGTTAAAACACTAACAATAAAAAATCATATAGGTAGCAGAATTTCATATCAGTTAGAGCCACAGGTGGAATCAGTGGGACCTTTCAGCAGATTGGGAGCCAGATTGATAAAGGGCTGATTGGGTGATAATTAGCAGGGTCAGGCCTATTACTCTTTTAGAAAATTGTAATGATTATAGAGAATGCTTCCAGGGGGGTGGTGGATTTCATCAGTCAATTTTATGTGTTAAAAAATGGTGCTAATATGCTACTCCACCAGGAAGGATCTATCTTAAATTGTTGTTCACCTACATTTGGAGCTTTGGGGTGAAAGCACTCATGGTACTCATGGCACATTTTTTTCAAGTACATTTTGAGGTTGGGGAGTGATTTATTCTGTGATGGTTGAAATTATGCATTTCTGGATAGATATCTAAATTATTACTGCACTGATAGTCCAGTCCTAAACAGATTTACACCCTTCTAAACCCACTAACTTATATGGACTCTGAAAGATACCAATGTTTTTAGGATTACAGTGGGATTTCCTGCATATCCTTGAAGAATGCAGATGTCCACCCTCGGGCCTTCCATTAGGAGCCGCCCACCACTACCATCAACGCTCACTATTAACGTCGGTGACGTTGGGCTGGCCGTCGCTGAGAGTGAGCCATACTAGGTTAGCATGTTGGGAGACCGCTGAGCTGGGTACTTGGATGCCATACTGTATGGCACGCCATCTGGATTAATGACACTGTGAGCACTTTAATTGTAACTGGATTGATTGTTTTAATTGGTTTTAACTGTTTTATGTGTACTTGGTACTGGTGCCAAGCATTGTAAGCCGCCCTGAGCCCGCTCGTGGGGAGGGCGGGATAAAAATACTACAAACAAACAAATAAATGCAATAAGGCTGTAATCTTAAGAATACTTTCTTGGGAGTAAGCTGCATTAGCTAAAATGGGACTGACTTCTGAGTGGACTGCCCGCTTCATCTTCATACTTTGGACTGCCCGCTTCATCTTCCCTAGAGAACTGCAAATTAAAACATTGCTTTCCCCCCTTCTTTTTGTTTTGTTGTTTTGTATTGTGTGTGTGTGCACATGCATGCGTGTGTGAGTGTTTGTGCACCTGGAAGTCATAGCGAGTGCGACCTCTGGTAACTGGCTGTGTGTGCACTTGGAAGTCATGGTGACCTCTGGTGACGAACCCCTATTGGGGGCCTGGAGGATATTCAGAGAGGTGGCTGAATAAAGCCTGCCCCCCATCTCCCACCTCTGGTATGTCAAGGAGGTCTCCCATCCAAGTACTTGCCAGAGTCAACCCTGCTTAACTTCCGAGATCTGACGAGGTCAGGCTTTCCAGGGCTATCCAGGCCAGAGCAAAACATTTTTCTTCTTAAGTGGAATTAATTAATATATTCAGCTGGAACATCAAATGTTGAATCATCGAGTGACATGTGAACCATCTGTTTGTTAGTGTTTGTCATGATCCTGGGCCTATAGTGGTGTGGCCTACAGGCTCTAGGGAGGCCTAGTGGCTCCAGGGAAGCCTGTATTGGAGTAGCTATCAGGGCCTACATTTCCCAGGCCCCCTCTCGACCTTGTGATTGGTTAACAGTGATTTAGAGGGAAAATTTGCACCAGCAGAGGAGTATAGGATGGTGCCTGGGAAGAAGAAATAAAAGGCTTTGTCCAAAGTGGGAGGGTGTTCACTCTCAGGGAGCAGAGCTGGTGAGGCTACTGCAGAAGGAGGGATCCCTCATCCAAAAGGGGAGAGTCAGTCTGAGACCAAGTACCTAGAGAAGGCTAGGACAGTATAGTCAGACGCATTATGATTTCTTATTTTGCTGATTTACCTTTAATATGCTTATTTTTCCTACATGTTATCTTGCATCTTTCCTACATGTTATACGGTTGTTAATCTCTTTAATAAAAATAGTTTGTTACTCTGCCTATGTCCTCACACCTCATTTGGTCACTTATAAGGAGGAACACCTCATTTGGTCACTGGAAAAGGAGTGTGTAAAGGGGTAGGGTGGGTGCTCTCAGCCCTCCTGAGGAGACCCATACCAGAGAGGTGGCAACCATCAGAGAACCTTTCTAGTTGCTGCCAATGACAGTGTTCTCCCCCCTGTGTCTCTCTCTCTCTCTCTCTCTCTCCCCCCCTCTTTCTTTCTGCCTTTCTGTTCAAACTAGATCGTCTGGATAATGTTCCTGTAGGGTTTATTGGACACAAGCAACTTCACAAACTTTACTGATGGTAGAGTTCTTTTGTTTTAAGCACTAAATCTCAGAATTTTTTTCATGTGTGAGTCACAAGCTCATTGCAGTTATTTGTGAAACAGAGGCAGGGTTACAAGTTCCTGAATTCTGCAGATGTAGAGGGGGATAGGAAAGCAGCCTGGGGAACGTAGGACCCATAACAGAAAGAGGCTTAGGAAGAAAGTGACATGGTGTCAGATCTGAGTGCCGATGGGTGGTAGATACATTTATCCTGTCAGATTCCATATTGGGCAGGCATAGTCTTAACCCAGTTAAGAACTAGAAGACAAAACATGGATTTGTGTAGATGCCTGTAAACTGGACCCTGATCAGGCCCTGTTGCGTGGAATATTTGAGATCAAGAGAATAATCCAGGCACTCTTCTTGTTGCCCTTTGTCTTGCTACAGTTATCTGGTGGGATGTCTTGAGCTGTGAAGTCACCTGTTTCATTGACCCCAGGGAAATTACTGGATATTAGGAGGCAGACAAATTGAATTAAGGAATCTTCTGTATCGTGAAGGTTCACGGAAGTGACTTCTTTCCTTGTTTTCCCTCTGTGCCATTCTTGTGACCCCAGGGGATTCACGTGGACTTGTGAGACACATTGGCTCAAATGAGAAGTTCCTGGTCCTTTGATTCTTATGACATACGTCCTTCCTCTGGAGATCTAGAATCACCTTGCTCTTTTAAGACACTGGTATCTGTAGAAGGTGTTCCTCTGGGGGTGGGCATAGCATTGTAACTGTGACGCCACACTGGCTTTCACCAATGACTCTCACCACTAATACATGATTACCTAATTAGGTTTCTGACTTGTGATGTTCAAAAGATTGAATCAGTTTAAAAACAAGTTTGATGACTAATTTATATGGATCCAGTCATGAGCAAGGAGATAACGGAGTGCATAGCAGTTTAAGGGATCACTTCAAACTCCTTGAACTCCTTGGTCCTTGAACTAGTTGCATCTGTAGAAAGAAGGACAATCCATCACCCCATATAAAGTATGAGACTCAATTGTCTGAAATCATCATGTCAGCTTCTATGAGTTCTAAAAAAATTTTCTTCAAGCAAGAAGAGTTAATATGGCAAACCAGAAGGCCGTCAGAAGTTAAAGTAGGGTAATTGTGTTTGTCTGTTGCAGCAAAACACAAAAAGGGGTTCTTGTGGTATGTTAAAATTAGCGACTGTATTAAAGAAAAGCTTTCTGGATGATCCAGTGTTTGCAAAACAGGTGTTAGAAAATGAAACTTATTGTTCGCAATGCCTTCTTTTGAGCTCAAGCTGAGCATCACCTTTAAGCAGCTTGATGATTTGTTCACAGTTCAAAACAAGGAGCAGTTCGAGTAGCTTTGGGGACAGTAGTGGCATTCAGCATTGGCAGCTGGCTTGTTTGGATTGTGTATGACCTGCAGTCATAACTGAGCAGGTCATATGCATAATTGAAAATCAGATGTGTTAATCTGCAAAACTGGTGGCATTTGCTATGCTGAGTATATGTTAATTCACAGACCTTTGCATCTGCACAATTGGTGGCATTTGCTATGCTGAGTATATGTTCAGAAGCTAATGAATCAGACTACAGCTCTTAGACAGTAGTGCAAGAATGCATTCGAGGTAGAGGAAGAAGAAGAGTTCGATTTATAGTCAGCCCTTCACTCAGAGTCCCAGAGCGGCTTGCAGTCTCCTTCCCTTCCTCTCCCCACAACAGACACCCTGTGAGAGAGAGCTCTTAGAACTCTTGAGAGAACAGCTCTGAGAGAACTGTGGCTTACCCAAGGTCACCCAGCTGGCTGGGGAATTGGACCTGGTTCTCCAGGTTAGAGTCTGCTGCTCTTAACACTACACCAAACTGGCTCACTCTGCTTCATGAATCAGGAAGGGAGAAAAAATGGGAAAGATTGTAACACAAGAAAGACCAGCCATGCAGCTTGACCCTCCCCCTACCACACAAGCATCAAGCCAACTAAACGAAGTGCTTCTTTTATAAGTTTTTTTTTCACTACCAGGTGTTCTGGTCAGACAAATAGGAGAGGGCAAGAGCTATGGGGAGAACAGAGCAATGGCACTCAGAAGTGAAGTATTTGTCATCAGGTTAAGACACTTGCAAGAACAAGCATCTAAATAAGATGGGCAAAATGTACAACATTAGACTAGAAAAGACAAGACAAGCCACGAAACTCGTGTTCAAACTAGAATTAGTGTTCAAATTAGTGTGTGCATGTTCAGTGATACTTGAACATCTTGAATATTTATTTTTTAAAAAAACTTATTTTAAATTGAAAAGTTCTCTTCAAATTTTTCTTTCAAAACAATTTTAAGAAGAAAGCTCCAACAAGTGTCACTATTGTCTTAAAGAAATGCCAATACTTTACATGTTAACACGTTAAAAAAGAAATACGGGGCCTGATCAAATCCTGGTCATAGCAGGGGAATTCAGGGAAAAGGTAGAAAGCACAACTTCATAAAAATTGTTAGAATTCTCCAATTAGCTACAAAAAACAGCTATAAACCTGGCAGAAATTTGCGACCCAGCATTAATATACATTATTTTGTTTCGGTGTAGTGTAGAGTGGAAATTTTCCGGAATATTCGTGGGAGCTTAGCTTCTGACACTAGTGAATTAAGATCTGTTGATTTATGTATAACATATGAACATATAGAAAGAAACCATATGTAGGAAGAAAGAAAGTAGCCTCTCCTGCTGACACCTTCCATCTTCAAACGGCCCATCAGGAGAAGACCCATAATTTGGTGGCTACTATATTAAACTGCTGTTGCCATCTGTTTTGTTTTGTTTATAGCTCAGTTTAAATCTGTCTTAACTATGGATGATTTTTATGTGGTGTTTTAATTCTTACTCTGAAATGTTTTAACTTTTGTTGTCATTTGCTCTAAGCCTGTTCATGGGGAGGCAGAATATAAGCTGAAACCAATAAATACATAAATATAATTAAAAAGTACAAGTTTTAAGAGAACATCCTAACTACAGAGATTGTTTCTTAAATTGTGTTTTCCAAATAATTTCCATCTTATTATTTTACAGCTTTTTAAGCACAGGTTTTCCATGGTTTCTCTTCTGGTTTCTGATAACTCCTTTAAAATACTATTTGGAAAGACTTAAAAATGACTGCGGTTTCGCAATAGGAACTTTAAAAGAACTTTTAGAAAGAGCAAGTATACAAACCACATTGTGGCAAAAGATCTATTAGTGTGACCAAATTTATCCATCCTGTTATTTTTTAAATTACTGTATTTACTAGAAAGGAAGGTAATTCTGAATGTAAGATGACTCCTTGTGTTCTACCCAAAAAGATATTTATTATTGGACATAACTGTAACTTGTATATGAATTTAAGCCCCCCCCTTTTTTTTGATGGCATATTTGGGGGAAAATGTTATCTTGCATTTGAATAAATACAGTAATCTGTTCAGTTTCCAGTAGCTTTCCCCATGCAGCCAAGGATGTGTTGAACATGCATTGCAATTAAAGTAGTTATTGTAACTGTGGCAATACTATAAAATAGGGTGCAGAATAATACATGTCCTTTCTAAGGTTCTGTGTGTGGTGTTGGTTAACAGTGGCAGATTCTAATCTGGAGAACCGAGTTTAATTCCCCATTCCTCCATTTGCAGCTGCTGGGTGTCCTTGGGTCAGTTACAGTTCTCTCAGACCTGTTATCTCAAGGGCAGTTATCTCAGAGCTCTCTCGAGCCCACCTATCTCACAGGGTGTCTGTTGGGGCGACAGGAAGAGAAAGCCGCTCTGAGACTTTGTGTGAAAGGCAGGGTATAAAGCTAATCTCTTCTTTTGTTGTTCTTCTTAAAGTGTAAAGTATGGTGACCTCATAGGATTTTCAAGGCAAGGCACAAACAGAGGTGGTTTGCCATTGCCTGCCTCTGTGTTGTGACCCCGGGGTTCCCTGGTGGTCTCCCATCCAAATACTAACTAATTAGGGCTGACCCTGCTTCGCTTCCGAGAATCTGATCAAACTAGCCTGGCCCATCCAGGTCACGGCTTTCTAAGACCACAAGGATTATTTTTACAGAGTCATTATCGGAAAGTTAACTGTCAGAAGTAAACTAATCTCAGAAGCTTGCGTTAAGACTTTGCATTGTTTTTCCTGTCACATTGTTTCTTCTGACTTATCTCCCTTAGAAGCAGAAATTCTTATGGAGTTTTTACCTACCATGGAAATGCTGTGTCCTACTACATTCACTTGTTTGGTTGAAAAAGTCAGCAGTCTTCTTTCAACCAAGTAGCTAGCTTAAACTGAAGTAGCACCCTATTATTTTCACTTCTGCTCTACAACAGTTTAAAGTTGAAACCTGCATTTTGTTCACATTCAACAACAAATGTAACTTCTTTGAGAACTGCCAGTCATTAACATTTATAGGCAATTGTTTTATCTTGGTACCTACTGTGCTTTCCCATTTTATTATTTTTAAAGAGATGTGTTATGTTTCATTAAAACTCTACAACTCATTAACGCTGATAGAATGAACTGAGAAGGTGGAAGAAAAGGTGATCCTCAACTTCCCACACATCCTGTACATATTTTCTCTCAAGTAAAAAGATAACAACAAACCTCTTCCTATCTTAATAATGGGTCCAGGGATTCTTTCCTGCTCAGTAATTAAAAAGTTTATGCTGTAACAAATTTCGTACACTGGGATCAAGTTCCTGTGTCCACTGTATAGTATTGTTGCCAGTACGCTAAAGGCGCTTCAGGTTCTTTGACTTATGTGGCTAGCCAGTAAACCACACAGTGAAAACAATCTTCCAAGCAGTAAAGGGTAATAAAAAGTATTTATTCGAATAAAGGAACTCCCCAACAGCTTAATTCAGCCTGGGAAGTTCAACGAGTGGATACAACGCACAGACTTATATGCTCTTCTTGCTTCTCCTTACTTTACATCATCACTGACATCACTTAGGCATGCTCAGTTCAGTTCTCTTTGATCAGTCAGTCATCAATCTCATCTTTGGCTGACAAAATGGTAGCTGGCAGAGTTTCTTACTCCTACAACATTATGTCTGATTTATAACTTTGTTTATAACTCCCATTCTTCTGTTACCTTTCACTGAACTTTTCCAGGCTGGGTTCATTCTCAGTACAACTTTGTCAGTTCAGTTTATAACATTTGATTTTATACAGATATATATAAACATGTTTTAAAGCATTTCATAAGCTTATTCTTACTAATAGGCATATAAAACATAATATTATATGTCACTCTAAAATATTCTAAAACATTATTTATATAACTTTTTTACATATTTTAAAATAGCTTGTATCATTAAACTCTCATAGGACATCTTCAACTCTTTCAATTTCATTTTGGTCCTCTGGAATATTTTATATTATTATTTTTAAAAGAATATTTAGCACATTTAAACTGAATATTTCATCAAAATGTGTAATTCCATTTTAACCCAAAAGGAGACACTACTTTACCATCCGAATTTTGTGCCTTTAATTGGTCTCTGTAATTGGAGCCAAAAGTCATAATTTAAGGCTTCACCTGTGTCTCCTAATTGTTTCTATGACATCATCTGCCATAATCCCCTTTACACTTGAAAGCATAGTATAGTATAAATCACCTTTGTTTTTGTCTTCTTGGAAACTTTCAACTTAGTTTTTGTAATTGACCAGTTCACATCTCAAGCTGGCCAGAGTCCATCACACCTGGCATAATGGTTTCTCTTTCCCAGTAAACAGTCTCTTAACTCAAGCTAACACACAAAATATAGAATACATCTTAAAGCATTAACTGGTCTTACATATAATCATAAAGTCTTAAAACACACACAGGGATTTCTTCTATTACAATGCATAATAACTATTTAAACACAGCTTCCAGCTATAACTGTCAAAATGCAGAGTAGGATTACTATGTAACACTCAGGGAAACGTAACATGAAGTTAGTGCATATATATTTTATAGGCATTGCTTACAGGATTTAATAATCCAATAGGTTAGAATATACAAACATGATCTAGATTTTTCTCATTTGTCTATACTGAGAGATGTTTTAGAGCAAAAAGCTTTTTCAAGCTCTTCACCTTAGCCTGGCTCACGTCATCCTGACCTGGCTTGGCATAAACAAGCAGGACATCTGTATTTCAAAAGGCTTCACATAGCTATAAATCCAGAACTTTCAGACAAGTTTTCAAAGTTGGCAGAACATCACAACGTACTCCTTTTTCTCTCGTTAAACCAAGTGGTGAAAACATGCCAATTAAAAAAATAATTACTATTACTTAGTTTTACAACACAGTTCAGACCTCTAAAGCAAGATGTTAAAATCTCCAGGGGAAACCCAAAGATTTTCTTCTAAAGGGCTTTTAACACAAGAATAATCAATAAAAAATCATTTGGGCACCTCTAGCGCCCTCTACAGTATTTTGAAAACTGTACCCGTACCATTCTACTTACAGATAATTATTTTTAAATGATTTTGCCTGGAAGGAGAAGTTGGAGAAATCCTAGCAGCAACTGACTACCATCTGGACTGAGTTTGCTTTATCTTCTTTTTCTGTTTACTTAGACTGGATGCAGTCAGAGTGCATATCCTTCACCGCAGCCCCAAAGACAAGAGCTAAAAGGATCTTGACTTTTACTCTGTGTTTGAAACTTTGAGGCCTGTGTTAGCTAGCCTAGTGAATCAGCATTAGATGGATTTGCTTTGTGTATTTAAAATGTCTGGTTTATTTTGGTTGTTCTGTATCTTGAAAACTTCTATGAGCCATTTTAGGTTCCTTTGTAAATGCCCAATTTAAAACAAAACAAAAAAAGTTTGGATACGAAACCACTATTGGACAGGCTCAAAGAGAGAAAGGATAAGCAATCTCTTTTAGTATGTTGTCAGTGGAGATGCTTTTCCTCCCTGCAGCACCACAAAATTAGAAGGTACCACTGCAATGATTGTCTGGGATAACTTTATAGTTTCCCATATCTGAAGCACACAGCTCTTTCCTGTTGCTAATAAACAAGCAGCTGGCTTTTAACACAAGAATAATCAATAAAAAATCATTTGGGCACCTCTAGCGCCCTCTACAGTATTTTGAAAACTGTACCCGTACCATTCTACTTACAGATAATTATTTTTAAATGATTTTGCCTGGAAGGAGAAGTTGGAGAAATCCTAGCAGCAACTGACTACCATCTGGGCGGAGTTTGCTTTCTCTTCTTTTTCTGTTTACTTAGACTGGATGCAGTCAGAGTGCATATCCTTCACCGCAGCCCCAAAGACAAGAGCTAAAAGGATCTTATTTATTTTATTTATTTATTTAACCTTCGATTTATATACCGCCCTAACCCCCCCAATGGGGGTCTCTGGGCGGTTTACAACTTTGTAGTGCTAATCACTTTTATGGATCCCTAACTATGGGCACATTCTCAAGGGTTGGGTCAGCCTACCTAGCACCCCGGTGGTGGCGGCTCTTCCTTCTGGTCTCCGGCTTCCTTGGCTCCTTCGGTCGGCAGGACGCTCCTCTCTCCGGCGCAGTTCTTCTCCAGCGAGGCAGCCGTCTCGGTGTGTGAGTGCGTCTTGACTTTTACTCTGTGTTTGAAACTTGTAGTTTCATATCCTGTGTTAGCTAGCCTAGTGAATCAGCATTAGATGTATTTGCTTTGTGTATTTAAAATGTCTGGTTTATTTTGGTTGTTCTGTATCTTGAAAATTTCTATGAGTCATTTTAGGTTCCTTTGTAAATGCCTAATTTAAAACAAAACAAAACAAAGTTTGGATATGAAACTACTATTGGACAGGCTCAAAGAGAGAAAGGATAAGCAATCTCTTAGTATGTTGTCAGTGGAGATGCTCTTCCTCCCTGCAGCACCACAAAATTAGAGGGTACCACTGCAATGATTGTCTGGGATAACTTTATAGTTTCCCATATCTGAAGCACACAGCTCTTTCCTGTTGCTAATAAACAAGCAACTGTGAATAAAAGAATTACGGTATCTGTTACTGACTTTCACTATATGCTATAAATTCAGAGCTCTGGATATATTGTTATTCAGAAAATGTTTTCAGATGCTAAAGCTGTAGGGCATGTTCTCTTATTAATAAATTGCTTCCAATCGTACAGTTGCCTGTAATACTACAAAGGAAGCAGGAGATGAACTAAATTAAGTGCATTAGATAAGGTGAAACCATGGAAAGCTTATAATAAATTGCTTTTTTTAGTGCCTTTAAATACAGTACAGCATTGATGGACCTCGAAGTTGTCTGAAAGTAGTTTATGACTTTAAAAACTGTGAAGAACAAAAATGCAAAAAAAAACCCGAGAGAGAATGTATTATTTTAAAGGAAGTTGCGATTTCTGGTCCAGTTACTTTAATTTTTCACAAGGATATGGACAATAGCTTTTTATGTTTTCTATTTCTTAGACTTGTTCAAAAGGTATATACAATGATGGGATATGTTTGCCCACAGGCTGCTTTCTTACTGTTCACAATTTGAGCTCTCCAGGCTACTGCGGTGTGACTCAGATTTAGCATATAAATGGATACATTCCAGAACAATTTTCTGTGACCTGGCCACCTCTCGTTCACACATTGGCCTCTCCTCTCCTGCCAAAGTTTATTATCATAAACAAGTGGATTTAATGACAGCACTCCTTTCCATTTTATTGCTTGGATCTCTGTGGGCAAACATCTGAGTAC
This sequence comes from Gekko japonicus, assembly GCF_001447785.1. NCBI lineage: Eukaryota > Metazoa > Chordata > Lepidosauria > Squamata > Gekkonidae > Gekko > Gekko japonicus. The sequence continues at coordinate 1,488,104 of NW_015164669.1, forward strand.
TCTCATCTATTGCAAAAGCCCAAAGCACCAGAGGACTTGGACATTCTATAGCGCTATTATTGCTAATGATGCTGTCAAAAACAAAACAAAAATGAAAGTGTTTTATAAAGTCAGTGGCAGGGTCCTATTTGCAGCAATCATAGTGAGGTCAGGAAGCTATGCCATTAAGATAACTGCGCCTTTACAGATACAACATTCCTGATCTAGTAACTGTGGCAATCATGAGGTTGTTCTGGCCTCATGTACTCCTTCCCATTTTCTCCTGTATGAATTCTCCCAGTCTCATATGTGGTTTGCTTAAACCAGAGCTAGCCAGATTAATGGTCACTGGGTTTTTGCATTAATCAGTATTTACAAACCCAACAATAGCTGGTTTCAACAAGAACAGTCCTGGCTGCTCTTTACCACTGTCAGAGCTGTTTCATAGATAATACCAGGGCATTTGGGGGACGGTACTCATTGGTAGTGACTAATGGCTCCTTCCTTCCTTCCTTCCTTCCTTCCTTCCTTCCTTCCTTCCTTCCTTCCTTCCTTCCTTCCTTCCTTCTTCAGAGCCCCTATCATCAAATGATCTTGAGCAGTGACTAAAAAAATAATACATTATTTACTAAAGGAAAATATGTTAGACAGAAATTTGGCAATCAAGTAGGTTGTGTCTTCCGATAGGGATCGGATAGGGAATATTATCTCCTTGAAGTTTATTAAACGAAGAGCATGTTAAAAGCTATGAAATCCAATGGTTCCTAAAAGTGGTAAAAAACTGACATTCCACTATTTTGTGAGGCAGAGTGTCAATTTTACCTTGACCGCAAGAGCAGACAGTCTGAATGCGGAATATGACAAAATCTGTCCTGTAATACTTCAGAGGAGATGGCATTAAGGCAAGGTGAAGCAGATGCCCTAACAAGGTGGGGGAGGGTGTGAGATATACATGAGATATACATAATGGCAGAGTTCAAGGAAGTGAAATTCCAAAAAATTGACTCAGGCATACCCCTGCAAGAGCGAATCACTGTACTGTTAGAATCCAGCTCTGTAAGGTGATGCTGGACAAGTGAAAGGGCCTTTGCCTTACATAGCAAGAAGATATCTTCAGTTATAAGCCCTAGCTGCCTTAATCCAGCATCTACTGTCTTCATCCATTGAGAATGTTAAGAAACTGGATGAAGAAAGAATAGCAGACCTTCAGCTTCCAAAGCAAAAATAATCCTTCGCCTTAACTTGGAAACGCAGAGCCATGCTCTAGCTTCCAATCCCTTTTGGCCGAGTTCAGCTCTGAGAGACTCCCATTATCCTATTATAAACTGACATAGGGGATGGTCAAAAGATTCCGAGATCACTGAAATCCAGATAGCGAGCCCATATGGTAACTGGGGTATTATTTTACTGGCATCTTTCTACAGGGCTCTTTTAAGACCTGACTCTCGTGCACTAGTCTGCCACACTCAGCTAGAAGCAGACAGCACAGACCTTCCAGAACAGTCTAGTGGGGAGCAGCAGAGGAAAGGGGAAAATGGGGGGAAATTGGCACAACTTTATATATGAGCACTGGCACCTTTTAAACAATGAAGGCAGTGTATAATACTATGCTTTGGTTAAAGATAACCATAGAAAGGAGGCATGGAGGCGAGATAGAACATACATGCTCGTGGCATTCTCCTAATCTCAGAAAAGAGAAGATAAAAACATACACAGCTCCTGCTGTTTGAGCAGAAATCCGCTTGTACATTGGAGAAGAGTTGCCAGGAACTTCAGTTTCCCCATATTTTATCATGTACTTCAAAATATGCCCATACCCTCTGGAGAATTTTCTCAGGAGTGCAAAGGGTTGCAGCTATGAGAATGACTGTTCCCTTGCACGTGGAAATGCTTCTGCTTGCACAAGTGAGAATTTGGATGAAAGCCCAAGACTTAATTATTCAGAAAATAACTTTTTAAAACTGTAAAATACAAATCCAAGGCTTAGATCCAGTGGAGTACTTCCACAGGCAGAAGGAGTGAAACTTTTTTGCTTTCCTCCTCCTGCTGCAGCTGCCCTCAATCTCCCCCCCCCCCATCATGCTGTTTCTGAATCTGTCCAAAACTGATTTAAGACATCCCTACTGTACACACTGTTAACTTTGCACACACTGACCACAGTCAGAAGAATGAGACATAAGGCCTGTTGCCTCACCATACTCATAATAACTGAAACATGTTCATGTAGTTTGAGCAAAGGAGGAATATCTTTTAGCTGTACATACTAGAGTCGGATTCGACTGGCTTTCGAGCAAGGGAACCTTTACCTTTACTTACTGTACACACTGTTAACTTTGCACACACTGACCACAGTCAGAAGAATGAGACATAAGGCCTGTTGTCTCACCGTACTCATAATAACTGAAACATGTTCATGTAGTTTGAGCAAAGGAGGAATATCTTTTAGCTGTACATATGGTGCTAAGAGGTTAAGACGCTGAGCTGCAGACCGGAAGATCTGTAGCTCGGCAGTTCGAGACCCTAGTGCGGCGTGAAGGAGTGAGCTCCCGTCTCTGGCCCCAGCTCCTGCCAACCGAGCAGTTCAAAAGCAAGAAATTGCAAGTAGGTAAATAGGTACCGCTTCAGTGGGAAGGTAACAGCATTCGGTGCGCCTTGGCATCTAGTCATGCTGGCCACATGACCATGGAGAAGTCTTTGGACAGTGCTGGCTCTTTGGCTTGGAAACGGAGATGAGCACCGCCCCCTGGCTTTCAAGCAGGGAAACTTTTACCTTTACCTATGGTGCTTTTAGATTGGTGGTGCTATGCATTTTTATACAGTGTTTTAATATTCCATTGTTTTCAACTGCTTGTATAATGTTTCATTGTATTTTATATTATTGTTACCATACTGGCAGGCATGTGAATATTTTAAATAAAGGAATGCAGCAAACCTTTGAAAGTAGTAGCTTTGCACCAGGGCTGGATGAAGGCCAGCTGATGCCCTAAACACAGCCCAACAATGGTGCCTCTCAGCCCTTCCGTTGCTTAACTGACAAGACATCAAGACTCAATAAACGCTGAAGGTGAAATAAGAGATTAAAAATTCAGTTTTCTTCCAGGCCATCCCTTGAGTCAAACCCCACAATTATACTAAATATAAACTTTTTTATTTATTTATTTAGCAGTAAGCAATATAAACAAATATAAACAAACAGGAAAAAATGCAAAATTTAAACACATTTTAATGGATTTTTAAGCGAACTTGTTATAAGGGGAAAATGCAAATACAAAAATTTATTGAAAACTATTTTAATCACCCTCCCAAAAATTATAAGGCAAAATATAATCTGATATTATCTCTATTGACGTTACATGATCTCGAGAGCATACTAGTCCATTTTTGAAAATTCTCTTTCTACAAAAATTGATATTGGTGGACATTTTTTTTTTTTTTAAAAAAAGATATTCTATTGGTGAAATATTTGTAGAAAACAAAACATCTTTTATTCCATTGCTTTCTAACCTTGAAGATATATAGCATTTCAATATACATGGATGAAAAGATCCAAAGATGCTTATTGTTGCCAGCTTATAACTTTTATTTATACTTTAAAAAGTTTTCTCCAACTTTTTAAAATTCCAAAGTCTTTGATCAAGTCCTCAAAACTAATCTGGCATAACAAATCTATGAAATCTGCTTCTATACTTAGCAGAGACAAGGAATATAGCCTGTCTTGTTGCGCAGTTGACCCTGCTGCCCCTCCCCCTCAGTGCTAGTGGTTCCACTCCCTACCATAACAGAAGGAATGGCTGAGAAAAATAATAGCCTGTCTTGTTGCACAGTTTACCTTGCTGTCCCCCCTTCTCAGTGCTAGTGGTTCCACTCCCTATCATTTCTTATGAATAGCCATAACAGAAGGAATGGCTGAGAAAAATATTTCATCTTCAAGGTGCCCTCTTTCCTTGGTGCCCTAAGCACGTGCTTATTTTGCTTAACAGTTAATCCAGGGCTGCTTCTCACCTTCCCCATCTCCTGCACTCCTCAATTCACGTGCATTTCACCTCCTACTTTCAGTCATTATCATATGTAGGGTATGCTTTGTAATAAACATAATAAAATGCATATAGAAAATGCATCTTTAACATTATCTTTCTGTACAAGGGTTCAGACTGTTAGCAGAAAGTGTTCCTAGCTGTGCTTTGATGAATCCACAGAAAATAACTCATTGAAAAGCTTCCGAGCTTGGAGGGCCCTTCTTCTCCAGTAGGCACCACTGTCTCCTCAGTCACACCCTTCTTGCTGGTTTACTGTCATGAGAAAAATCAAATAGGGTTGTTTGATAACATGGGCGTGGCAAGGCTTGTGAGTAGGAACCAGTGCAGTCTTTTTATCCCACTGTCAACAGTTCTTGAAGATGTAGAAGCTACATAATTAGTTTGCAGGTTCTAAGAAATGAAGTAAAACAGATAAAAATTTCTACCCTAACTTGAAAACTTCAGTTACCTGGCATTTGCTTTCTCTCAGTAAGTATTTGTGTGCATGGAGGAAGCTAGTTGGCTGTCATGCACCCACCCACCAACCCAAAACAGAGAGACTACTATTCATTTTCAATTTCCACTCTGCAGGTGTGCTGGAGGTGTCGGGCCAGCCTGGGCTATGGACTCCAGGTTACAAGACCCCACCTGAACATAGCAGCCAATCCACTAATGCTACTCAGAGTGATTAATTATTTTCATTCCAGAATGTGAGAACATATTGATGAGTTGGGGTGATGAGATTTTTCCAGCCTAGCTGTCTCCATCCCACTGGTTCATCTGAATAAATGTCAGCCATTCTTACGATGAACCAGTTTTCCCTGCTCTCATCCGCAACAGTTCTTACTAGGTATCAGAACAGAATCAAACCCTAAAGAATATACTGGGAAAACTAGAGAAAATCCTTCCCTGAGGCCAACTGATAATCTTTGGCACTGAACAAGCCATATACTGGGATTGTTACATGTACACCTCCAGTCTTGAACATGTTTGTCCCCACCATACACTTGAAATGAAGGTCATAACTATAAATCAGTTTGATATAAGGTCTGAAGAAGAGGGAGGCATATTGGTGAATAAAAAATTAGCATGGGCTTTAGTTGATTCATTGGCAGAAGGACACAGGCTACATATTATAACTTGGACTGTAGCAAATGCTTTTGCTGTGTGTGCAGGTAATTGTTTACTACTAAAACATTGCAAACCAAAGGGAAGACACATGTCTCTAAGTGCTCCAGGACATGACAGAAATTGTAATTGACTCACAACTTCCCAGTACTTCTTCAGCACTAACCTCTGACAGTTTGTAGATGTCTCTCTCATTCACACTTTGGGGTGTTCAGTTCTGCAAAAATCAGTGCACACACAGGGAGAGTGCTTACTTGCCTGATTACATTTGAATCAACTCTTTTGCCAGAACAGAATGTTTGACAACTCATTTGTGTTCACAAAGAATGCAACAGATGAAAAGGTGACTAGAAACATTTCACCAGTAAGGGGAATAATTGTATAGCGTATAGTTTTAGTGCCACAGTATTCAAATTAGAAGCAAACCTTGATGTGTCTTTTGGCAAGAAAACTTTGTGTTGATTTCTCTTGAGTAATGTATTTGTAAACACTTCAGGGAGGGCAGGATATAAATCCAAAAATAAATAAATAAATAAATTAAAATAAAAATAAAAACCTGCTGAAAACAGAAGGAGCTTGATTGTTACTGCATCAGATATTATAAGAGAAGGTTGTGGAAAGTATGCCTCCTATTCAGCTGGGGAGAGGTGGATGGGAAGGGTGCATACTGAAGCCTTTCAGGCATGTTTAACAAGGCCCTTGTAGATTATATAGTCCATACGATAGCCCTGTCTTACTCTTTTGTCTGCTGTTTGGTATTATCTCAACTGGTTTAGTATGGTTAACGGATGTTAAAAGAGACAAATGATGGAAAATAAGGGTCTTAATTAGAGCGAATGTATAATAAATATATCAGATGAAAAGCATTGTATTGGAGCTGATCCACTAGATATGTCATTTTATCCTCTTTGGGATAAAAGAGATAACCGTCTATCCAAACATACTGATGTACAAGACTTAAGTTTCATAAGGACAACAGTTCATGATCATTATGCACTTCTCTTAATTGTGTGAGCTCCCATTAAATCACAGTTTGCAGCCCTCGAGAGCAAAATTTTGGATTGTTCAACGATTCAATAGCCAAATGCAAAGCAATTTAAAGGACTGCCATCTACAACAGACAGAGTAGGTAATTTGGAAGCTCAGACAGACACCTCATCAAAGCTGAGTGCTTCAAAAGAATGAACTTGCAGACTTTTGTAAAAACAAAAAACTAGAGAAAGTTGGAGGAGGAGGAGATAAATGGGCCCATTTGCAAGACTCTTATCAGGACTGAGCTGAGAAGCCTTTATCAGTTTATGCACAAAGTATTCAATCATGTCTTTATAAACAAACAAATGGGAATAATACTGAGGGGGAAAACATTCATAAATCACAATAGCATATCATTAAAATATAATTATTAATTGCTAGACTGTCCGTATGACATTCTGAAAAAATAAAATGCAACAGATACAGCATGAATTGACTTGCAGTACAGACGCCAAGGAGCCGCGGTGGCTCAAGTGGTTAAGACGCTGAACTGCAGGCTGTGGAAGGTCGATAGTTCAGCAGTTTGAGGCCCGAGTGCCGCATGACGGAGTGAGCTCCCGTCTCTAGTTCCAGCTCCTGCCAACCTAGCAGTTCGAAAGCAAGAAATTGCAAGTAGTTAAATAGGTACCACTTCAGTGGAAAGGTAACAGCGTTCCGTGCTCCTTGGTGTTTAGTCATGCTGGCCACATGACCACGGAAACGTCTACAGACAGCGCTGGCTCTTTGGCTTTGAAACGGAGATGAGCACCGCAACCCTAGAGTCGGATTCGACTGGCTTTCGAGCAAGGAAACCTTTACCTTTACTTTACAGACGCCAAATTAGCACAGACTGGAAAAAGATAATGACAGTATATGGCTGAATGGTGCCCTTCAGATCTTTAACAATTCAACGAAACTAATACTTTTTCAAGAAATAAAATTACCATTTAATATCTACAGTACATGAACACAAAAATACAAGAAAGTTTTTATTCTTAACCCAGCCACTTCCATTTTATCTGTTACTGATAAATATTGTTTATGTGTGCATGTGTATGTGACTTCCATACCTGTTGGACATCACTGTGTCCTCTGAAATGTGCGTGAGAGAAAAGCTAGGCTGTTTTAGCAACATCAGACAGTGCACCTTTATATATTGAAGATTTTCACTTCTTAGCCACCAGGCGTGTGGTACAGTGAATATTTGAATTATTATTTATTAATTAAATTCTATTTTAAACTGCCATTCCCCAAAGGACAGGCCTCAGAGCAGTGTACAACAATATTGTATAATACATCATTAAAAGCCAATTAAAACCAACAAAACACAGCAGGTAGCCTAACAAATGGTGCTAAAAATTCTAATGCTGGTGGGCAGTGCCAAGAAGATGGAACCATCACTGTCCTCAACCAAATACCTGGCGGAACCTCTCTGCCTTATAGGCCCTGCAGAACTACATCAAGTCCCACAGGGCATGGATGTTATTCAGCAGAGAGTTCCACCAGGTTGGAGCCAGGGGAGAAAACGCCCTGGCTCTAATCGAGGACAGCCAAATATCTCTCAGGCTGGGGACCACCAACAGATTTTGACCTTCTGAGTGCAATGCTTTCCTGGGGGTATACCAGGAGAGACGGTCCTGAGGATGCAAAGGTCCCAGAACCTGATCCAATACTCCACTAGAAGCCAGTGCAGCTCATGCAGCTCAGGATGGATGTGTGCTGTACACAGAGTCCCCGTAAAGACCTGCACAGCCGCATTTTGTACCAGTTGGAGTTTCCAGGTCAGCATTCCAGACTGGAGGTGACCATTGCATAGATTACTGTAGCTAGATCAAGGCAAGACAGGTAGGGGGCCAGTTTTCTGACCTGGCACAGTTGGAAGAATGCCAGTCTGGCAACATTAGTGACCTGGGCCTCCATTGTTAGGGAGGCATCCAGAATCACATCCAGACTCTTAATGGTTGGTGCCAGTCTCAAGGGCACACCGTCATGAGCCGTGAGTTGACACCCCAAACTGGAATCTCCCCACCCCAGCCACAGAGCCTCCATCTTAGACAGATTCAGTCTCAGTTGGCTCTGTTTCACCCATCTCACCATAGCCTCCAACTGGGAGTGTGCACCAAAAAAAACTTCGGAATTTTTCGGGTTTGGATATACCAAACCCCAAAAAAATCGGTATTTTCTGATATTTTCTAATCCCAGTATTGGTATGATACTGGGGTTTCGGAATTATCAGTTTTGCTGAATATATTCAGCTCAGTTATACTCTATGGGGACTCTTCCCATAGGGTATAATTCCCTCCCCAGAAGTCAGGCGGGGGGGGCAGACTCCTATTATTGAAGGGGAAAGCAAATTGCCTTCCCTTAAAATTGCCTTCCCTTCAATGAAGGGAGTGTGCTGATTTGGTGTCATGACTCCAGAGACTAAGGGGGTTTAAAGTTTAAATCCTCCCTCTCTGGAGTCATGCTGCAGAGGCGGCAGGCTTCCTTCATTGAAGGGAAGTGATAGGAGCCTGCCCCCCCCCATGCAACTTTGGGGGGGATTAAATGCCTCAAAGGCCAGCTGGAGAAGGGAGAAAAGATTGGAGGGGCATTTAAACATTTCTTCCCATCCCTTCTCCAGCTGGCCTGCAGCCGTGGGCCAGCTGGAGAAGGCTGGAGAGATCAGGGAGGCATATTTAAACGCCTCCCTCTTCCTTCCCCAGCCGGTAAGCCAGCTGGGAAAAGAATCAAAGGGAGGGGGATTTAAACTTGGAAGGGAATGGGATTGCTGAATAGAATCTGATTTGAATTCTGGGGAGCCTGAATAATTCTGTATAGGCATTATACGGGGGGGGCGGTCCAGCTCAGCCAAGCGAATGCACATTCCTACCTCCAACCCCTCAGTCAGATTTACAGGGGCAGTATCCAGCCGACCACCCATCATAAGATAAAGTTGGGTGTCATCAGATGTCATCAGCATACATACATATTTGTCCAAGAGACGAGATACCTCCTGTGTTGCAAGCTGTGCCAGGAAACAATAGCTGTAAGACTTATAAGAGGCCCCAAGAAACTAGTGACAGTAAAGAATAACATTTAGTAGTATTTTTCCATCTATAACTTTATATGCTAGGATCTTTTGAAATTCACTGGGTTTTGCTAAGGAATGATGAAACACTACATATTCCGTGGCAGAAAGATAATATGCAATCTTGGGTTCTCTTAACACAAAGGCTTTGTTCAGATAATGTATAAACCTGTGGTTTATTTAAACCAATTGTGATTAGTGAGATACCTGAATATGTGCTACTCTATAACTATGGGTAGTCAGGGTATATCAGACCACGACACATGAACCAGCTCCAGAGGAGTGGCAACACCCCACTATAGGACAGGATACCAGCTGTCTCTTTACAGGAGGGACAGGAGGATGGTGAAGGCAACAAAAACTGTATTTGTTGATGCAAACCACAATTTGATTGCTGGTCTGCAAGAACAGGCATGGTTTAACAAACTAACCATAATACCACGGTCTCTTATTATGTCTGAACTGAGCCATTGATTATAACTAAGCAATTGCCTGATACACTAGGAGCTATTCTGCCAATATTTTCACCCCTAAATCAGCCTTACATAGCAGGAAGGATAGAATTTTAGGGAATGGTGTCATATAACATTAATTAACTTGAAAAAATGGAATGGGAACACCCCAGCATTACTTTGGTGATTTATCCATCACAAGTTAATGTGTTTTTTGGTCACAAGAGTTAGAGTTGATTTCATGTCATAGGAAAGACCTTTGGAACCTATGTTATAGAAATAATCACAGGAGGTAGCTGATTCAAGTGAGGGAAAGAATTTGGATTTTATTGTAAATGATTTCATGCTGCCTTGATAGTTTCAAATTTTGCCATTGAAAAGTTTGATTCCAATAGTTTACTGGGATGTGGATACTGTATTCTGGGTTCAATACAACAATAGATCCTTCTGTGTTTAAACTACTCTGTATCTACAAGATATAGGAAAAATAATGTTTAAGGTAAACACATTGCCTTGAGGTTTAGCCCATTCTAGAGATTATTTAAATCACTGGATCAAATTGGCAGAAACTGTAAGCAGTCTGCTAAGAATATGCAATTTACTAAAAGGCTCAGCCTGAACAATGCCAGTTCATACATACTGGAAATGCTCCAATTTAAACAAAATTATTTCCAAGACCTGGGAACCATCAGAAACCTTCCAATCTCACTATCTATGAACATATGAAGCTGCCTTATACTGAATCAGACCCTTGGTCCGTTAAAGGCAATATTGTCTAATCAGACCGGGTCTTGGGCAGAGGTCTTTCACATCACCTACTACCTGATCCTTTTAACTGGAGATGCCGGGGATTTATCTGGTGCCTGCTATTTAGTTTTGTTTTCTTGAGCAGCAGGAGGGGCTTGGTCAGTCAAAAGAGAATGAATATCTGCATGACAGTGACACCACCCACATGGAGGCATTTCCACTTTCCACATCAGCAGAGGAAGAACTCCCCTTGTATCTAGTAATAGGCTGGGGGGAAGGGATAGATGCACAAAGCATATCTCTTTCCCAAACACAACAGGTAGTTAGCATCAGCGAGACTGCACCTCCTGCAGTTTGTTAGCACAGTTTAGGTCCCCTTACCTGTAGTGATAGACAGGTCAAAGTCCTGCCCATTTATTTATCCCTGTCCTCTGAATCTGGTTGGAGTGTTCAGTGAATCAGTAACAACCAAGCAGAGCCCTTGGAACCTTAAGAGCAAATGGGAGGGGGGAATTGAAGCAAAGGGCATTTTCTCTCCAGAGAGGGTTTAGTTGCCAGTGAGGCAGATTAGGGAATTCTTTGTCTGAGGAGACAGGGTTTCTTTCACAGTCTAATTTCTGAGAAGCCAGCTGGTAAGTTGTGGTGCCCAGCAGTAAGTCACACTCAGTGTTTTAATTATCCCTTGTTAGTAATCCAAAGTTGATGGAAGCTAAAGGGGCAGATCATGGTCTTATTTGAAAGAAATGTGGTAGCTCTAATCTGGGATTCAGTAACTGAGGGACCACTCATTTATAATTTTCTCTCAAAGTGCAAAATGGCTGTTATTTGCTCACTACCTTCAGAAAACATTGTTTCGTTGTTTCTTCATTTATGCCCCACTTTACCCCCAATGGGGACAAATGAGGCTTATAATATTCTCCCCGTCTCCATTTTATCCTCACAACAACCGGATGAGGTAGGTTAGGCTGAGTGTGTGTGACTGGTCCAAAGCCACCCATGAACCAGATTCCGTGGCAGAGTGGTGGTTTGTACCTAGGTCTCTGAGAACCTAGTCCAACACTCTAACCACTACACCACAATGGCTCTTATTAGTAACTGTTTCTTAGTACTTTTGTTCAGCAGAAGCTAAGACTTACATTCGTAGATCTTATAAATTTGTACATGAGTATCCAGGATCCTGGTGTCAATGCTATTTCTAAGTCAACCCTTTTCTGGTGAGTAGATAAAAGTTACTTTGTGCTCATCTGTCACCTGAGGAGTTTAGGTGCTAATGTACCAATTTATGCAACTACCTAAAGAACTGGAATCCTTTCTTCTAATTGCCTCAGATTTAGCGTGGAGGATCCAATGGTAAGGGTATAATTGCTGAAAAATTCATCTCAGGGTTTTTTTGGGGGGGGGGAGTTACATTCATAAATATGTTTTCTACTGAAATAATTGAAAGTAACTATTGGATTGACTTCTCAATATGCTTAGCTTTATTTCAAATATTAAAAAACGACTTTTGAAAATGACAGACAAAATATCCCACATCTGTCTCCTGGTCTCCCGTAGTTTGTTGACTCACTGTTGCAATTGCTGCAAAGCTGCCACAACATGGTTGTGGAAATTGGTGTTGGACAAACATGGTCACTGTTGTTATGGCACAAAAGCAATATAGGTTGTGTGGTCTCATTATATAGACCTAAGAGTTTGGTTAATGTATCTGTTTTTATTATCTTGTTTCCTTTGCTTATTGCTTACTGGTGCTTTTCAGTTAAATGTTGCTTTTATTCAGCATCTTTTATCATTGTTTATATGCTATATTTTAACTTTAGATACTTTGTTTTTAGTGCCGCAAGTCACCTTGAGCATTTTCGGTGAAGAGGTAGCCAATAAATATTCTAAATAAACAAATAAAATGGTGACATTGCCCTACTTTTAATAAGTGTTTTACTTTGCTTTCTCTTTCTTGTTTCCTAAGTAACTGCGGGATTGTTGCCCTTGGTACAAATGAAACATATAGAGAGAGCCTTTACTTGAGTTTTCCCCCACAGTTTAAATTTAGCTTTCAAGGACTGAGGAGGTCTCTTTCAGCTCCCTTAATTGTTGGAGCTGTAAAATGTGTATGCAAGACACATTTTGCTTTTGAAATAGTAACTACTTGATGCATTCAGAAAGACATATTATGTGGCATCATCTTTTACTCTTTGTTATTTGTAGGTGACTTTATTCAACTTTAAGAATACTCCTCTTTCAGTATAGCTGTGGGGGGAGACATTTATAAGAAAATTCAGTGGCACCTTACTGTATGAACTTTACATGTATGTTATGACACAGTATGTATTTAATCTGTTACATATATATCCTGCTCTGCTGCTTTAAAATGTTTACAATACAGAACACACCATCATAAAATAAATATGTCAGTTAAATCACAAGATAAACAAAACAAAGAACACCAGTTAAAACATTTCTAAGATCCATCCTGATCTAATTTAAAACCAATATTATATAAACTAAGCACCGTGGGCAATACTGCTAATAACAAGACTTTTCTGCTATTTAAAAGGCCATATGCTATTTTATTAATCTCGGTTTATACAATATTCTTTTGTTGTTGTTGATTTCCAATCGTCCTCAGAAGACATATATTCTACATTCCAGAATATCGAAGAACGGAAGGCTTCATTCAATGTCTGATTGCCAATCACAGATCTTAACAATTTTTTCTGGAATGTCGTCAATCAGATATCGAGTGAAGCTTTCCATTCTGCAATTTTCTGGAATATGAAATACATGTCTTCTGAGGAAGATTGGAAATCAACAAAACAAGTTTTGTCCACCTAGGGACTCAGGGAGGGAGGGAGGGAGGGAGAGAGAAAGAAAGAAAGAAAGAGAAAGAAAGAAAGAAAAAGAAAGAAAGAAAGAAAGAAACTATTTCTGGATTTGGGAAAGAGAAATTGGCCAAACATTGACTAATTACTGGACTGAATCTTTGTAAAAAATCACCTGGACTGAATTATTTCTATTGAAACTTTATTAAGTTGTATTAAGTTGTAGGAGTATAAATACAGGCATCTATATATATAACTACTGTAAAGAGATTGAAAGGGTATTGTATAAATAGAGATTAATAAAATAGCATATGGAATTTTAAATAGAAAATATTGCCCACAGTGCTTAGTTTATATAATATTGTAGTCTAGTGTAGTTATAATACAGGGGAATATGATCCCTTGCAGCTTGTAGTCCCATTTAAAGTATGATACAGTAGTCCTCCAATCCCAATGTTATCAGGGTATGTGTGACCATAGTTTGGTCAAGACTATTTTCAGTACCTATTTTTCAAGGAGCAGGGCAAACTTGAGAAGCCTCCCCAAACTGCTTGTTTCCTTCAAAGGTAGTTATCCTATCCAGAACAGTCTATGGCCCTACCAACTCCCCTTTGGTCATGCCTGGATTCATCCTCAGTTTGTTTGTCCACATTAAACTCATAATTGCCTCCAGAAATCAGTTCAGTGTATCTTCTGCACAGAGTTGTGTCATCAGAGTATGGACAGTACTTTACTTTAACTCTCTCTGTGACCACATCCAGCACTTGCAGGTAGATGCAGGGCTTGCAGCGAGTGGGGCAGGTAGATGCAGGGCTTGCAGCGAGTAGATGCAGGGCTTGCAGCGAGTGGGGCAGCGGCACAGCCGCAGGCCTGAACTACCACTGGGAAATCAGACCCTCCAGCTGATCGACGGGCCACGTGCTCCCTGCCAATCAGCTGAAGCCCTTTAAATCTCTGCAGGAGGGAAGAGAGAAGGCTGGTCACGGGTGAGCATGGCTTGGGTGTGGGGCTTGAGGCAGGGCTTGGGTATTCCCACACACCCCTAGAACATTCCTCCAAATCCCCCTGCTGGAGCAATGAGGGGACCTAGCAACCCTAGGGTTTGCTATAAAAAAGTGGTCAGTTACTGTGCCCTTGGGCAGAGTCCGTTACCACTGTATGTTTCAACAGCAAACCAAGTGGGCTGGTATGTGGAATTATTGTAACTATTTCAGTAAGAGGCTTTCTTAAGGTATCTCAGTCGTAACCTACTCAGTAGGAAAGGAAGGGGAGCAAAGGTACTCACTGTCTTAAGCACACAGAACAAATGAAAGTAAGTGGAATTATAGTATATGTGTGTATTGATTTTGCCCTGACCTGGATAGCCAAGCCTAGCCCAATCTTATCAGATCTTAGAAGCTAAGCAGTGTTGACCCTGTTCTATATTTGGATGGGAGACCACCAAGGAATACCAGGGCTATTACACAGAGGCATGTAATAGCAAACCACCTCTGAATGTCTCTTGCCTTGAAAACCCAACAGGTTTCAATGGGATCAGCTATGGGGGAAAGATATCAGCTAGTCAGGCATTAAGAGAAAATTGGTACAAAATATTTTTAGATGGTATATAGCTCCAAAGGATATTGAGAAAGCAAATAAAAACTACAAAGGAAAATGTTGGAAATGTCAAGATAGAGATAGAACTTTCTTCCATATGTGGTGGACGTGTAAAAAAGCAAAAAAGGTATTGGAAGGAAAAATGCAGAATATATTAAACTTTAAATTTCCTATGGAAGCCAAGAATATCCTACTGGGTATATTGACTAACAATTTGCCAAAATTTTTGGAAGAGATATACAAATACATGGCGACAGTGGCTAGAATTATCTATGCAGTAAAATGGAAACTAGATGTTTGTCTGCACTTAGAAGAGTGGGAAAATAAACTTGCCAAATATACGGTGATGGCGAGATTAACAATTTATTGGAGAAACAGATCAGATGAAATTTGAGGAGAAAAGAAGTGTGTACTATGCAAATATGAGAAGTCTAAAATAACTGTATTGTATTCAGTTGTATTGCAATGAAAAAGCAGAATGAGAATCAGTTCTTTTTTTTTTTGAGAATCAGTTCTAAATGCAACACGTTGAGTATAAATGTGTGTAAGGAAGTGGGTTTTGAGGAGAAACACTTTTAAATTAATTTTCTAAGATATATAATAGTCCTCCCTTCTGTATTTTTGTTATATTACCTTCTTGCCAAAAGTAATAGCAAGTACGTAGAAATGGAGAAAACATACAGTATTGAGTATGCACCAATGGTGAAATTAATAATTCAGTTGAAAAACAGAGTAGTTACAAAATTTGAAATGTAAAATGTGGAATACAAATCTATCTCAAAAGAAGTAAGTTTTGTAGTATTTTATAAACAGTGACTCAAAAACTTTTCACTGTAATAGGGGGTGTTGGGGAGTAATATTTTCTATTTCATATATTTTGTTATATATAGGCACACGGGCAGGAAAATGTGGGGGGGAAGCGTGGCTGTTTGCCCCGGGGCAAAATAACGCGCGGTTGCGCCAGCAGACGTACCGTGGAGGTCCTGTGGTAGGGGGGAGGTGCCGAGCACACCACAATCCTGCGGCGCGGCAAACAGGTGTTTTTTTCCTCCGGACACCAAAGTGTGCGCATGCCCCGTTGGGTGCTCGTGCGCATCCCATGGACAGTTGAAAAAAATAAAACCTTTATACGAGGGGGCATGGGCGGGCGCCGGAACTACCACCGGAAATGCCCTTGCCCCGCGGTTACCGGAAACTAGTACCTCTGAGGTACTGGTTTTTAACTGCGCATCTTCGGCGGGAAGCCTCGGGTTCGCCACGGGAGCTCTACGCATTCCAGATGTGGTGGTGAGATCACACCCGGAAAATCCGCCTATCTTCCGTCTCTCTAACGTGCCTAATGCTCTGTGTGACCGCAGTCAAAATTACCCTTTGATATATATAATTATGATGTGTAATCTTTTTAATTTTCTTTTTATCTCTTTGTTTTTCGAAAATTAAAAAAGAAAACCCTATGGGGTTGCATAAGTATATAATATGGAATGTAAAACTAATGTATATACAGATGCAGTTATGGCAAGAAATATAAACTGCTGAGACTTAAATTAATAAAATAAAGTCAAACTGTGCAATTTCACAGGCTATAATCACACTCTATGTATGGCCTGCACACCTAATTTTGGTGACTCAACAGGAGGTTGGTTCAGTATCCTATATTCATAGCAAAAAATAGGCTTAATCACAAGTATAAATATCTAATGGTGTACCTTAACCACCACCATGTATGAAAAAAGACTTCTACTACGTTTCCATTAGATTGTTCATTGCCCACAATCTTTGTCAATATTGAAGGTTAATTACACTATTACACTATTATATAACTGCCAACAATCATGGTCCTGTCCAGATACTCTAGTAGGGCGATTAACAGTGGTCCCCCCACTTACAGCTGTTCTGCCTTGCGGCATATTTTTCATTCTGCATTGCCTCCCGCTTTTGATTCACTGTATATTTTTAATTCACTCTGCATTTCTGCCAGGTTATTTTTTAATTCTGCATTGCTCAGCTCTCAGTTCAGTTCTCCTCTGCTGTTTCCCTGGGTTTTCTGAATGCTGTTTTGCCCCAGTTCCACACCAGAGTAAAACTCTTTTGGATTTATTGTCCCTGCCCTTAAAGGACCATCTTAGCTCACCTTTCCCCCAGATGAGTGTACTCGTGTCCAGGCTGGAACAGGCTTTGAAGCTTGTATTCCATGGCAGCCATCTGCAGAGAGTATCTTGAGAGTGGCTTTCCGTTGCCCTGCACCCTTAAGTGGCGCAGAAGCAACACCACTGCATTACCCCTTCTTTGGTTTATTAGTTTTCACTTCATGCTTGAGTCTATGGTGATTTTTCTCCAAAACCAATGAATGGTGTGTAAATCAGGCTTTGACAGATGATGCAGTGAATTTTCAAAATGTATGGGGGGAGGATGGAAAGGCTTGTTTTTCGAGTCTGGGAATGGTTCCCCTCTGGATGGGTATTCCTGCATTGAACCGCAGCCACAACATGCATGGTGCCCCACAGCTCCCCCACGTTATCTGAAATTTCTGAGTGGAACCATGATGTTGGCCACTGGACATTGAGCAGTGTGCAATGCAGGGGTTGTTCTTTTAGCAAACATTTGCTTTGGTTCCACAAAATCTGCCATCACACATTTCGGTGTACTTCAGGACCATATATTAATGTTTTTTAGTACTGTTGACGCATGCACACTACTTTGAGTCCTGGATGGCAATTGTCCCTAAGCATCATTTTACTGATGGGGGGCAGAGGAAAACACTGCTTGGAAGACTGGGATGTGGACTCCAGGAGTATGCCGCCCCGTGATTGAATTTGGGTGACTTTTTTCATAGTAATGCAGAATACGTAATCTTGGATATTTTGCAGTTCCAGGGGGGAAACCCCGGAGGTGCAGAAGTACAGGTATTGAATCCAGAGTAAAGGCAAACAGGATCAGGGTATAGAGAAATGGTGGGATAAATATGCATGCAAAAAGGACCAATGTAATCACTGTTCCCTCTAAGCTGCGTGCATGAGTGGCTTGTCATTAACACAGGAAGCCCCACTCAGCAGCAGTCTGGAGCTGCGCAGGGTCTTGTACTGCCCATTGCCCATTTTAAGATTATAGCAGTTATATTCTGCCCAGGCTGTGAACTATTCCACTCAGTAGGAGGAAAAGTTAGAAGGAACATTGAATGTAAGAAGAACGTTGAATGAGCCCATTGCCTTCAGTGAATTTAGAAGGGTATAAAACTCTACATAGGATTGCACTGAAAGATGCTGAAGAATGCTCACAATTTTCTTTAACTGGATTTCCAGCAGCTGCTTCTAATCGCAGGCAGTGCCAGTCTTGATGAAAACTCTATTGCTTTTTATTGTGTTTCTACCAATACAAAAGTGTTCCATGGATTATTCAAGATACCACGGAATTATTTTTGAATCAGTGTAAGAATGCTATTTCAGAAAAAAAATGGTGAAGTCAGCTCTTAAGTTTTAGGCCTGGACATTTTGCTTAGACAAACATTTTGTTTTTCAGACATTGTTGTCATTGAAAATATTCATGTACAAGGCTAGGTAGATTTTTTTTAAAAAGTCATTCTGAACAGCCTTAATGCAAGTTCCTAGTACAGTGAAAGGTCAACAAAGAAAATGTTGTGAACAGAAAAGGAACTTGTTTTAAATTAACTGTGAAACTTACCCCTTCACTCTCAGGTAAGCCCAAATCGGAGACGGGGAGGAGGGGGAGGTGGGAAAGTGCAGTGTTTGATAACCATATTGTTTAGGCCTCAACCCCAAAGCCAGATTTCTATCAGAATGCATGGAAGAAGAGACTCATAATATTGACAGCTAACTTCAGAGGTACAAAAACACTATCTACTCTTATTTTTTTCAGAAGTATGAGTTTATTTTATAACCTCTATAAAACATATTAAAACATTTTAATGTCTCAACAAGTGTGTACTGAGTTTCATTCAATTAAAAATAAAAAAATACAGACAAGCCTTTGGAGCAGTTCTAAATAGGTATGCCGTTTTTCTGTGTACTTGATTTATTACAAAAACCTTAAGATCACTAGAATGGAAAGACAGATTTCATAATCTTTTTCTCTTGTGTGCATGGAACAGTGCTCTGGATATGCTGAATTCTTGTGTGAGCTTTTCATTGTTTGGGTTGTTCAAAGAAATAGTGCAAACAAAATTTCCTTAAAATGCTGAAACCCTAAAACAGACGTGGGTTCTTCTAAGCGACATGCAGCACCTTTTGAGCATGATCGAATTTCAAGTGATCACATCTTGCATTTATAACCAATTTGGTTGCAAATAATTTTTAAAACTTAAAATGCTCATGGCCAAGCTGTATTGATTTTGCAATTTCCTGGCTTTATGTAACTCAAAGCTAAATTTAAGCAAAAAATAAGTATTCTCACAACAGTGCCATTTATTTAAGCCCCATATTTCCTGTTGACCTCACAACACGTGAAGAAGGGCTAAATCTTGAAATGTCCCAAGAATCAGAATTGGTATTCCTAAAAGAATTGGCTGTGTCTTCAGATACAGAGAGCTAACATTAAAAAAATGGTTTGTTCATAATAGGCTAAACAACCTTTTGTTCTGTGTCACAGGGATCCTGTATCGCAAGTCTTGTGCATCTTCCGGAGCTTGCCTCCTGACTTCTGCTGGATACCAGACTTTCTGTACTCCAGGAAAAATAAACTCCGTTTGTATAAGTTGCTGCAATACTCCACTTTGCAATGGGCCAAGGCCAAAGAAGAGGGGGAACTCTAGCACGATGCCCAGGGCCGGTGTATTAACTCCCATACTGCTCTCTAGCTTGGCCTTTTTATCTCCAGGATACTGCTGAGCTCTGAGGAAGACTTCTTTGATGGTTTTGCTTGTCCGGTATCATTTTTTCCAGATACACAGCCAATTTCCATTCCAGCACTGCTTTTTGCTTCCAACTGCTAAAAGAAGAGTTTAGTTTAAATGTTACTCTCACTTTAACAGCAGAATAGCTCTCATTACCCAATTGACTTTCCAGTGTGTACTTTGAAAACAAAAACAAATCAACAACCAACCATACAGAACCCATACCATTGTCATTGGAAACTAGCCTATTGAAACAAGCACTTAAATGTGGAAGATGATGATACAGCTTGCAGGCTGTAAACCTGCTGTTGTTTTTATTCCCATTGTGTTCAGCATATTGTGCATCAGCTGACTTTGCTTTATATGGATTCACAGTTCAAGTTCACAAAGGCCATTCTGGTTGGTAGGACTGGGGTCTCTGCTGGCCTCCAGTGACATCACTTTCACATTCAGCTCCAACGATTCAAGATTCAGTTTTTGCGAACTGCAGTCAGGCTTGGTCTCACTCTGAAAAGTACTTAAGGAAACCTTGTTACCGGTATTGGTAGAAGACTTGCGCCTAGATGACATGAAGATCAACGGGCGGTGGGAGCGGCTGCTGCCAGCTACAGAATTCAGATTGGCTCTTAAAAGCTTCTGTTTGTTGGCATGTTCTAATGTCAGACGACAACGGAGGACCTGAACAAAGACATTCCGGAACTGCTGGGAGGAGATATTGTACAGGAGTGGGTTCACTACCGAGCTGAGATAGAAGAAGACATCAGCTATGGGGAGGAGGGTGATATACACTCTGAAGTAGGAGACAGTCCAGTCCTGCTTAGGTCTAGCAGCAGCCATGATCCTTCGAACTTGATTTGGCAGCCAGCATATTGCTAGAGTTGCAACAATCAAGCCTGCAAACAGAGAGAGAGAGAGAAAGCATGTGAAAACAAATCATAAAAAATTTAGTATCAGTTCTGCACTTACTGGTAGGAAATGCTACTCAATTTTTCAGTGTTTTGCTTGCTTCCTCAGCCAGTAGCAAAATTTGTTCTAAGGGTGGAAAAAAATAAAGGCAAGCCACAGTCTCAAGGTCACCGCAATTTGTCCTCTGATAAGTATTGCATAAAATATAAGATAGCAATTTTTTTTTCTTTTTTTATTCCTTGGCACCGGTTAAATTAGAAGATATTGTTTCAGTGATAGCTGCATTCTTCTTCAGCAACACTCTGTTCCTGCTTTCCTTCTTATTTTGCCCCTTTTCATTATTAAAAAGACAGCCATATTAAAGTGGGCAGTACCCAAAAGAAGATCAAATTCTGTTTATATTTTACAAAACAAATATGCATATACAACTGTATATTTGGCATTATTTTTGGTAAATTTTCTCTTACAGAAGATATTTTTACGTACTGTATGAATGGCTCTTTTTATGATAAAGAGTATATAGTGGGTTTTTGGGAAAGAAATGCTGGTTGCATTAAAAAAAAAGTAAAATGGCACAGAAACAGGATCTAAGCCTGTCGGGGAAACATGAATGGTTTCAGATAACATGAAATATGTTCACGTATTTGATATCCAAACATTTTGTGTATACTTCTAAATGTGACCTTCTACACTTCATTAGGGTTAAAGCTTAAAATTATCAGAAGATTTCTCCTTGATCCAATATACAGCCATGCACACACATCCACAGAACTGTGGCTTCATTACTGCAGGCTCTGGTAGGGCAAAAAGAGTCCCATGTTCTTGCAGAACTCTATCTACCATTGCTGACAACAGTAACAATCTGTAGCATTTTATAGCACATTGTCTTATATTCATTACAGCAACTCTCTAAGGTAGGTCACTATTAACAATATTGCAAATGAGGGGAGAAGGCAGGAAGAGAATGACTTGCCAAAGGTCACCTAATCAGTTCATGAAAGGGGTGAGATACAAACCAGGAACGTCCTGATTTGTCAAGTTTCTTAGACAGCGTGCTGCACCAGCTCACTACAGTGGGATGTATACATAATGCTCTGGACCAAAGCTAAGGGCTACACCAATGTTTCTCTGATCAAGTTTAGCAAGAATCCCTGCCCTCAAGCTGCAGAGTATAATGAATATATTTAGAGGTTGCAAGCTCCTTTTCAAAAAAGGCAGTGTTTAATAGTATGGGGTAAGGGTTAAAATTATCCATTTAATTATTAAACTGTATAACACAATCCCAAAGTTTTCAACTAATGCACCCTACAGTGGTGTCCCTTGTGCAGCAAATGTGCCTTATGTCTCAAATCCACACTTTCTGTTAGAGGTATTACCCAACCATTGAAATATTTCCCTTGATTTTTGCATTTTGCATCATGCTGTTTAGTGATACTCATACTGGCTTTAAAGCTACTTCTACACCCCAGCCTGCTTCCTTAGCTAAAGAGCAAACATTATGCTTATTTCTGCCCTTGCCAAAATAAATCTAGAATTGTTTCTGAACACAATTACGTATAAACACTAAAATATAAAATCAGCAAAGGAAATAAAGAGATTCAGAAGTGCAACATGACAGAAAATAATCTGTCTCAAGAAGAATGTTAGAGAGTTTGATTAGGTGGAAAAAGAGGGGGGAACATGGATATTTGGGGGGGGGGGGGAAAGTATGCAGTAGCTCCGTGGAAGAGCCAGGACTGAACATCAACTGTGTGTGATAATAGTTTTGTGAACCTTTGATTTGAATATTTAATTTTGGTTAATAAAAGAGATTGATTTTCATAACTATAAGATGTTTTCTTATATCATTGTTTCTGGTATCACTGTTTTCATTCAAGTATATAGACTGTATATGAACAGTCACCTTAATGCATGTTACTTTTATGCCTAGGAAATGGTTTTGTATTAAAAATGAACATCTTAGTACCTCTGATTTCACAGTAACAAAAGCAACTGCTGGTGTGAATAAGGTAAGTGTCAGACAATTTCCTTTATTCTCACTGCCTAAGAGCTCTTAGGACATCAAACGATACTCTTACCCATTTTGTATCCGGAATTTTCTGTAATCCACACAGCAACAGCTATCAGTGCCAAAAACAAAAGATATCATGGGAACACTGCCTCACTTCAAACATCTCATTAGAATACAGAAAGAGATGGCTGAAAGTTTGTATTTGTCATAAATGGCAAGTCAGCTTCCATAAAATGCAAAAAAGTTGAAGTCTTACTCAAGTGAAGAGAGTGAGGAGATGGTTGGACTAATGGATGTCAATCATTGACGAAGAAATGACCATATGGTTGAAAAAGTTCTACTGATGAGAAACTGCTTATGGCATCAGCAAAGGGAAGTCCTGCCTCATTAAACTTTTGCAATTCTTTGACAATGTTTTATAGCAAGTAGGTGGACAAAGGTGTAGAGCAGTGAGTGGACAGCTACAAAATATTCAGGATGGTGAGAACCAAAACAGATTAAAAGACGCTTGAAGCAGATCACTCAGTACTGGGTGAATAAGCAACAGAGTGGCAAATGAGTGCCTTTGTAAGTAAATATTATAATATGCACTGCAGCAATAATAATAGTAATCCTAAATTCACACATATGCCAGTAAGCTTTGAATTGTTGGGTGACAGACCAGGAAAGATCTTGAGGTCGTGGTGCATAGTTAAATGAATATTTCAACTCAGTGTGACACAGCGTGGGGGAGGGGGGGCAAATTCTGTGCTAGGTTCAGGTGGGTAGCCATGTTGGTCTGAAGAAACAGAACAAAGTTTGAGTCCAGTGGCACCTTTAAGACCAACAGTTTAATTCTGGGTATAAGCTTTCATGTCTGAAGGATATGCACATGCATCCAAAAGCTTATACTCAGAATTAAACTTTGTTGGTCTTAAAAGTGCCACTGAACTCAAATTTTGTTCTGTGCTAGGGATTATTAAACAAGGTACAGTGGTGTGTGTCGGTATTTTGAATACTGTGTTCAGCTTAGTTACCCCAAAAGGATATTGTAAAATTGGAAAAGGACAACCGAAATGATCGAAGATCTAGAGCACTTTTCTTATGAACAAAGGTTGAATTGTTGGATGCTTTTCACTTCAGAAAAAAGAGAAGACAAAAGTTTATAAAATTAAGCTTGATGTGGTGAAATTGGATTTTATTACCTCCACGAATAGTAGAACTGTAGACCACCCAACAAAGCTTATGTGAACTAGATTGAAAACAGACAAAAGAAAGGTCGCAAAATAGGTACGGAACTTGCTTACAGAGGGTACAGCGATGGCCACTAGTTTAGATTACTTTAAATGGGATCAGCCAATTTCTGAGAGGCTAGATCCATCAATGGCTATTTGTCACAATGGGTAAATGTAACCTCTATATTCAGGGGTTGCTTTTCTCTGGGTGCGTTCATACAGCTCTTTAGATCCGCGTGAGGCACAAGTGCCTCATGGATTTAAATGTAATGTCCAGACATCAACATCTGGGAAATGTCCGTCTTCCATGAGCATCCCATTTTGCTGTGCTAAAAAGGTACTAGGTAAAATCTGGAGTTTTCAGTTCCAATGGGCCAATCATGGACTTGCCCCCGTCTGATTGTTCCAGCGTGCAATTAAAAAATGTTGCCCGTTCGGGATGGTCTGACTTCAGGATGCCGTGTGCAACAGGGATGGACTTTTGACTATTTGCAAGTTATCCTGGACATCTGGTTGAGAAACAAGATGGTGGATGAGATGACATGTTGGTCTGATTGATCTTTTTATATTTTTGTTCACTTATACAAGAGGAAATTGAGAGAAAGCATAGTCTCCTCTTTAATTCTCTTCTTAGAAGAGTGCATAATTGGACTAGTCAATGTGCCAACATGTTTGAATCTTCCATATGCTGAAAAACAAACAAACCCTGAACACAGAATGTCCATAATAATGACATGAAGTATAGCTGCCTCTTTGATATGATAGTTTTTAACATGTGTAGGATTTTAAAAATCACAGGCTCTATTCACACATCTCTAGTTTGCAGTCTGAAATACTACAGTCCAACAACAAATGATCAACATAGCTGTTCAGTCTGCATGCTTATCTACATGCCTCAGTTCAGCTCTCTGCAGACTACTTTAGCAGCACCGCTTTTTAAATATAGACATCCTCTGACTGGTTGAGGTATGATTGTTCTTCATGGGCAAGTTCAAGAATATCATGCCCTCCCTTTTGTTTCTTTCTACTATCATTATCATTAACATGAACATTAATGAGGCATGGCATCAAAAACCTAATTGAAGACATGTTAAGAAAGCCACCCTGCTTTAAAAGTTAAACTGATCATCTAAACATGATACCTTTAAAAAATATTTTTGTTGTTCTAATAAAATTTAATTTTAACCCCAAAACAAAATGCTGTTTATTGTGCATCAAGGTTTGTATGTATTTACTATCTTTATCTCCATACAATCTCTGTTTTTGTCTAGCGGTATCTGTCCTGATTTAGGCCTTGGTTTTACTGAGGTGGTAAAGCTGCATCTAGGCTCTACTACTTTGGACTGCACACAGGGGAATTTCCATTGCAGTAATTGTAAAACCATTTGGAAAGTTTTAAATTATCACATATGGCATAGTAATGGATTGTCTTGATAAGTCACCAAGAATGCCCCCTTGACAATACAGTCTCTACTTCAAGTTCATAAAACATGGATGTACTGAAAGATGTTTTCAGTGGCTGTTCTTCTGTTACCTGTATCTTGACTTGGAAAGGAAAAAACAAACAAGACAATGTTTTTAGCAGGTCTTGATCAAGCTAAGTAGTAAGAAGCATCTTGAGTTCTAATATATTACACTGCTTGTGCCTTCAAGGATGTAATGAGCTATAGAATTAACAAGTAGAGACCTGCAAGAAACTTGTGGAATGATTACCCATTCCTCACACCTTTGCTTCCTCCACTTTCCCTCTGCCTCACACTC
>NW_015164669.1:1513672-1526563 GCF_001447785.1 Gekko japonicus
CTTCTGCTCTGCCTTTTCTTACTCTCTATCTCTCCTCCATGCATGTTTCTTTCTCTCTCTTTCTGCCCTGTCATCATTCTCTCTTTTTTTGCCTCCCCACCTCATCACTCTTTCTCTTTCTGCCCCCATCACTCTCCCAGCCTCCTGACTGCTTCCTACCCCACCCCACACAGCAGCAGCAGTGGTGGTGGTGGTGGTGGCAGTACTCCTAGCCACCCACCTGCTTCCTCTCCCCTAACAGCAGCAGTGACAGCTCTTTGGAGATCACACGTCAGACTCCTGAGTCAATCAGTTGTCAACAGCAGTCATTCAGAAGAATTAAAGTTTATTGAGATCTTTATGGCATTCAGGTATCTTAACTGTTTAGTGTTAGAACTGAGGATAAAGTGTGCGAAGCTAATAGATATACAGAATTCACGGGGGACCAAATGGCTCACGGCCCATCAGATGACAGGTAGGAGCCCGCCAAGCTAATGGACCAGCGTTCCCAAGAGAAAGAAGGTGCCAGACACTCAAGGTTATATGGCTTGACTTACAGGGAGAGATAACCAAAACAAGAGAAACTCAGCAGAAATGAAATGAAACATTCCACAGTTACCCCCCCCCCCCATGGCAGCCAGGGTAGCATGGAGGCTTGGTTGACATTCTGCCCCCCCCCAAAGAGCTCACCCACCCGATTTAGCGGGATACATTCTATGAAATGCACACACAAGTTTAGGGGTACTAACATGGTCTTCCCTCACCCATTCATTATGAGAAGGGTCAAAGTCTTTCCACTTGATTAGATAGTAAAGATGGCCAAGCTTAAGCTTAGAGTCCAAGATTTCTTTCACTTCTTGGTGTAGTTCACCATTCACCATCCAAGATGGAGGGGCTGGTGCTCGAGGTCTCCACTTGTTCGATCCCGGGTCTTTTTTCAAAAGGCTGAAATTAAATACAGGATGTATATCTTTTTTGGCAATTCCAGTTCAACAGCCAACTCTCTTATCTTACACACCACTTTGAATGGCCCAATATATTTCCAACCCAGTTTCCTCCTGGGCTGGAGGTTTTTCAAGTTCTCAGTGGACACACTGAGTCTCCAAGTTGTACATCCCATTCAGGGACCTGCCCTTTGTTGGCTTGGGCTTTGTAATCTGCTTTGGCTTTATCCAGAGTTTTTTTGATAATAGACCATTGGTCCTTGGCCACCAAGCCTGGAGATCATCAGGAACTGGCTCTGGAGCATCCAAAGTAAGCAGAGGGGCCCCCTCATACCTGTGCATCGCTTTGAAAGGGGACAGACCTGTAGAGCTTTGCACAGAGTTGTTATAGCTGTATTCCGCATAGGATAGTAGCTCAGCCCAATTGTCTTGCTGATAGTTGGTAAAACACCAAAGGAACTGTTCCACTATTTGGTTGACCCGTTCAGTCTGGCGATCAGTTTCTGGGTGGTGGGCGCTGCTAAGCCCCCTTTCAACCCCCCAAACCTGTAAAAGTTCCTTCCAGAACTTAGCAATGAACTGGGCGCCCCGGTCAGATATAATTTTACTGGGCACCAAATGTGGCCTCACAATGTGGTGCATAAATAGCTTGGCTACAGCTTTCACTGTTGGTAGCTG
The DNA here is from genome assembly GCF_001447785.1 of Gekko japonicus. NCBI lineage: Eukaryota > Metazoa > Chordata > Lepidosauria > Squamata > Gekkonidae > Gekko > Gekko japonicus. The sequence goes on from NW_015164669.1 coordinate 1,515,274, forward strand.
TTTGCATGGAATGACATGAGCCTGTTTAGAAAACAGATCTACTACCACTCAAATCACTGTTTTCCCTTCACTAGGAGAAAAGTCAGTAATAAAGTCCATAGAGAAAACTTCCCAGGGCTGACTGGGAGTTTCTAATGGTTGTGAAGTCCTGCCCTCCATTTTCCCATTAAGCAAGTCTGGCATGAGCCCACATATTGTGAAATATCAGTTCGCATGTGCAGCCACCAAAACTGCTTTTGTAGGAGATGCAAGGTCTTTAAATATCCATAATGTCCAGCCAGTTTGGATTCATGCCCAAAGTGTAACATTTCACCCCATAGGGCTTGTGGCACGAAAAGTCCCCCTCCCCCCAGTACCATTACGATTGAGTTGGAGGGAGGGGTCTTTAGAGAATTCCTCCCTGTCTGCATCCATGAGGGCATTTTTGAACTTGGCAACCCATGACTAATCCTCCCTGCTCACCTCCATCTTGGTGTGGCTGCATGTCACCACTGCTCCCCCCCCAATTTGGGAGGGGGTGAACATGGAATCCACTATTTCCTCCCTCTGGCTAGCATGCTGTGGGAGGTGTGACAGTGCGTTGGCTAGGAAATTCAACTTCCTGTGGAGGTGCTGGAGGGTAAACCAAAACTTAAAGAAAAGCTCTGCCCATCGGAGTTGTTTAACATCCAGGTTCTGGGGTGTGTGTAATGCTTCTAAATTCTTATGGTCTGTCCACACCTCAAACAGTACCTCTCCAGCGCACCTCAAAATGCCCTCTCCAGCGCATACCACCAGGTGGTTAGGGCTAGTTTAATGGCTGTGGCTTCTTTATCCTGAACTGCCCAGTTTCATTCTGTGAAACTGATTTTTTTTTGAACACACAAGCCAAGGGGTGGAACTTCCCATCTTCCCCTTTTTGCAGAAAATGGGCTCGGAAACAAACAGCTCTTCGAGTTTGTCAAAAGCCTGGTGGCATTCTGGGGTCCAATCTAGTTTGTCACTTGGCTTGGTGCATTCTTGCCCCTTGCCTTTAGTCTTTAACAAGTCTGTGAGGGGCAAGCTTACTTGCACGAAGTTGGGAATGAAGGGACGGTAGAAGTTCATGAACCCCATGAATAATTGGAGCTGCCTCCGGGTATGTGGGGCCTCCCAACCCAATACAATGCCACTTTATGGGGGGTCCATCCACAAACCCCTGAAATCTGATAGCCCAAGAAGTCCACCTCCTCTTTATGGAACTCGCATTTGGAGAGTTTAGCAAAAAGCCATACAGTCTCCAGAACCTCCCTCACCAAAGCCACATCTGAGTCCTTATCTTGTGAATAAATCAAGTTATCATCAAGATAAACCAGGACCCCTTTGAACAGGTGCTTGTGCAACACTCCATTTATTAAATTTATGAAGACCCCTGGGGCACCCGCCAATCCAAATGGCATAACCAGGTACTCAAACTGTCCCAGGGGCGTGTTAAAGGCTGTCTTGTGTTCATCCCCCTCCCGTATGCATACTTGGAAATAAATGTCTCTTAAGGAAAAGATTTGCCCGTCGTAGCCTCAGCCAAGAGGTCTTTGATCAACAGGGGGAGTAGGCATTGGTCATAGAAACTGCATTCAATCCCCGGTAATCCATGCACGGTCTCAAACCCCACCCACCCCCGTCCTTCTTTTTCTGGAAGAGGACGAGAGCAGCAAAGGGCAAGGAAGATGGCCGAATAAATCCATGGGCCAGGTTTTTATCAATAAACTTCCACAACTCTTCCTTCTCTGCAGGGCTCGTGGCATACAACTTCCCTTTAGGCATGTTGTGCCCTGGCAGAATTTCCATAGCACAGTCTGCATTATGGTGGGGAGGGAGCTCATCAGCTTCTTCTGGTGGTGCTTCCCTCCTCTCAGCTCTCCATTCATGCTCATCACATTTGGAGTTTGAGAAATGTAAGATCCCGGCTCTCCACTTTATATAAGGGTCATGGTCCCACAACCAGGGGTTCCCTAGCACCACAGAAAATCGAGCCATGGGGTTAATCATGAAAGACCTTTGCTCCCAGTGGGGCCCTGTCCCCATGACCATTGGCTATAGTCATGGATCTGGGAGTCCCAGTACAAAGCCTTCCTGAGCCCCTGAGTTTTGCTCAGATGGATTGCTCCACTATAAAGGAAGTGTCTAAATACCAGCATTTAGACACTTCCTTTATAGTGGAGCAATCCATCTGAGCAAAACTCAGGGGCTCAGGAAGGCTTTGTACTGGGACTCCCAGATCCATGACTATAGCCAGACTTATTAAGTCTCTAGTGCATCCTGAGTCAAGCAGAGCTCTCACCCTTACCTGGGTGCCCATTTTGGGGTTTATAACCATCACAGTCATGAAAAACAGGGAAAGGGCATTGCTCACCGATTCTGGTGTGATCTGTTTTCGGACCTGCTGGGTTGCACCCTTCACAGCAGGTCCCAGTCTTTCCCCTGTTGCTGGGTAGCATCGTCCCAACTCAATGAAGCTCCATCCAGGGCTGCATTCAGTTGTAGGGCTCTTGACTGCTTTGGGTGTGCCCCCCCCGGGTTTCAGCTGTGCCTCAGATGCCCGCCAATCCGAGGTCCCCCCCCATGGGGAGTAAGGTCAGCCGGGCAGAAGGTGGCATAGTGGCCAGGTTCTCCGCAGTGTAGACAGACTCCCTGCTTCATCCTCCAGTCCCGCATGGTCTCCCAGGCTTTGGAGCATTGACCCTTTGACTCCTGGCTGGGGGTCCACGGGGTCGACTTGGGCTGGTACATCTTGATCATAGCTAGCCAATTTTCCACATCACTGGCTTTCCGAATTTACCTGGCCAGGGTGAGTGGATTCCTCTGGCTGAGGACCTTTTCTAGAATAGGGTGATTCAGGCCGGACCGGTAGAGTTCAATCCAAACCACCTCTGGCCACCCTTGCACCCTAATGGCATACATCTTAAACTCATCAGAGAACTCACACACCAATCTGTTCGCTTCCCTCAGCACGTTCATGCCTTTTCCAACTCTAACAGGTCTTCAATTTGCTGGTATAAGGGCCACATGAATGCCACCACGTCGTGGAGCTCAGGGCCTCTGATGTTATGGAGACCCACAAACCAGTCAGCCACCTGCTCTATTGGGCGCAACCTGATATAATCCACTCTCCATTCGTATGAACCGAACACAGGACTCCAATCAAGCAGAAACTTGCATACCTGCAGCTGGAAAGAAGCAAGTTTCTTGGGGTTGCCATCAAAGGTAGCATCCAAATACTCCCTTGGTCACTCACCGCTCCTGGAATGGCAGGAGCAGGAGGACCTGCCGGATCTGCCGGGGTTGCTGTCCTGGAATGGGGAGGTGCCTGCCCTGGCTGCAGTTGTCCTGGAGGTGATTGCCCAGGGGGAGCCTGGCCTGGCTGCCCCTGTGCCAGTAGTGCCAGTTGCTGCTGTCCGTGGCCCCTGAGTTCATGCTGCATGGCAGTAACAATGATCGGGGTAGGTCCAGCATCCTCTTGTGCATCTTGTGTCGGAGCTCCTCAGTCTCTCCTCAGAACTCCTGTCTGACACTCGAGTTCCACATCTTCCAGCACAATTTGCCAGCTCAACTCTTCACAGTAGGTACTCCCATACTGCCATCCATAGGTGACCAGTCATGGGTTGGGTGTTACTACCCGACTCTCCTTCATCCAGGAGGGTAGGTACAACCACGAGTCTGTGCATCATCCGAGGCCTCTCGACTCTCCAGCCATTACTGTGATAACTGTGGTTTTCGGTACTACTACCTCTTCCGTGGTAGTGACCAGGACATCCCTGTTTTCTACACTAGCCATGGTAGGGTGTGAGTACAGGAACTATGGGGAGTTCTAACACTATGTCAGACTCCTGAGTCAATCAGTTCTCAACAGCAGTCATTCAGAAGAATTAAAGTTTATTGATATCTTTATGGCATTCAGGTATCTTAACTTTCATTTTAGAACTGAGGATAAAGTGCTTGAAGCTAATAGATATACAGAATTCAAGGGGGACCAAAATGGCTCAGGGCCAATCAGATGACAGGTTGGAGCCCGCTAAGCTAACAGGCCAGCATTCCCAAGAGAAGGAAGGCGCCAGGCACTCAAGGTTATATGGCTCAGCTTACAGGGAGAGGTAACAAAAATAAGAGAAACTCAGCAGAAACAAAAGTAAATATTCCACAGTTACCCCCCCCCCATGGCAGCCAGGGTAGCACAGAGGCCTGGCTGACATCACAATGTATCTCCCAGCTACAGAAATCAATTCACCTTAGAGCTGCCAGCTCCAGGTTGGGAAATTCCTGGATATTTGGGAGTGGAGACTTGGGACAGTGAGGCTTGGGGAGGCAAGCAGCCTCAGCAGGGTATAATGCCATAGACTCAACTCTCCAAAGCAACCATTTTATCCAGGTGGACTGATCTCTGTCACCTGGACAACAGTTGTAATCCTGGGTGATCTCCAGCCCTCACCTGGAGGCTGGCAATGGTAGTTCGTGTGGAGGAAATGGTTGGTTTGGAGGGTGGAGTCTATAGCATTATACTGGTCTGAAGTTCCTCTCCTCCTCAAACCCCACCCTTCCCAGGCTCCACCCCTCAAATGTCCAGGAATTTCCCAACCTGGAGTTGGTAATCTTATTTCCTTCCCACCCAACAGCCAACCTACCTTTGTCTGCCTTTATTTGTCTTCAGCTTAGTTTACATACAACATGTGAAAAATGAGTGGTTAGTGACCTTGCATAGTATCACAGAGGTTAGTCTTTTGCAGGATGGACAGAAGACTATGCAAGTAAACTGTGTCATTTTTATAAGGACAAGTAATTGTTCATCTCTCTATTGGAGAGAAACACTTTTTGTTTGTGTAAAGATGTGACCTATGAATAAACACAGTGGCAAAAATAATCAGTACATTTTGTCTCAGTTGCATCAGGAACCGCCACAGGCTTCCATGAGGAAGGCCTTGTATTCTCATTCAAACCATAATAGGATAATATAAATTACTTCCTCTCTTTTTACAGTCTGGTACAACCAATACAAACTTGAGTATGTAAAACTGAGAAAGCACTTTATAAAATGAACAGAATGCATTCAAGTATTGCAATGTGTAGTGGTTAAATGCATGGCCTCTAATCTGGGAGAACTGGGTTTGATTTCCCACTCCTCCGCTTGCACCTGCTGGATGACCTTGGGCAAGCCATAGTTCTGTCAGAGGTATTCTTGAAAAAGAAGCGGTTTCTGTCAGAGCTATCTCAGCCCCACCTACCTCACAGGGTGTCTGTTGTGGGGAGGGGAATGGAAAGGAGTTTGTAAGTTGCTCTGATACTCCTTTGGGTAGTGAAGGGCGGGGTATAAATCCAATCTCTTCCTCTTCTTTTATGTAGACCAGTAATGCAAATGCTCTTGTAATACAGGGAGCAATATTTTACATGTGACTGGGCATCTGCTTGGTCCCTATAACATACTTAGTGGTCAGGTACTTACTGTGCTTTATAAACCTACAAATTTAATCAGGAGGAAAGGAGAGCAGTCATTTCATTTTCCCTCCCAGTTGGTACACTAGGATGACAAGAACAGTTAGATGACGCTGATTTATTCTCTGCAGAGAAGCATAAACATTTTGCCGAGACAAAGTCAAGTCAGTGCCCATCTATCTCTAGCTTGAACTTTTAACACAGCTGAAAACAAATGAGCTTTCATTCACCTTGACGTTGTACAGTTGGAAGTTTGGATATTTTTTTCTGCCCACTTGATCATGTACTGCTCCTTCTCCTCAAGTCTGAAAGAAGAGGTGTGATCTAGCTAAATGTAAGCACTTTTAAGTATCAGTAGTGTCAGTGGAAGAGTTAAGCCTTTGCTTCAGTGCCTCCTGCAGATATAACAGTTCACTGACAGCTTGGACATCCATACCATACAGAATCACAATTCGCAACTGACACAGCATTGCTTGTATAGAAACTGATATCTGCATCTTTATTGAGGAGTTTCACACACATTTTTCCTGGCGTCATCTTCAGTGCTTGTGTATTCTAAAATTGATCAGGAGTGCCTCCATTTTAGAGAGAGTTTTAATATTTTCTCTGGCTCTTGAGGTCTAAGCAATCATTTCCTTACTACAAACTTAGTATCGACAGATGATCCCATAGAAACTGTGGCCCCGTTCATACGAGCCCAGTTGGGACGGGAGTGGGACGGAACAGGGGCGGAGCAAACGGACGCAATCCCACCTCAACATCTGGGGAGCGTGCCGTCTCCGTCCCTGATCCGGCCCAAATGGCGATACCCCGCTGCAAAAACGAACCACCTATCTGGGTGGTTGCAGCCGTCTGGAGCGCCCCAAGCCGGCCGTGGGATCGGCGGCGCGTCCTTGCGCCGCCGCATCCCAGCCCCTGGCCGTACTGCGCATGCTCGGGCATGCGCAGTTTGGCAGCCTCCCCCTCCCATCGGGCTCGTCCTCCCCGGCATCTGCTCTTGCCGGGGAGAAGAGGCGCTGCGGCCAGGGGATCCGTGGGATCCCGCCGCAGCATCTCAACATTGGAGCGGCTCTATTAGCCGCGCTTTTGCCTCGTGGTTTCCCTGCCGTGTGGCAGGGGCCTGTGATTACCAGATGGATCAAATGAACCACACACACACACACACAGCCCTCCACTCTACTATGCCACCCCACCAGTCCCTTTCTGCTTCTTCATCTAAGCCCTCTCTCCAAAATCTAAAGAAAAGGGGACCTTTAATGAACAGCATAGGGGAGGGTGAAATTGGCAGAAATTGCTCCTGTTTTGCACGTGGAAGTGCTGTTTTGTGTACAAAGGCTGTTAGCAGCTAAGCCATTGTTGCTAGGGTACTTCAGAAAATCCATTTCTCTTATTCTAACACTGTACCATATCAACCATTTCCATTGTTGTTTTTAATCTAAAGATACTGATTTCGTAGTTTCTAGACATACCAAATGTGTCTATTATTCAGAAGGATTTATTATTGCAGAATTTTGCTTCTTTACTGAAACACTACTGGCATGAACAGTGTTAAATACCAAAGAGGGATTTTTTTTGTCATTAAATTAATGGCACAAAGAGGGTTCTCAACATCTGCTTGTACACTGACATTTAAACAGTAATTGTCAGTGGAACTTAAGCATATGGCTAGTTGAGTTCCAAATCAAAAATACAATCACATACCAAAAAAAAATGTATGTGGTTCAAGTTGGGAAAATATAGCTTTCCATTTTCTTACTTTGACCTGGATTTATACTTGGGAAATATGCCATGAGGTTACTGCCCTGCTCACAGCACTCTTTAGTTACTTGTAAAACCACTGTCATAAAACTTGCAGTGATGAACCTGTTTAAAAAATGCTATACAACATCCAGCTGTGCGGCCACTTTAAATCTGCATGTATTAATTTTTCTTAGTAGAAGAAACAGGCAGTGGCAGATAGGAAAGAAGTTGAAGGGGGAAAGACTGAAGAGGAAAGGGCTGGGAAGAAAATAAATGCCGTTGAATGGAAGAGACCATCAATATTCAGACAAAGGACCAGATTTGACACCAGATGGTATAAGATTACTCGAGTACAATTATATTTCTGTTCTGTTGTGTTGTGTTGTGTTGCTTAAGGGAGGGTATTATACAGTAAAACTTCATTTTATATTGTGATTACATTTCAGAAAACAGAGTGCTAAGCTCTACAATACCTGTTTGATAACATTGGTTCTAATATGGATATTTTCCCAGTATCACCAGAGCACCCCCAACGGTCCTAAATCCATGTGACTTAGCTGCCACCATTACTCATAAGAGAACCAGCCATGCTGGGTGAAATGGAACATTGTTGCCATGCTGCTGAGCTCTGACATCTCTGCCTGCATCCAAGGAGTGCAGCAAGAACAGCTACATCTCTCTTCTCTGTGCAGGTGGATTTTTGGTGGCAGTCCTAGACACCATCAGTCCCACTTCTAGCTGGCTTAGAAAGTACACTGCAATAAAACAGCACAGAAAGAAACAGTGTTCTAAGAGGTACTACTGTACAATTTTCCAGTATAGGGAAGGATATTTCAGTATTAAGAATGTGGACATGTATATAAGTCCCAGGTTCAGTCCCTAACACCTTCAGTGACAAGAACCTCAGGTAGCAGGCCTAAATTTGTCATCGGGCCTTCCAGAGCATTCTTTCCTAGCTCACAAAGGTAGTTTTATATGGTCTCAAAAATGTTATATTCCCAACAGGTATGTCACCTTGGAGGTATACCACCTCTATTGGATTGCCTTACTGGAGTTATTCTCTAATGGAGTGGTTACCAAACTGTGGGTTGTGTCCCAGAAGTGGATCCTGATTCTCTCACAGGTAAGTCATGGGGGGCAGGATGAACAAGGTGATTTGGGAAAGAATACTCTAGAAGGATCGATGACAAATCTAGTTTTCCCTCTGTATAATACCCCAGAAGACGTGAAAGGAAGCCATCTGTTGGAAGGAACAAGTGTCTGTTTCTGTCAAGGGTAGAGCAGGTAGGAACAGCACCATGAGCTGTTACCACGTACTCTGCCCCCCCAGCTCCCTGTAGATTAGTCTATTGATGGCAGATAGTTGCTGTGGTTAAGCAACCCAAGTTTAAATATTTGTGATACTTTATAGCATTCTGTTATATTTAACATTGTAAGCCACTTTGAGTCCACCCTGAAAAGGCAGAAGAAAAGTAGACTAATAGTGCCCAAATAAATAAACTGCAAAATGACCATGAAACTCAGTCTGTTACTCAGCAATACTATGTATTTATAAATAGTAAGTATGAAAAATAAAATGTAAACTTGTTTAACGTACACTGATGTGAGATTCCTGCTTTTTACATCAGGTAGGGGGAAGGTAGTTTGGAGTTACTTTGCAAGTGGATCCCAAAAATAAAGTAGGGTTAGAAGTGCCTTGTGAGAGGTATTGTAAACTTACTAGTGGGTACAATTTAAAAAGTTTGAGAACCACTACTCTAGTGTATGTACTCTGCTGTGTCAAATTTTCATTCAGCCTTGAACATTTCAAGGTACTATAAATTTAATATAAAAATAAAAATGTTGTTGTCTTTCTTTGTCAACTGTACCCGCACTCTGTATTTACATTATGCAGCATCTAGAGACAATGAAAAGTGTAAAAGGAGAGTTGGTTGTTTTCATTTCTTCTTCATTCAATAGATTATGTTTTGTTTACTAATGGATGCACATTTGTAATAGCTAATTAGAAGCAAATGTTATTGATAGTGGTGGAAGTAAAATCCACAATTTATTAATCAAAAGGATAATTATTGACTCTGCTTTGCTTTTGTCAATATTTACAAATAAAAATAAATTAGGACATTAAGAGAAAGAAGCAATCAAGATCTATAGTTTCATGCCTATATTAAAAAAGCCCTGAATAATATTTGTTATCTGCTTAGGGGGATCAATATTCCACTGCTATATCTCCCAGTTTCTCCGCAACACATAGAAAGTCTGGCAGCCAAGAACGGTATTGATATATGTTCCGCAGGCTAAGTACCATCAATGTTGAATTCACACAGATTTCCCTTGCGATGCACTTCATACATTTTGTGTGTCATTGGAAACCACATTGTAGTGGTTTGGGGTAGTGTTTAAAACAGAATGCTTTGCTGCAGCACATTCAACTACATCTAATTCTCAACATGGCCCCAACTGTGGATACTTAAATCCAGAGACCAGGGCCCTGGAGAGGCAAGTCAGACCTCTCTACAGACTTGAGGAAAGCCCTAGGTTTGCAGTAAAATCTAAAACCTTTTTAAAAAATACATTGGGTAAAAAACCTCCAAAAAGATCGAAGCACTGTCTGTAGCTTTTAAGAGAAGACTGTCCCTCAGTATCCATTGCTAGGCAACCACAACAGTAGCGTGAGCCTTGGTTTCTGTCAGTAAAAGGCAGGGGGCATGGCCCTTTTCTAGCCTTTGATGAAGGATGCATTGGGGTTAGACCAGCCAACAACCACCGGCTGACTCAATACCATGCAGATTGCATGATTCACCCAGAGCCAGCTGATTGCTACTGCAACAGCAGCCACCCTATAAAAGCAGTGCAGTGCAGTGCAGTGGTTAGAGCTTCTGATTAGATACTGGGAGATCCAGGTTCGAATCCCCACACTTGTGGAAGCTTGCTTGGTGACCTTATTAGCCCTAGCTCTTTCCACATTAAATTCATTCCATTTGAGCCTTCCAGTTCCTTAGACTCACCAAAGATTCTGAGAAGCAAGTTGGGAATGGCATCCTTTTTTGTTCACTTCCACTGTGGACAAGTTCTGCTTACCTCTGCAGCTCAACTTCCTTCACATTATAGTCTCAGGAACAATTCTTTTGCCAATGTACAAGCCTGAACAGATGAATCTGAAGGAAATTGCTATTGGACTTTCACTAACCATTCTGTAGATGATAAGCAAGTGACAACAAAATGAAATTACTGCTCTCTGGAGTTGGCTACCCTATGGGCATGAACAGCAAAGATGCAGTCAGTTCCTTAACAGTAAATTAACTTAATGTATATAAAGAACAGATGTTTTCACTAAGAAATTGCCCATTTAACATCAATGTTTACAAGAGAGTCAAAATAGGCTATAAAGCAACAGTATTTTATATGGAGTCTTGACTAGCCAATGGTTCCTGGCACACATTATTACACATTATTGAGATACATTCAGTCTGTCCAAAGACTCTAGCCCAAATAAAAGCCAAAGTCACTCTTGTTATTAAGCTAACCAATTGTTTTATATAAATTTAGCTTGTGCTAAATTCATTCATCACAAGCTTATAAATTTTAAATGTGACCCTTTTCAGAGGGATCTAAAAACTAATTTTTTGGGGGGGGGAGTTGACAAAATGATGAGTAATTGTGGGAGGGGAGACAGAAGAGAAGAAGGTACCATTGGCGTTTTCCAGATTGCTTTAATTTTCCATTTTTTTCCCCCCAATGTTACTGGAGGTTTTTTCTTGTGTCTACACAACTTTGTTAACATCCCCATGCTGTCCCGGTCTTTCCTCATTTCCCTCCCATTCTTTCCTAAACTAGTTCCCCCCATATTTATTTATTTATATTTGAATTTATATCCCGCCCTACCCCGAAGGCTCAGGGCGGCTCACAAGGGCACCATGTACCAAGGTTAAAACAGTAATACATAATTAAAAATAATAAATTACAATAAAACACAATAAAAATTTACAAACAAATTGGGCCAAGATGGATAGCTCTTAACTTCCACAACTACTTTCTAAGGTCTTGTCATCTAAAACCGTGCCCAGGAGCCTCGCTCCCCCGATGGGGGCCAGGCAGTCATGATGTTCAA
>NW_015164669.1:1526886-1537579 GCF_001447785.1 Gekko japonicus
CCCTTACCCAGAGGCGATTTTCAAAGGGGTGGGGTTTTTTTTTTTGGGGGGGGGGGATTCTGCAACTCCAGTTCCTTAAAAAAAACCTCTTGAGATGTTTACCTGAACAATGCAGAGAGAGACTGAAGAAGATACACATATTCATCATAAGCTTTGGCAGGAGAAGGGAGGGCGGAGGAGAGCAATACTCTGGCTACTTTGAATGACCTGGATCTGGTCCCCACCCCTCACTTTACAGCAGAGTATACATGCTGAAGCCAATGGGACTACTGTCATGTAAGGGGATCACACCCAGCCTATGTGTTCTGGGGCAGACTTGGGCAACGCTGACAGCTTCATCAAGCGATACCACTTAACTCTGAAGTAAGGCCCAAGGAAGGGAACTGGAGCAAGGAGGGGGCTTTCATGGAGCCTCTTCCCTAAGAAAGGGTGCAGGCACTGCAGACCGGGGCAGGCTTGTCCTAGAAGCGTGATGATGTGTGATGGGTGGGGAATGAAGCACAGCCCCCTTGAGGCTACTGAAATGTTGCAACGCATGCTCAAATCCACCCCCCCATCAAGCTTCAGTGTGAATGTGAACAGATGGAACTGTGACGGGGGAAATGAAAAAAATATAAGTGTGAACTGATCGTACCAATAGCACAATCATCGAACTTGCCACAACACCCACGAAAATGTGAAAGGCAGCTTCACAGAGGGAAAGGTTGTTTTATCTTGCTACAACACCCTAAGTACTGCTTTGTAAGATCTGGCTAAGCTACGTGAGGGATAGGAAGAGGGAAAGGCTAGTTTATTGGAGAAAGTGATCTGCAGGCTGGCAGCTACTGTAGCAGTTATCAGTGCACTGGCTTGGTTGTACACTCTGTTAAGCAAGTTTGCTTCAGTCTTGGAGAAAAGGAAGTCTAGCTGATCCTAGAGTGCTTTTTCCTATGCTCAGATTTCTCTATGTCCCTAGTGGCTGCAGCTAGAACAACATATTAAAAATAAAAGGAAAGATGTTCAGATGGACACAGCATGATGCTGGCTTCAAGAGCTCCCCTTTAAGGGCCTTCCTCAAGCTGCACCCGGGGCAGTGCACACCCCCATCCTTCCTTTGATAACCACTGCTGAATAGTTAGTCTTATGTAAAAGTACATTTTTACATAGTTCATTTCTTAAAAGTGATAGCACTAAGACTACATACTTTAATAGATCTGATACTGTACAATCCCTAGTAGTTTTTGCAAGTACTACCATTAGAGTACTGCTGTTCAGTGGAACATGAGCAGTTCACAGACCATGATTCTCAAGAAGAACAAAGTTTGAGTCCAGTGGCACCTTTAAGACCAACAAAGTTTTATTCAAGGTATAAGCTTTCTTGTGCAAACACACTTCTTCAGATTCTGTATCTGAAGAAGTGTGCTACACACTTATACTTATAAAACTTTGTTGGTCTTAAAGGTGCCACTGGACTCAAACTTTGTTCTACTGCTTCAGACCAACATGGCTACTCATCTTGATCTATCTTCATGATTCTCAAGGTTTGCAGTGCTGCCTACCTGATATTGTAAGTGCTGTGGTGGTGCATTCCCTACCAATACAACACCACCTAGGAACATCAGGTGCAACATAGTTTGGACAAAACACATTGAAACTCACTACCCCTTAATTGTGTGGGGAAAATAGGAAAAAATAATTAAATACTCAGAGTTTGCAATGGATCTTTGCTTCACTGGAGAGGAGACATTTCTTTTCTATGTAAAAAGCTTTATTTCAAAGGGAAGGGTTCACATAGTAAACTAAAAAACAAAAGTGATATCTAGAGCTACATTTTCACATCTTTACAACTACAGATACATGGTCACACAACAATGGAGTTTCTTCTTCTCTTGGCCCCTAGAAGGAAGTCACCTGAACACAGTAACCAATGATTGCTAGTAAACAGAGTTAGATTTTCCAGGGCTATCTTCCCATTGGCTCTGAGCCAAGTTTCCCTTCCAGGTCAGTCTAAACAATAGTACCGAAGGTAAAACAGATTAACCCTATAATGACTGGAATCTAGACCTTGCAAGTCACACATTTCCAACAAATTGTTCCCCAATTTTTTTTTGTCAGTAACAGGTCCTACAGTCCACTTCATGAGCACAACAGACTTGAATGCTATGCTGTAGTAATGCTAAAGAAAATAAAGCACTGATCTTAATCTAACATTTCTCAGTTCATTCTATGAAGGAATACTCCCCCATTACTGATTTTCCCACCCTGCTAACAGCTAAGATCTTCAACTTAGACAACCACACTGACCAAAGCATTTGTTATACCATTTTTTTTCTGTTTTCTATTGGACCTGACACCTAACTGTGTTTTCCTATGCATATCTGAAAATGTAAACACACTGTTCTCTGATTCATTGCATAAGCACGACATGTAGACATAATGGCAATCTAATGAATGAATTCCTTCATGCTGGGATGTTCAGCTAAAGGTAAAGTGACCACTGCCAAAGTGAAAGGTACAGTCAGCTAATTCCCCACTATCTTGAAATCACTGTGGCACATAGAGATGTCATTTGCCTATCTATAAAAAATATAAGAGATCCAGTGTGGAAGTATTTTTCAAAACATGGTGACTTGCCATTGCTTATTCTGCACAATAATAACCAGGGTTAGCTGAAGTGGCACTAATATTGTCTAAAGAAGATCCTCTGCCAGTGTCACCTTCCACTACAGATGCTGCCCAGTAGCTACGCTTCAAGGATCCCCCCCCCAAACACCATTGGAACTGTCCACTTTCTTCTGCTGATGTGGCTGTTGATTTCTGAAGGGGGTAGATGCATCTTAGATTGGTGTCTCAGCTGAGGCCTGAATGTCTCTGCTTATATCTGCTTATATTTAAATACTTAATTCCACTTTCTCTCTACAGATGCAAGATGGGTTCATTTGGCCACCTGCCCCTCCCTGAGTGTTAATGCTTTAGGGGAAGAAGGCAGGCAGGGATTTTGTGGGTTTTCCTGCAAGGTTGAGGGTACAGTTATGGGGACGTGCGACTTAGGTTCCTGTTCAGGGGTTTTTCTGTTTCATTTATCTGTCACAACCTTGGGGCAGTATCATCATGGGTCCGGATCCATTTTAGGAAAATCAGCCTCTAAGCTGTGGAGTCTTGTGAGCAAAAATTCTACTTTGTGAGCTGCTGGCATTAAAGTTGTGAGCAAATGATTTGGCTACTGCATAAATTAGCTGGCTCTGGAGCCATCCTCCCTGAGCTAAGGCAAAAATCTGTGAGCTGGAGGCTAAAATTCTGTGAGCTAGCTCACACTAACTCAGCTTAGAGGGAACACTGCCTGTGTGCCCATTTTCCCTGTGTGTGGGGATCCCCTTAAGGGATCTTGGAGTGAGGGCTTTCAGGGGCATGCCCAGCTCAGGGGCTGCCAATTGCACATGCCCAACTTGGGGGCTGCCAACAGGTTACCTTCACGCTCAAGTGGCAGGGGAGACCACTTAATGGCAATCGTCCTTGTGGGATCCTGCCATCCCATGGTTCTCCCCCACTCCAGCAGGCAGGCTAGGGTGGGCTGGGGTACATTGACTGGCAGCTGGATCAGTCAATGCCAGGATCCAGCTGTTCCATGCTACGCCAAGGCTTCTTAAAGCTATAACCAATAAAAGTTGTGGCCATTTTATTCCAAATGTGGAGAGTTTTTGTGCTTATTGGAGGGGGGGGCTGTCATAAAGGGGATCCCTTGCCTTCACTGCACTCTCCCCTCTCCTAGGTGCTGGGACTGCAAATTTCTGCCTTAGGTTTCAGTTCTCCAGAATGTCTTCTCAGCAGATATCCACATGTATTCCTACCGTTGTAACACTGTTTTGTATATCATCATTATTTTATGCTTAAGGGCATTCTTGATTAAAACACATCTTTTCAGAGTTAACCTTCAGATATTGAATAGCCTGTTACTTACCATCCTAGCAACACTACTCAATTGCATCTATTAAAAAGATGTTGTGCTAAATTACATCAGTAGGAATTCACAAACCTAAGCTGGAACAAGTATTCTTCATTGCTTTTTCTTAGGTTTGCAGAACAGCTTCTATAGCAATACTTTTGGAGCATCAAAACCTTTCCTGCTCACACTGTGCCATTTTGACTTGGTAAGTTTACTCAAGAACATGGTTGTCATTCTTATGTGTGTTGTTATGATTTTGTTTCTTTATTTTGATTTTTATCCCACCCCTTCCCCAGCAATTGGGGCTTAGAGTGGTTAACATAAATAAATACAAAACAAATAAAAATACAAATATTCTATAAAACAATTCAATACGCCGGCACTCTGGCATGATGATCAGAAAAGCTGACTGTACACCCAGTAAGAATGCCACAACGGAATGCCTGGAGGAATAATTCTGTCTTACAGGCCCTGTGTAACCTAGACAGGTCCCACAGGGCACAAGTGTCTTCAGACAAAGCATTCCACCAGGGTGGGACCATGATTGAAAAACCCCTTGTTTTGGTTGAAATTATATGAACTACCAGAGGGCCAGGTACCACCAGAAGCCCATGTGAGGCAGAACACAAGCACTGCGGGGGTCACAACGGGACAGGTAATCTTGAATACAAGATCTGAATGGATCTTGCTATAGGTCTGTTCCATGTGTGTCTAGTTTTTTGTGGGGCGGGGGGTTGAACGGTATAAATCATAAACTGGTCCAAACAGGCCTACAAAAAGTCAGTCTCACAGCCCGCAATGTGCAGGAGTTATCCATATGGGACAATGTCATTGTATCATCTTTGTAACAATCCATTTTCCCCATTATTCTGCCAAGTTAGGTTTCATCTTGCACAGCAAGAAGACTGATATGCTGCACTGAAGTGCTTGATAGCCGGAAGGCTACTGGTTGAAAGAGATTTCCTAGAGCATTGGTTCTGACTTGAATTTTGATCTCCACAACGGACGGGAGATGCGGCTTCGAAAAAGAGGATGGAAACATATTTATATGCCTAGGAAGCATGTCGCTGCATAACTTCCCATTGTTGATCTGTTATGTAAATTTGTCATATTGAGAACTTCGGAACTAGTAGTGTTACATTGTAACCTTGATTTATAGCTCATGATTTGTTGCATTTTGAGAGTCTGGGAACTTAATGTGTTACATTGTAACTGGCTTGGAGCTTCTGACTTTGTATTAAATACTTTTGGAGTTGGTATAAGAAAACTTTGATAACTGAATATATATTAAGACTATACACTCATTTGGTATTTCAAAATGTTCAAAATGGTATTTCAAGATGTTGACAGCCATCAGATGAAGCAACGGAAACAAAAGAAAAAGATATTGCTCGGGGTGGAGGAGGAGGAGAAGAAGAAAAAGAATATTGGATTTATACCCCTCCCTTCACCAAAACAAAAGAAAAAGATATTGCTCAGGAGAGGAGGAGGTGGAGGAGGAGAAAAAGAAGAAAAGGAATATTGGATTTATACCCCTCCCTTCACTACCCGAAGGAGTCTCAGAGCGGTTTACAATCCCTTTCCCTTCCCCTCCTCACAACAGACACCTTGTGAGGTAGGTGGGACTGAGAGAGCTCTTTCAAGAACTGCTTGTAAGAGAATAGCTCTGAAAGAACTTGTGACTGAGCCAAGGTCATGTCAGCAGCTGCATGTGGAGGAGCAGGGAATCCAACCTGGTTCTCCCAGATTAGAGTCCACACTCCTAACCACTACACCAAACTGGCTCTCACTCAAACCAGTAGTAGTACAAAGACAGACACTAAATAAAGTATTTTACAGTGGACTATCAAATGAAAACAGGCAACTGGAGCTTATTCTTAAATGATTAAGAGATTAAAGAACGTTGATATACATTCAGTTGTAGGCAGCTGCAACTGAGTAAGCAGAAACGATTGAGATTTTCCACCCCATCGCCAAAAGCCTGCATTGGTATATTCAGGGATATGTGCAAAAAGAAGATGTAGTCCATTGATGTAAGATACCTTAAGGGTTATACTTCCTAAATTGCATTGAAGTACAGTGCCTCTGATGCTGTGTTCAGAACAATGGAAGATAAATTCTCTTCTTATGTCTTTGTTGGCCGGCTTGGCTGTTACTACCAGGAGACATAATCCAGTAAGTGCTACTGGGAGGGAGAGAGAGTAGGGTGTTTTTTTTAATGGATTCCCAGGGGAGGTTATGCTGTTGACTGTTTCAGCTAGCCTCAGTACACCATCATTTGGCATTTCTGTGTGTTGTTCATTAAATATATACATAAAATCAAATCTAAGAAACTACACTTGTCCTAGAGCTCTCTAGTAATAGTTGTATTCATCAAATGGTAAAGGCTTCAGACACCTTATGAATGTTTCCTGGACCTAACACAAAGGTAGCCACAGACCAAATATGGGCTGCAAACTTCAAATGATAGGTATGTTTTCTTGTCATCTCTCTGTCACATTGGAAGAACAGGTTAAGATGGTCACATCGATAGCATTACAGCAGCCCTCGTGATTAGTCTTGCTAGGTTCAGACATCCGTGAAAATATTTTAGCTCTATGCAGTTGTACCATTGAGGAGGCAATGGCATACAATTTAACTGTTTCCCTGCAGAACTCTCTTGCTTTTGTCACACTTCCATGATGAATACTGAATGCAGGGTGACATTAATGACGACCCTGATAAAAGTAAATAAAGCATAGACTTCACTACACTCTGCTTTTGCATAGATACCACACAATTCCTCATGTAGAAAAAGACAGAACTGTACAGGAAAAAATATTCTGGGCAAATTATACTGCTAGAATTTAAGAGCCGGAGAGCGAGAGAGAGATTTTCTATTATAACAGCAAAGCTACTATAATTATATAAACCCATTACAATTTTCAAATTGAAATGGTGGAACCTGGCATTAGCATGGCTATATAGCACGGGACTTCTGGTACTAAATGAGATCAGGCATCCTTTCCATGAAGTCCCTTCACAGATTCAAAGTCAGAAGGATCTCAATTATATCATCCATCCTAAATTATATCTGCCCTATACACAAAGGTTCTCTGACAGGTTTCTGTCCAGTGTTTTTTTAAACTGAAAATTCCCAATAAAGCTCATTTCTGGACAGTCCTTGCTAGAAGCTCTCCCCCTCCCTTTGTCCCCATGCTGTATGAGAGGGCCTCTGAACCCCACAAGTCGGATGTCAGGATGCATATAAGGTTGCCAGGTGACCCCGGGAACCAGTGGGGGGCAGGGGCACGTACCAGCAACAGGGGAGGCAAACACCAGCATCTCAGCATTGTCACTGGCAATGCAGCCGCAAGGTACATCATCCACTCAACAGCAATGCAGAGATGCTGTGGTATTTGGGCAAAGATTCTATAATAGAAGCCATTTTTACCATAGAGTTTTTGCCCAAATACCAGAGCATCCCCAGGTCATCAGCAACATGCTGGTGACAACACTGAGACGCTGGTGTAGGCCTCCTCTGCTGCTGGTAAGGGATGGCAACCCTAGGCAGCAGCACAGGGGAGGGTGGAGAGATACGGGAAAGTCCCATTCCATGAACGTTGCTCATGAACCCTGAATTGCATATTGATTTAAATAGGGTTTGAAGCAAGCTTAAATCTCCTCTTATTCCTTTATTTGGACTTCAGTGTGTTCTTTTCTGAAAGCAGGGTTAGAAGAATGATATGCAGACCATTTGTTGGATAGCTACAGCAATTTATTCATGACATCAAGATGTAAATCAGCTTTTTTCATAAAGACAGCGATAGATCCAGCCTGGATATGTGAAACAAACATTTGGGCTGCATTAAAATGCCACAAGACAATGTAGTTTAAACCATAGTTTGTTACAAAAACACTAGTTAGTCCTCCAGGCAATGTAACTCATCACTTGCCTCCTTTCTGGCCTCTAGGCAGAACTGACAAAAAGTATCTGGACCTTGCCCTGACCTGGATGACCCAGGCTACCCTAATCTTGTCAGATCTCTGAGGCTAAGCAACGTTGGCCCTGATTAGGAGGTTATTCAGCTCTCTAGTAATAGTTGCATTCATCAAATGGTAAAGGCTTCAGACACCTTATGATTGTTTCCTGGACCTAACACAAAGATAGCCACAGACCAAATATGTGCTGCAAACTTCAAATGATAAGTATGTTTTCTTGTCATCTCTTTGTCACATTGGAAGAACAGGTTAAGACGGTCACATCGATAGCATTACAGCAGCCCTCTGCCATGACACATGGGATGTAAGTACAGGTGGAAGAAACAAGCCAGGTACAAACTGTGGATTAGAATCCTTGTTTACCGTAACAAACCGCAGTAAGTTGCAGTTGTGTTCAGACCACACCTTAACTGGTTTAATAAAATGATTAGTCTTGCTAGGTTCAGACATCTCTGTGAAATTTTTTTTAGTTCTATGCAGTTGTACCATTGAGGAGACAATGGCATACAATTTAACTGTTTCCCTGCAGAACTCTCTTGCTTTTGTCACACTTCCATGATGAATACTGTATGCAGGGTGGCATTAATGACGACCTGATAAAAGTAAATAAAGCATAGACTTCACTACTCTCTGCTTTTGCATAGATACCACACAATTCCTCATGTAGAAAAAGACAGAACTGTACAGGAAAAAATATTCTGGGCAAATTATACTGCTAGAATTTAAGAGCCGGAGAGCGAGAGAGAGATTTTCTATTATAACAGCAAAGCTACTATAATTATATAAACCCATTACAGTTTTCAAATTGAAATGGTGGAGCCTGGCATTAGTATGGCTATATAGCACGGGACTTCTGGTACTAAATGAGATCAGGCATCCTTTCCATGAAGTCCCTTCACAGATTCAAAGTCAGAAGGATCTCAATTATATCATCCATCCTAAATTATATTTGCTCTATACACAAAGGTTCTCTGGCAGGTTTCTGTCCAGTGTTTTTTTTTTTTTAACTGAAAATTCCCAATAAAGCTCATTTTGGACAGTCCTTGCTAGAAGCTCTTCCCCCCCCCCTTGTCCCCATGCTGTGTGTGAGGGCCTCTGAACCCCACAAGTCGGATGTCAGGATGCATATAAGGTTGCCAGGTGACCCCGGGAACCAGTGGGGGGCAGGGGCACGTACCAGCAACAGGGGAGGCAAACACCAGCATCTCAGCATTGTCACTGGCAATGCAGCCGCAAGGTACATCATCCACTCAACAGCAATGCAGAGATGCTGTGGTATTTGGGCAAAGATTCTATAATAGAAGCCATTTTTACCATAGAGTTTTTGCCCAAATACCAGAGCATCCCCAGGTCATCAGCAACATGCTGGTGACAACACTGAGACGCTGGTGTAGGCCTCCTCCGCTGCTGGTGTAGGCCTCCTCCGCTGCTGGTAAGGGATGGCAACCCTAGGCAGCAGCACAGGGGAGGGTGGAGAGATATGGGAAAGTCCCATTCCATGAACGTTGCTCATGAACCCTGAATTGCATATTGATTTAAATAGGGTTTGAAGCAAGCTTAAATCTCCTCTTATTCCTTTATTTGGACTTCAGTGTGTTCTTTTCTGAAAGCAGGGTTAGAAGAATGATATGCAGACCATTTGTTGGATAGCTACAGCAATTTATTCATGACATCAAGATGTAAATCAGCTTTTTTCATAAAGACAGCGATAGATCCAGCCTGGATATGTGAAACAAACATTTGGGCTGCATTAAAATGCCACAAGACAATGTAGTTTAAACCATAGTTTGTTACAAAAACACTAGTTAGTCCTCCAGGCAATGTAACTCATCACTTGCCTCCTTTCTGGCCTCTAGGCAGAACTGACACAAAGTATCTGGACCTTGCCCTCACCTGGATGACCCAGGCTACCCTAATCTTGTCAGATCTCTGAGGCTAAGCAACGTTGGCCCTGATTAGTACTTGGATGGGAGACCACCTAGAAAGACCAGGGTTGCTATGCAGAGGCAGGCAATAGCAAACCGTCTCTTGACTTGAAAACCCTACGGGGTTGTCATAGGAGCTGTGACTTGACAGTACTTTTCACCATACATCTGGAGCTCCCTTGTATTGAAATGTTGCTGTTAAGGCCTCACTACGTATGCAGTCAGCTTGCTACTGTCCATGGCACATGGGATGTAAGTACAGGTAGAAGAAACAAGCCAGGTACAAACTGGATTAGAATCCTTGTTTACTGTAACAAACCGCAGTAAGTTGCAGTTGTATTCAGACCACACCTTAACTGGTTTAATAAAATCATGGTTGATACAGTGTGGCTTATTGTGACATCTGAATTCAGACTTGGCTGAAACAAGAAAATGGCTATATAATTAACTAGGAGTAAGGCCTGTTGTGGGAAGAAATACAACGAGCTCTAGGAGGAAGCTCCAGGTGAGTGTCCTGGCTGTGGCTGGTGGAGCAGCAGAGGGAACGGGAAAATAGAGGGAGCCAAGTCATGTTTATTTCCTTCTGGCTAGCTATAAGGCAGGGCTGTCTCAAGTAATTTTGCTGCCCCGTGGGTAGTATGGGAGGACAGCCTCATGGTAACAGCTATGCTTCCCTCCACCCCTGACTTATGTTGATTTGGGGTTATGCAGTGGCAGATAAGGTAGAAAAGCTTCTGGGTTCCAAGGGTCTGGAAAGCGGTTCCAGAGCCAGTTACAGGGTTGCCAACTCTGGGTTGGGAAATACCTGTAGATTTGAGGGGTAGAGGGTGGGGAGGGAAGAGGTGGGGAGGGACCTCAGCAGGGA
>NW_015164669.1:1538022-1566558 GCF_001447785.1 Gekko japonicus
TAATGCCATAGAGTCCACTGGCCAAAGCAGCCATTGTCTCCATGAGAACTGATCTTGGTCATCTGGACATCAGTTTTGATAGCTGGAGATCTCCAGGTGCCACCTGGAGGTTGGCTTATGTTAATTTAGGGCTATGCAGTGGCAGCTAATGTAGAAAAGCACCTCCTCCCAAACCATGTTTTCTGGGTTCCAGGGTCTGGAATGTGGCTCCATAGCCAATTATATGGCTGCCAACTCTGGGTTGGGAAATACCTGTAGATTTGAGGGGTAGAGCCTAGGGAGAACAGGGTTTGGGGTGGGCAGGGACTTCAGCAGGGTATAATGCCATAGTGTCCACTGCCCAAAGCAGCCATTGTCTCCAGGAGAACAGATCTTGGTCATCTGGAGATCAGTTGTAATAGCTGGGAAATTTTTTGTAGGGGAAATGATGTGCTGTAGTTGGGGAACACGGTGATTTCTGGGAGATCTCCAGGCCCCACAGGGAGATTTGCAACTCCAGTGACTGTTTAAGGGAAGATTGGGATATGTATTTTACATCAGGACAGATTCAATGACTCCTAACAGCAAACTGTTTAGAATGTTAGAGGCAAAGGCCAATCAGGCCGCATATGCAAACGACCTCTTTGTTCCAACTGGCTATGGGGGGAGAGGGACAGCAAACTGTTTAGAATGCTGGAGGCGGGACTCAGGCAATGCAGTCAATAGATAGGGACAGCTTCTGAGGGCCACATCATGGAGCCAACTGATTTAGGAGTATGTGGAATGATCAGAAAGTGCCACCCCATTTCACAATTATATATAAGGAGAGATGTTGTTTACCCAGAGGCCTGTCTCATCATAGGTTTACAGAAGGCTTAGTAGAGGCATGTTGCAATAACTAAAGAGCAGTGTCCAGCAGGCAACTCATTGTTACTTTTGTAGTGCTAAGTGAACACAAACAACAAATGAATAGCTTTTGGGGGAGTTACAAATTCACCTTTATGTTCTCTGGGTTCTGTCAAACAGAATCATAAGTTCCGTTTGTTCAGTTTTGACCTCTATCAAAAATCTTCACTTGGTTTCATTCAGCTGTAGTAAATTCCCCAATTTCACAGACAAAAAAAGCATTAGAGCAGATACATAGAAAGCCATTTAATTTGGATAAATGTAATTCATATTCCAGAAGATTTAAAAGTGGAACGGAGGGCAAAGAGTAGAGCAGGGAAGTATTTTCCACAGTGATCAGTAATGGTAGCAAATTGGAAGTTCTACGTGATACACTGCTGACTTCTGCAGTATAAAAATATATTTCTTGCTGTATTCGGGTTCTTATATCAATTGTATCATTAATAAATTAAGCTAGGTGTATACATTAAAATAAGAATGTTAGGATCTCATCCTATATTTATTTGAACAAATGACAGGTTATAATTATATGGGGATGGTCAACGATCAGCGTCGTTGGGTATAGAAGCAAACAGTATGAACTTCTGTTTTATCTATGTCAGTCTAAACTTGCAACAGCACATTGCATCATTCCATCCACAGCAAATCCTATTACTAAGCGCTATGGGATGCTGTCTCTCCAAAAGTGCAATCTTCTACACATTTGGCAATGCAGAAACATTAGATTAGATTATGAAAGCTCTACACTTACCCTTTGCTTTTATATTTGGTCAAGGTAGCAGTTGTACTGCACTCAAAACTCATGTTTTATCATCAGCGAAACGTCCTTACTTACTCACACACACCAAGGCAACCATTTATGATTAAACAACATAACAATTTCAAAAGCAATCTCTTTTAGCTACAGGATGCCTCTTTGAGTTATGAGACTGAACAAAATGGGCCTTCAGACATAGATTGAACCACCTCAGAATGAAATGAAAGTCTAGTAAATTGATCCAAACGTGAAAATTTTAGGGACAGCAATACAATGTACTAGCCATAAAGGGAAACCTGTTACATTCAGCTAGCCACTGAAGCATTACTGGTAACAAATCAAGTACCACAATAAACACATTATTTTAAAATGTTACAATAGTTTCATTGTTTTTGCTCAAAACCATGAAAATAAATGCCAGCCCACACCTTGATCTGGTGTTGACAAAAGGGATTGCTAAAAGGCAGATTTCATACAGATATATCAGTATTTATTGACGGTTTTCAAGCATTTGGTTCAGGAAGCAGCAGAGAAAAAAACGGAAGCAGCCAATACAGGCCTGCAAGCCTATTGCTCTGCAGTATGTATTATTCACTCAGCCTGGACTCAAGAGGGAGTCACAAAGCACTCTTTATTCTGAGTGATATCTCTTGGCCCTACAAAGAACCAGAACATTTCACATTGCCATACAAAATAATGTATATCCTATATTTCAGACTCTATAGCTCTGAAACTTGCCTTATTTTTAAGATGTTGATAGGCAACCCCAGCTCAAGAATATCCTGAAGGCCGTACATTCAGAATCACCTTTGTTTAGTTGGTTCAGAATTCGACACACTGCTCAATATGACTTTTAGAACACATTTGCTTGTCATTTTTCTGGCCTAGCATTTTAGCACACACACCCCAACCAGCCCTAAGCAGGCAAATGTGTCAAAAGCTGGCATCAGACTACAGGAAGTAAAAGCATTGTACAGAAACAGAATTTATTTCTGGCGTTTAATAACACACTAAGAAGCCACAACTCTCATTTTTTCATTTGGCATAAAGACAGAGAGAGTTTAAAACAACACCTAGAATTTGCCTCATCTGATGGAAAAGCAGATTTTTGATTACCCATTTCATATGCTTAAATACCCGTTTCAATAACATGGAACTGGGAAACTTTATATATTGCAGGCTTAGGTTGCAAGTATGAACATCACAAACTCGAGACCACCATTCTGAAACTGTCATGTGTAGAAACTGAAGGAGTAATTCACTTGATTCATTATATTTTTAATCCCATGCTTCTCCCTAGGAACTCAAGATACACTGTTCTCCCTTCTGAGGGCTGCCAATTCCAGATTAAAAATTCTTGGGAGTTTGGGGGTGCATGTAAGGTTGTCAGGTTCCCCCTGGCCATCGGCAGGGGATGTGGTGTAGGGTTGCCACACCCAGGTTGGGAAACTTCCTGAAATTTGGGGATGGACCTTGGGAAGGACAGGAACCCCTGTGGGGCACAAGGCCATAGAGTCTGCCCTCCAAGGCATCACTTTTCTCCACAGGAACGGATCTCTGTAGTCAGAAGATGAGCCGTCATCTCTCCTTGGAGGCTGGCATCCCCAGCAGCCCGGGGAGGGTGGGGTTTGGATAGGGGAAGAGCCTCTGTGGGGTATAGTGCCACAGAGTCCACCCTGCAAAGCAGGGAACTGATCTCTATAGTCTGGAGACCAGCTGTAAAGCTGGGAGGTTTCCAGGCCCCACCTGGAGGTTGGCACCCCTGTAAACCCCATTTTATTCTCACAATAACACCATGAATTCAGCTAGGCGGAGAGAAAGGAACTTTCCCAAGATCACACAGCGGGCTTTGTGGCTGGGGGCGGGGGTGGACGGGGACAGGGAACTGCGATCCCCATGGTTCAAGTCGACCAATTACTCAATCACTATTTTGGCTAAGAAATAAATAATGTAGCATGCAGTTAAAATACGGGGGTGGAAACATCTCCCAGATGTATATTGCAGTACTCTTCTACAGTTTTAACACTCCTACTCCTAGCAAAGACCACGGTCAAAAATTCCCTCGTATACATCGCTGATGCCGACTCTTCTCTGCTTGTTGTAGCTCCGTTCACTTTCTGTGCAATACCAGTGCATAGCTGCACTAATAAACTGACTACATTTTTGTTGTATTTTTTAAAAAACCTCAAGGATATGTAACATAATGCATAATCTAATCCTATTACTACAGCAACCTGATACAGAAACATTTCTTATTTGGGTAGACCACAGTAGTAGGCAATGGAAAGAAAATGTAAGAATGCCGACTTCCCCCTTGTTCTTCTCCCTCAGCCTCTCTTGATCCCACCAGAAAAATTATTCCCAGGCCTGCACGATCTGTGTGGACTAATAGTCATGTGAATCAGGGGGTTGCAGTGAGGGTGAAATCGCAAGTGAGGGTGAAATGATGCCAGCCAGTGATCTAGATTTGTCCATGCACATGCATTAACAAATGAAGAAGAGCCAGGGCTCTTTTTGTAGAAAAAGCCCAGCAGGAACTCATTAGCATAACAGGCCACACCCAACAGCAGGAACTCATTAGCATATTGGGCCACACCCCTGACAGCACAGCTCATTAGCACATTAGGCCACACACCCGTGTTACCAGAAGTGTGGTTATCCAGCCACACCCACCTTTTGCTTCTTATTCTGTTTACCTTGTTTGTTGTCAAAACCCAGGGCTTTTTTTGTAGCAGGAACTCCTTTGTATGTTAGGCCACACACCCTAATGTAGCCAATCCTAATGAGTTTCTGCTGTTGGGTGTGGCCTATTATGCTAATGAGTTCCTGCTGGGCGTGGCCAACTTGGGAGCCGGCCGGAACTCCGTTCCTGTGCGTTCCTGCCCAAAAATAGCCCTGGAAGACACTAAAGACAATGTACTTTGTCCTTTATGTGGATTTCTAAGGTGTCTGAAACCTGAGGAATTCTAGGTTTGTATTGTGCATGCACATGCACACTGAAACAGTTTTCTGGAGACCATAACCCAAAATCTTTAGAAAGAACAAAATAGCCATTTACAGTAATGTACAAGGAACAGGTACCAGAACGATCTGGACCTATTGTAGCAAAAGTAGAATGTATTAGCTCAGGGAAATGTGCTAAACAGGAACTGAAAACACATATGTTTCAGTTGGCCCCTTTGTAAGTAGCAACATGTATTACAAACGCAACTGTTTGAGTCACAAGAAATTCAAGATCAAAAGCCATTTCCAATTTCTAGATTTTGAAGTTAAATAAGATGTAGCCAATGAAAGCTAAAGCTAATATAATTAAAACAGGAAAAGATTAGTAAAATATTCACTTTTTTTAAAAAAAAACCACCCACACACCTTAAATATGCAAATAGTGTACCACTCAAAGGATGATTTACAGTGGCAGTTTACATTTAGCTCCACATAGAAATAAGAGATAAATCAAGTGATGAACTGTCACCAGTGGGCTTGACGTGTAAAGCACTTTTACCCAGGGTTACTTGCTGAGTTAGCACTACATTAAAACATATCTGGCAAGATTATGAATTAATGACAACAGCAGAAAGGCCAGGCAAGAAAAGCTGTGCAAACCTCAGCAGCAATATGCTCTTACACTTTTTGGAGAAGGGACACACAGAAATCTATTGGTTTTGCATATGTTATAGCAATTACCAAATATGCTTTGTAAGGATGTATAATACATCACGTCTAAAATTACCATATTTTGAAAAGCAAAAAAGAGGACATATTTCCCAACTGACTACTTCAAACAAGTGATCACTATGACAAGTCTCATTTTAAATACCCCTACTATTTAAGTTGTGATCATTGCTACTAAATAAGAATATTCCTAATCTTCCAACCCCAAAAGAGGACATTTCATCATTTTTTTTAAAAAAAAAGAGCCCAAAAGAGGATGGACACACACACAATGACATGTCCTCTGACATCTGATAACCCTACACAAGTCATTTTGTGTAGAAAGGATGACATCAGATAGCAGTCTTTTGAATACAAGAGAAGAAATGATGGACAATGGAATGTCTTTTCATTGTTAGTTCCTTTTTTAGGGTTATGAATGGCATGTAGTATGGGAAACCTTCATTTTTATTTAATGATAGTACCTAGAAACTTTTTAAACAATGCATTCTTAGTTTCATGAATAAACATAAGCCTAAGAAATGTGCTATCAGGGCACTTCTGTACGCCAAAGTGTTTTGCAACTATCAGGAATGCTGAATCAGCATGCCAAAGCCCAAACTAATTGCTGCTAGTTTAAATGGTAGACTACAGTTAGCAGGATCAGTGCAGGTGGCACCATCAAAATCAGCATATGCATCACAAATATTAACCCTTCTTTCTTAATATACTGCTCTAACTCCAGCTTTGTCTTAACCTTGATGGGCAGATGGTGCCATGTGGAATGGACTTAGTGATTCACTTCTAGAGAGTCTAGGGGGGAGGGGGGAAGAGACCCAGGCTCAGCTCTCTCAGAAACATTTTCTCTGGAATCCCTTTACCTGATTACTGATGTATAGGACTCTGTGAAGTTACTCAGGGGAGACGGAAAGGCATAAGAGCCTTTCTGTGTGCTTTTGTTTCAACTGTCCTAGAACTTCTTGGGCTCAGTCTTCCTCACAATTACCATATGCCAATGTTACTTTCCTCACACTAGACAATACTGGATCAAGTAATTTAAAGGGTATAAAATATTAACATTTAAAAAGGCAAGGATCAATAGAGGTCTTTATGATTTTATGGTACTGATGGGGAAAATGAAGAGTAATAGCAGCCTTTGTGCCAAAGATGAGCAACTGTATATTAAGCCTCACCAGATATACCACATCTGAAGCTGAAAATGAACTACTAGAACTCAGGGGTCATTTCATAGAAAAAGAGGTGCAGGAGCTTATTAGCATACCTCATTAGCATAACTTATTTGCATATGCTACACCCCCTGACATCACCGGAAGTGTGTCAGAAGGCAACGCCCACCGCTCAGGCTCCACTGGACTGTTTTGGACCGGGGGGCCGGGGGGAGCTCTGCAACTTACCTGGCTGCTTCTTGTTCTGACTGAGGGCTGCTGGGAGCAGGGGGTGGGGCTTGTTGCATGTGCCCGCCCCCTGGGCTCTTTACTGCCAGAGCTGCGCTCCTGCAGGAAATGACCCCTGCTAGAACTACTGTTCTACTGAGGGCACCATCTTCTTCCAGCTGCTAAGTGAACCGCTTTGGCATGTGTCAGCCATGAGATAGCTGTATGCCAGTTTGGTGTAGTGGTTAAGAGTACAGACTCTAATCTGGGAGAACTGGGTTTGATTCCCCATTCCTCCTCATGCAGCTGCTGGTGTGACCTTGGGTCAGTCATAAGCTCTTTCAGAGCTGTTCCCTCCAGAGCAGTTTTTGAAAGAGTTCTCTCAGCTCCACTTACCTCACAGGGTGTCTGTTGTGGGGTGGGGAGGGGAAGGGAAAGGAGATTATAAATCCAATCTCCTTCCTCCTTCCTTTCCTTTTCCTTATCCCACTCTCTCTCTCTTTCTCTCTCTCAAAAAAGCTGAGCTGGGTAGAAAAGGGGCACATACAAAAGGCTAAATGAGAACTTGGGTTACTGCTGATGATAAACTCGTTCAACATGCACAGGATCTAAAAGCACTTATACTGAATGGCACTGATTTGAGGAATTAGGAATGTTTTCTTGCAAAGCTGGTCCAAGATAACTAGTTTGGGTACCTTCAGCCTGTACTGAAACAATGGCCATCTAACACAGCTGATAAGGAAGACAAATTCAGGCGGCTGAGTAGTTAGTTTAAATAATTATCAAAAGGTGTTCTGTAGAAAAAAAAGAAATAAAACCCACGCTTCTGGCTGCTCAGTAACCAGAGAGGCTGAGAGAGGGGGAATGAGGGGACAAAATTTGGGGAGTCCAAGTCAGCTGGAGGTAGGGTTGCCAAGTCCATCTTCCACCCCCAGCGGGGGACTTTGGGGGTGTTCCTGGAGGGGGCGGGGCATCCCCAACGTGATGACGTCACATTGGGGACGTCTGCCGCCCCCCCGCCCATGCGCCAGATCGCCAGAAACAGCAGCTCCCTGCACTTAAAGGAGCCAGCGTTTCCCCTTTAAGAGCAGCCGCGTTTCCCTTTTAAGAGCACAAAGCTGGCATTTCCCTGAAAGCTTGCGGCGATGGGGCTTGGGACGAAACATGGGTTCCACACACTTAAAGGGAGAGAGATGGGTGGCTGTGGGTGTTGGGGGTGGGGCTTCCCCCGTCGGCCATCTGGCAGGCAGCGGGTAGAACCCCCCCAAAACGGGGGACCCCTGGCAAACCGGGGGGTTGGCAACCCTAGCTGGAGGGCCCCTGAAGCCAACTTCCTGTTGCATTCACAGAATACATTTAAATTTGTTTTCTAACACAGTTCTGACTCCAGCCACTAGGGAAGCAGGGAAGGCAGGGCACAGTAAAAAGCACTCCAGTCTGCTGGCTATTAAGAGTGGTGGACTCTAATCTAGAGAACCAAGTTTGATTCCCTGCTAGGGTTACCAACCTCCGGGTAGTGGGTGGAGATCTCCCGCTATTACAAGTGATCTCCAGTTGACAGAGATGAGTTCACCCGGAGAATCGGGCTGATTTGAAGGGTGGACTCTATGATATTATACCTCACTGAAGACCTCCAGCCCCAAAATCCGGTGACGCAGCCTTGGGGGGCGGAGTTCCCCCCGGGGCCCGATTCCGTCACGGCGGAAATTGCGCCTTCAAGGCGGGAGTTTCCCTGCCCCCCGCCCACACTTGGCAGCCCTACCCCCTACTCCCCCAGTGCCTCCCTCCACGCCAAGGAAGGCTTCTATGACAGCGAGGACAGGGAGATAGACTTGGGAGACTAAGGGCCAGGCATGCCCAAGCAGCCCTCCCTGATGCACTGAACCAAGGGAGAGGGCCTGGACCCCCACCCACCAACCCGCATCCCCTGGCCAATGCTGCCCAGGGAGTGGAAGAAGGAGCCGTGCCCCCCAGATCTGAAGATCTCCAAACAGGTCGTGCCACCATGGGACCCAGCCCTGTGCACCCCTTTCCTGGATTCCCATCCCCATTCATCTAGTTCCCAGCTGGCGCTGGTGCCACCTTGCCCTGTTCCGACACATCTATGGTCTCCACCTCTTCCTCTCCAAAATACTCTTTCAGGGGCTTGACCAGGTAAATTTTTTTACATTTTCTTCTTTAAATTACTTACAATGGCTCTCATACCAATATTATCCCTTCTGGAGTTTTATCCTCATCAGGTTATCTTTTTCGATTTTCTTTACCTTTCAGTTAATTTGCAACATTCATATTTTTCTACATACTTGAAAAGTCCCCCAATTCACTGCAGCTCTGTTTTTATTACCCACACAAGCCCTAGCCAGTTTGTCACTACACACAGTGATAATTTCATATTAATATCCTCTCTCTCTCTATTGCAAGATCTAGGAGGCTATATTTCTCCATTTGTTCTGTCTTAACAATCCATCTCAAAGGAAACATGCAATACAGAAGGCCAAGTTCGTGTTAGTACCTCTCCTTTTATTGTGCCCAAATAACTATTGTTGATGGAGAGATTTTCTTTAAAAAAAGGAAAGTATATTCTATACATGGCCATGGCTTATATCCTGCTCCTGTTTCCACTTTAAATAAAATAGGGTATTGGAGAACCAGGTAGCCCATGAAATAGTTAAAAATGTCTATGCACATGCACTCAAACACACACAAAAGAGAAAGCGATTGCAAAAACAGAGAAAATTGAACACTGTCTCCTAGTAACAATTCTGGGGAAATGCCACATATAGCGTAAGGCGATTCTGTCAGCTATCTCCCTACAGTCAATCTTTCCAAGTGTTTTGACTGTGTGGCATTGTGTTTCTTTCCTACTCCCCAAAGCAATGAAATTGGAAAAGCTAATTGTTTCTGTAACAGCTTGCGATGGTTTTCAGAATTGCTGTGCTTTATAGCAATCACAGTGTCTAAGAGAAGTAAGGATGTGCACGTATACCGATACCCCTTTTCAGCTCAAAGAAGTTTCCAAGAAGCTGTTTTTCCCTTTCATTATACAGCAAGTCACATAAATGGGTATTTATTTTGAAAAATACACATGAACGTGCACCCAAAGCAGTTTGGGGCTTTTAATTCAAAGGGGGAGATACTCTTAATGCTTATTTATTTATTTATTCACAAAATTTATTCTGTGCATTTCTGCCCCAACAAGGGCCATCAAGGCGGCTAAAAATTAAAACATGTATAATAGAATCATATTGTAAAACCATTTAAAACCAAACCCCGCCGCATCCTCCCAAAAAACATAATCAAAACAATTAAAAACAGAGCTAAAACAGAACAAAGACATAAAAACAACAATTAAAACACTGGAGGGAGGAGGGATCACTGAGAGAATACCCAATCAAACGTCACTTGCTGGCGGAAGTCAGCTACAGAAGAGGACAGATGAATCTCACTGGGGAGGGAGTTGTAGAGTTTTGGTGCCCTGGGAAGAATATGATAGAAATGTATGAAATTATGAACAACACAGAGAAGGTGGACAAAGAATGTTTTCCCCTGTATAGTGGGAGTCATTTCATCCAAGTTTGCAACAAACAGAAGGAAATAATCAAGACCTAAAGGCTACTAGTCTAGATGGCTTTATAAGCAGACAAAATATTTGCCATGAAAGATGCACAAAAATCTACACATCAAAAGGTAGTTTTGAGTAAGAAATGGTGGTAATGAAGGGTAACAGGAAAAGGACAGGTGCTTTCAAGCCCTCTTTTAAACTTGCCCAAACCTCCTGACTAGCCACTGCTCAAAACATAATTCTGGGTTAAATGGACCGTTCATCTGCTCTGCCAGGGGTCTTCTTATGACTGCTGCACAACATGGACAAATTGTACAGGCCAGTGTTCCCTCTAAGCTGAGTTAGTGTGAGCCAGCTCACAGCTTTTTAGCCTCTGGCTCACACATTTTCGTCTTAGCTCCAGGGCAAACTAATTTATGCAGCAGCCCAATTGCTCACTCGCAACTTTAATGCCAGTGGCTCACAAAGTAGAATTTTTGCTCACAAGACTCCCCAGTTTAGAGGGAACATTGGTACAGGCACCATTAGCTGAAGGCTGAAAAGCTTTTGCATGTTGACTTGGGAATAAGAACAACTCTGGACTTCATGTGAATGCTCCATGCACAACAGTGTACTGCCAATTGTTTTTGTGAGCACTTTGAATGTCATACACCCGCGGACATGTTTGGCTCTGTCAGTGTTCCCGGACATATGTTTTATGGGTTTATGTCCTCACAACTTTATTTACAGAATTTATATCTTGTCTTTCAGCCCAAACAGGGCCACCAAGGCAGCTAACAACTAAAAGCAGAACAATTATAAAACACATAATAAAAACCAGTTAAAACAAAAAATAAAAACATGTATAAAACCCAGCAATTAAAATTTAGGGCAGGAAGGAGACAACTGATGGAATGCCAAATGAAACAAAAAATCTTCACTTGCTGGTGGAACATAGTGATGGAAGGGGACAGATAAATATCCTGGAAGAGGGAGTTGCACAATTTTTAATTTGCTCTATCCATGCAAGTGGAGCAATTATGTTTGCCACAAAGTGTGGAGCTGCCCACAGTCCCAATGCATTCAGTGGGACTTACTTCTAAACAGACATGCATAGAATTGGGCTGGAAATTACCTGATTCAATTACAAAATTAGGGTGGGTTTTTTAACTGTTGGGGTATTGGCCACGACAGATAATGACTTGATCAAGACCAATGTGGGAAGGCCATGGATGAGGCAGGACTTACCAAGATCTATCATGGCAGACTTAAGAGTGTTGCACAGTTTTAAGTATTGAACGGTCAACCATCAGCTACTGACCCACCGCCTCGCCAACATTGGAATTCAGGGGCTTGCCTTGCAATGGCTCGCTTCCTTTCTCCAAGGTCAGGGACAAAGGGTGGCACTAGGGGAACAGCAGTCCACGAGGCACCTGCTGGACTGTGGAGTGCCTCAAGGGGCTGTGCTTTCCCTGATGTTGTTTAACATCTACATGCGCCCCCTTGCCCAGATTGCCCAGAGGCATGGGCTGGGGTGTCACCAATATGCTGATGACACCAAGTTCTATCTGATGTTGGGTGGTTGGTCCAGCTCCAGACCAGAAGACCTGGACCGGGCATTACAAGCTGTGGCTGGTTGGCTTAGGCTGAGTCGGTTGAAACTGAATCCAATGAAGATGGAGGTCCTGTGCCTGAGTCGGGGTGGTGCGGGGGTAGGGATTCCACTCCCAACCTTTGATGGGGCGCCGTTGCTGCCAGCACCGGAAGTGAGGAGTTTGGGAGTGCTCCTGGATGCCTCCTTATCAATGGAGGCCCAGGTAGCAGCCACTGCCAAGTCAGCTTTTTGCCATCTTCGGCTGATTAGGCAGTTGGTTCCCTTCCTCAACCGCAATGACCTGGCAACAGTGATCCATGCGGTGTTCACCTTGAGACTAGACTACTGTAACGATCTCTACATGGGGCTGCCCTTGTTCCAAATTCGGAAACTGCAGCTAATGCAGAATGCTGCGGCCAGGCTCTTGATGGGTCTCCCCAGGTGGGAGCACATTCAACATGCGCTAAAGACACTGCACTGGCTGCCTATAGCATACTGAATTCACTTCAAGGTGCTGGTTCTTACCTTTAAAGCCCTATATGGCCAGGGTCCAACATACCTGAGGGACTGCCTTTCCCCATATCTGCCCCAGAGAGCACTATGGTCGGGGTCACAAAACAGACTGACCCTCCCGAGTCCCAAAGACGACAGGCTTGCTATTACCAGGGCTAGGGCGCTTTCAGCAGCAGCTCCGTACTGGTGCAATGAGCTCCTGGAAGAGATCAGGGCCCTGCGGGATCTTCTACAGTTCTGCAGGGCCTGCAAGACAGAGCTCTTCCACCAGGCCTTTAATTAGGAGCCACCACCATGTTAACAGCTTCAACTATAGCCTTGGTTCGCAACACCTAGCCTGCGCCGCCTGTTTGTTAGGAAGATCTTGAGCAGAATCATGGTGAGATCTGTGTACACTTTTAAGAACGCCATCTTATAACAACTAACTATTTATTATGCAGCAGCACTTGATAAATTATGGTTGTTTACTGTTGAATTGTTTTTAGATGATTTTATGTGATTTTAATTGTACTATAGTTATCATTGTAAGCCGCCCTGAGCCTGTTGTAAATCGGTGTGTGTGTGTGAGAGAGAGAGAGAGAGAGAGAGAGAGAGGTATAAACAAGGGCTAAATGAGATAAATAAATAAATAAGAGTTAGGGGCAGGGCTCTTTTTGTAGAAAAAGCCCAGCAGGAACTCATTAGCATAATAGGCCACACCCAACAGCAGAAACCATTAGCATATTAGGCCACACCCCACATGTTACCAGAAGTGTGGTCATCCAACCACACCCACCTTTTGCTTCTTATTCTGTTTACTTTGTTGTCAAAACCCTGGGCTTTTTTTGTAGCAGGAACTTCTTTGCATGTTAGGCCACCCACCCCTAATGTAGCCAATCCTAATGTGTGTCTGCTGTTAGGTGTGGCCTATTATGCTAATAAGTTCCTGCTGGGCATGGCCAACGCAGGAGCCAGTCAGAACTCCATTCCTGTGCGTTCCTGCCCAAAAATAGCCCTTAGGGGACTGTATCCATTCTTCTCTTCTTGGTAACACCTAACAATATAAAGTGTGTGACATGTCATGATGCCCAGAGTTGCCCCATTCCCACCGAAGTTCATTGGCTGCTGATGAAATGCAGATTGGCATGTCATGTCACATGTTTTGAATAGCCCTACAAGAGATGTGGATATGATACAAGACAGCCATTTTCAGTAGTAGCCACTGTATTCCCCATAATGTCTAGAACTGGCCTCAGTCATTATGGGAAATTCAACTCTATAGGCCTTTGTACTTTACATTATCCCATCTAGGTCTTAAAGCCAATAGGCTGTTCAACAAGAAAAAGACATCAATATAACAAAATGTTATTGCTGTTCAATATTCATTCAAAACAATCAATCTTAACTGCAGCTGCTGTATATTTGCACAGATCTAATGTTATATTAAAATCCAGGTCCGCTAACAGAGTCATTAAATGACAGTTAGAAGAGTGAACAGGCTTCTTATTCAGATGAGGATCCAGAAATTTTATTCTCAGACCTGAATAAATCACACAGAAAAAGAAGATGCTCAACAGTTTCTACCAAAACTTGTACAGTAATAGCTCCATGCTATTGGATGCCTTCTCAGTTTAGACTCCTGCCTCCACAGAATGTTATGTCTGTCTGTCTGTCTGTCTGTCTGTCTGTCTGTCTGTCTGTCTGTCTGTCTGTCTGTCTGTCTGGTAGATCAGGGGTGTCAAACATATGGCCTGTAGGCTGCAACCGGACCAGGCCCCAGCATCTCCAGTTAAAAGGATAAGGTAGCAAGTGATGGGAAAAACCTCTATCTGAGGCCCTGGAGAGCTGCTGCCAATGTGAATAGAGCCGCTGCCAGTCTGACTTTGATGGACCAGGGGTCTGATTCAGTATAAGGCAGTTTCATGTGAGTGAGGGTGGATTCTTCTGACAGGAATGATTTACATTGAGATTGCCCTGCTCTGCAATTTGCTTTGAGACCTGATTAGTATGGGCCATCTGATCACAATCATACAGGTTAAAAGATAGGAAGGGAAAGTATAATGGATAATGAGAAATAAAAGGAAATTATTTTCGCTTGTTCTCAAAAGGTTTTTTTAATTATATCTCTCTGTGCCTATCTGAGATTTTATTTACTTTCAAAAGAACTAGGGTTGCCAGACCCCCAATCTGGGTGGGGGTTCCATTGATTTTTCAGGCTTCTGCCCATTGCTGGCCAGCTGGCTGATGGGGGAAGCCTCACCCCCCAAACACTGCATGATGACATGATGTGGACGTGACATCATCACATAAGGATGTTGCATGGCGACGATCCACTTTTTGGGCAAAACTGTATGGTTTTAGGCCAAAAAAAAATAGTTCTGCCCAAAATGCAGAGCATTGCAGCACGACACCCTCAACGTGATGACTTCACTTCCACATGATGTCATCGCATCAGAAACATCACGTGACCTCCACGCCCACCCCTGGAATGACCCCCAAATCCCCACACTGGCAAGCCAAGGGGAACTGGCAACCATCGGACTCCATTGTTTAGTGACTCGAAGTAGCTGGCTTAAGTATTTAAAAATACATTTAGGGTCCATATGTTCCCATTCAACACGTTTCCCTCTCTCCCCTCCCACCTTGCTGGCTGCCTTTTTCACATTAACCCCCCCCCCTTTTTAAACTGTGTCATTATTAACACTAGCACTTAGTGGATTTTGCCCAATCTGAAATTATTTCACTTGGAGATATCTTTATTAGTGGAAAAGAGCAAGAGTCCAGTAACACCTCAGCAACTAACAAAATTTGTGGCAGGCAGAGGTCATTTCGGGGGGATCGCAGTTCCCCCAGGTGAGGTACGGGGGGCGGGGCACATGACAAAGCCCCGCCCCCCGCTTCCGGCCGCCCCGCTTCCGGCCCTCATTCAGCCAGGAGGAGGCAGGAGAAGAGGGAGGGTAAGTTGCTTCTTCCCTGCCTCTCCCCACCCCTGCCTGCCTGGGGCCAGGGAGGGCCTTTGCGGGGCTTCCTTGCACTCCTGCCGGCCTTGCAGGTCCACCGCCGGGCCCCTCATGGGGCTCGGCAATGGAGCTGCAAGGCCGCCGGCGGCGGCCGGGACTGTTGGGGCAGGGTGTGTGGCCTTATGACACACTTCCGGTGATGTCAGAGGGTGTGGCATATGCTAATGAGTTATGCTAATGAGTTCCCCTAGCTCTTTTTCTACGAAACGACCCCTGGTGGCAGGGCATTGCGTGAGTCGCTGCTCACTTCTTCAGACACAGCTAGAACGTGAGCCCATCTGTCCTATATGTGGGCGAGTGAAGTGATTTCAGATTTGCTTCTGCTCCAATCCTTCAGACAGAGGCATCTGGAATCACCTTTACAAAGTTTATATCTCCAGTACCTGGAGCTACATTTTATGGCACACATGGCCCGGCCTGACAAAGTGACCACTGTGTCACATCCGGCCCTCATAACAAATGAGTTTGACACCTCTGTAGGTAGACTATCTTTTAGCTATTCAAACATATAAAGTATCTCCCATATGACAGTAAAGTAAAAGAAAACCGAACTGAAGTGACAGATGTATATTTTACTAAGATCACTGATCTTTCAACTGCAGTAAAAGCAAAAATTAATTCAATAAAGGAACATATCGTAATTCTCTTCTCTTGAGGGTTCATTACAGGCTGGAAACCAGAGCATTGCACTACCAGCTCCTGCTTGCTTTTCCAGTTATTTCTGGTTTTTAATAATTATTCATTAATTGCACAGTATGATAAGATCCTCACTGTTTTGAAACATTTTCCCTCTGGCCTTCTTACTATTAAAGACTCTGACTGACTGCCAAGAACGTAAAATTAAAAATCAAAGCACTACCTCAGAAAGGTTTAATATGTGCCACATCGAAAAATGTTGCTCCGACTTACAGCCTTGTAATTGCATCACCAGTTTAACAGCACAATCTCCCCCAGTGTTTTGAAACATTTTCCTTTGAAATCAGAGCCAGAGGGGAGCAGAATTCTTGTTTAACACTCTGATTTACACTCCACATATGTCAAAAAATCCTGCATGTACCCTCTGTCCTTTCCCAGCTTCAGTCTTTGATTTCGGTGGGACAAGTGACAATTTGGCTGACCCTTTTGCACTCACACGAGGCAAAGAAGCAGCATGGAAGCGGGCAGGGGTAGGAGAGAGAAGCAGGCCTATAATAAGGACTGTTCAAGCAGAATATTGATTGGAATGAATGCATTTCCATCCTATTTCACCTTTTTTGTCTTACTCAGAACTACATTGCAACATGCCCAAGACTCAAAACTGGAAAAAAAAAAATTCAGGATGCCCTGAAATATGTCTATAGGCTATGCCAGAAATAGGAGACCTTACCCCCCCCCCTTTCCTTTTCTTTATGGGTTAATTCAGGGGTCATTTCCTGCCGGAGCGCACAGGAGTGGAGCTCCGGCAGTAAAGAGCCCAGGGGGCGGGCACGTGCAACAAGTCCCGCCCCCTGCTCCCAGCTGCCCTCAGTCAGAGCAAGAAGCAGCCAGATACGTTGCAGAGCCCCCCCCAGTCCAAAACAGTTCAGTAGAGCCTTTAAGACCAAGTTTTATTCAGGTACAAGCTCTCCCTCCTCTGCAAGGACAGATCTGCATGCCCCCCCCCCATAGCTATCAATCCAAAACAGCCCAGTGGAGCCTGAGTGGTGGGTGTTGCCTTCTGACACGCTTCTGGCGACATCAGGGTGTGTGGCATATGCAAATAAGTTATGCTGATGAGTTATGCTAATGAGCTCCTGCACCTCTTTTTCTACGAAATGACCCCTAGGTTCATTCAACTGCCCAGAGTCCTACCAATTTGCTTTCCTGATTTGTTTCGGGAATAGCTGCAACCCCAAAATCTACCAGCCGCATCAGCCTAATGTGAAGGATGCATTGGGAGGGAACCAGGCAGTGCTTTTTACTGTCCTCCATTTCCAGCAGCTTCCTCCTTGGATTTCCTAAACTGGTACTAATCAGGGCTGCTGAGAGCCCACAGGGCCCCCCGGACAAAGAATTCATCTGCCCCCCTCCATGATCCTGATCCAAACTAAATATCCTAACAAAACAAATTACTTGGCTGGCTGTTAGCATGCATCTACAATAACAGAAGGATCCACATGTCCATCTGTCTGTCCACTTGTGGCAGGCATAACACATCAGAAAATAAAACCAGGAAAGTCAAAATTGGGCCACCAGCTTCAGGATGATCCTTCCAGGGCCAAAAATGAAAGGAACTGGAATATGGAACTGGCCCAGGTTATCTCCCGTGCTACTTGCAATGGAAAGTAAGGTTGTGTAGAGGGTTAAAGTGTCAGACTAGGCTCTGGGAAACCCAGGTTCAAACCCCCAGTCCTGCCATGGAAGCTCGCTAGTGATCTTGGGCCTGTCACTCCCTCTCAGCCTAACCTACCTCACAGGGTTGTTGTGAGGGTAAAACAGAGGAGAGGAGAACAATGAAAGTTGCTTTGGATCCCTCTTGGGGATAAAGGCGGGATATAAAATAGATAAATAAATAAATTCTAACTTCTGTTCCTCATTTGTTACCACAGAGGCAGATTAACATTTATTATCATGCATGTTGAAGGGGGAGGGTAAGCATCCTTTTACTACTTTAATAGATTATGGGGAAATATTAACTCCCCCCCTTCTGTCCATAATATTAACAGAGGTTTGCTTCTATACTACTATTAAATACCTTCTAGGTTGCCAAATGCCAACCAACTTAAATGGAGGGAGGAGAGTCGGAATGGGGTTTGTTTTGGGAGGGGGTGCTACCACACACTAACAAGGCTGCCCCTTGGCAAGTTCTGGTTGTGTAGGAGGTGGGTGGAATGAAAGGCAAAAGGAAACCATAGACCTTGTTAGGAGGCTGCATCCTGTCCTGGCTGGTCTTTCTTTGCTCCAGTGCAGGCTTGGCTGATTATGGGTTTAGCAAGATCTGATCAGCAAACATTCCCTCTGCCTCCTGGTAAACTTTGCAGAAAGGCTGAGGAGCCCTTTGTTGGGCTCTGCCTTCCCTGCACCCCTAGTGGCTGCAGTCAGAACTGCACTAGGAATTTTTAAAAAATGCATTCTATGTGAGTACATCATATCACCATCTTCGGGGCCCAGAACTGACATAGCCCCCCCCCCCATTTTGTCCTCTCAGTCCCCCTCTGTCGGTGGCCCTGGTACTAACGATTGTACATCTTCATTCTTTCCAGTGTATTTAGGAGGACCAATGAAAATTTTGCACTAGTAAAAAGTCCCCAAAGCCACCAGCTCTAGTGATGAATACCCAGTGACGATGCACCTGAAGTATGCAAAATTATTTTTGAATCATCTTCTTCCTCATTGGCATAAAAGGGTTCAAATAAGGTCATTATATCATCATTTGAAAATAGAGTTCCATCACTTCCAGAACAGTTGAAGCTTTGTATAGCCAGATACTGACTCTGATAAAAATCAAGCACTGCTTGTTGACACCATTGCTATGGGATTTAGAAAACCTTACCAAGAATTTTCTCATAGAATCTCTAATAATGTTGACATCAGCCATTCTTATGCCTTTCAGATACCCTGATAGTTCTTTCATGGCATTTACAATGATATCAGCCCTTTAATATCCCTCCAGTATTTCATGAAAAATTGCCCATTGTAAGTTCAGAGAAAGTCACACACAATTTCACAATTCCTCTAATAGCAGTTATGAGGTCCACAATGCAAGCACTTACAGATGATTCCAGAGAAAGATCTTTGACAGTTATTCCGGAAGGGTCTCTGCAAAGCCATCAATGAGACAGCTTTGGAGGTTGAAGGTTTTTGTTATCAGTGTGTACCAAGCTTAAAAGGAACTAGCCGTAAAAGAACTACCTTTGTTATGTTTAATTCTGTCACCAGCTAATGTTTTCCTCTTAGCAAGTATGGAACACTGGCAATATCTAAGGCAACTCTGGATGATTGACATTGGAATTTAGATCAGCACCCACTTCCAATCTATAAAATGAGATGGGTCATACTAACAAATAACCAAAGTGACTGCTGCTCTTTTTTCCCCCACCTGTCCTAAGACTGTGGAAAGAAGAATCCAGATTCCAGAGTCAGTATTACTAAGTACATTTTTCAGATGTTGAGGTCTGACACAACCTCTCCCCTAAGAGTATGCTTGCGTTCACTTTTTATGTATGTATGCTAGATTTTTAAACAATGTTTCTTAGGGTTGTCCAAAGAACTTTATTTATTTATTTATTTATTTATAGTTTAGATTTTTGTACCGCCCTTCTCTGAGTTCATAGAGCTGAAGGTGGTTTACAACAAAAGATTATACAAATTAAAAACCAAAAAAGTTAAAATAGCTAAAACAACATCAGATGATACCAAACAGTGCTCCCTCTAAGCTATGGAGTCCTGTGTGCAAAAATTCTACTTTGTGAGCTACTGGCATTAAAGCTGTGAGCGAGCGATTTGCCTGCTGCATAAATTAGTTCGCTCTGGAACCATCCTTCATGAGCTGAGACAAAAATGT
Source organism: Gekko japonicus (assembly GCF_001447785.1). Classification (NCBI taxonomy): domain Eukaryota; kingdom Metazoa; phylum Chordata; class Lepidosauria; order Squamata; family Gekkonidae; genus Gekko; species Gekko japonicus. The sequence continues at coordinate 1,557,879 of NW_015164669.1, forward strand.
GTGAGCTGGAGGCTAAAAAACTGTGAGCTAGCTCACACTAACTCATCTTAGAGGGAAGTCTGGTACCAAAGCAAGTTTACAATTTGTATGACTGTCTCTCAATAAGTGAGAGAAAGCAGGGTGGGGGAGGGGAAGGTGCTGCCCGTTGCTGTCCTCAACCAAAAGCCTGGCGGAACATCTCTGCCTTGCATGCTCTGCAGAACTGCACAGGGTCTCTCAGGGCATGGATGTTATTTGGCAGAGAGTTCCACCAGGTAGAAGCCAGGGCTGGAAAGGCCCTGGCTGTGGCTGAGGACAGCTGGGCATTTTTAGGGCTAGGGATCACTAGTAAGTTGCTCTTCAGGGGACATGCCAGACGAGGCAATCCTGAAAATACGTCGGTGCCAGATCACTCAAGGCTTTAAAGGTCAGTACCAAGACCATGAACCTGACCCGGTACTCCACTGGGAGCCAGTGCAGCTGGTGCAGCACAGGTTGAATGCCCATGACATTCCCATCAGAATCTGCACCACCACATACTGGACCAGTTGGAGTTTCCAGATCACTCTCACAGGCAGGACAGTGTAAAGTGAGTTATAGTAATCCAATCTGGAGGTGACTGTTGCATGGATTACTGTGGCCAGGTTAGGGCAAGACAGGAAAGGGGCCAGTTCTAATTTTTAGGTATGAAGATCTCTTAGATGACAAAGGACTCTTTAAAACAAAGGAAGAATTAATAAAGCAGGGGATTAGCATGGATTGGTGGACAAGGGCTCAAATTGGACAAGGGTTCAAATTTGCTAAAGATAAAGAAGTGGGGTTTTTATTCCAAACAAAGTATATTTGAGAAGTTGTTGTGTATATCTAATGATAAGTTGATCAAGAAAATGTATGTATTTTTAATGCAAATGAAAATGGAAGATGAAGTGGTTAAAGACTGGTGAAATGGATGCAAAATTTGGGCTATAACTTTGATCTTACACAGTGGAGCAAACTATGGAAAGTGAATGTGAAAATAACTAAATCAGTGGCATTTAAAGAGAATCTGTATAAGAGGGTATTTAACACCAGACAGATTAGCTAAAATGTATAAAAATATGTGAAATAATTGTTGGAAATGTTAAAAACATGAGGGTACATTTTATCATATGTGGTGGACATGTGATGTAGTGCGTAAGTTCTGGATTATGGTACATACTTCTATACAGACAGTTTTGCAGATCTCAGTACCTTTTCAACTGGAATTGTTTTTATTGAATTGTATACCAGAGAACTTTGACAAAAATCAAAGATATTTTATAATTCATGTAGTAACCACAGCTAGAACCTTGTTTGCAACTTACTGGAAGCTTCCATCAACACCTTCTGAACATGATCTAATAGCGAAGACTATGGAAAGTATGGAAATGAACAAACTGACTTCGATATTAAAAGGGCAAATGGAAGAAGACTTCATTGGACTATGGACCCCATTTTATAATTGGATAAGAGAGAAATACAAAGATATGAACCTTCTAATATTATAATATTAAGAAGCTTTTATGAACTTTTAAACGTCACAGCCTATCAGTGTATAACATGAAATGACAAGTAGAGAAAAGTTACATGCAGAAAACAATTACTTTTGTTCTTTTCCTTGCTCCGTCCCCTTCCCCCTTCTTTATCCTTAATAAACATTTATTTTTTTAAAAAAAGGAAAGGGGCCAGTTCCCTTGCCTGGCACAGCTGGTAAAATGCCAGCTTGGCAACATTCATAATTGAAAACAATTGTGCCAGGCGAGAGGTAGCGGATGCAATGGAGGCTGAGTAGAATTCTCTGATCGCAGCTTTCACTGCCATCTTGTTGAATTTCATAGATGTCCTACAAGATGCTCTTGTAGGTTCATCACAGGCATGCTGCCAAACTTGCTCTAGTCATCTAAGCACTTGCTTCACCCCTTCTAAGTTCTATAGGATATCAGAGGGATGACTTTGGGCAGGAGTGAAGAGGATGTTCGGGAGCGACTTCGTCGATGGCTTCAGAGAAATAGGAGTTCCAGACGTCTATCAGCACATCTAGGGAGTCGCTGGGGGGCATTGGATCCAGCAGAGCATTCTGGAACCCAATTGGGTCCCTTAGTCTCTGTGGGCAAACATAAATCAGCTTGCCACCTAGACGGGGGGTAGGGACACCCAGCCAGCCTTCAGAACCATGTGATCTGACCATGGCACTTCCTCCTTGGTAATCAGATCCAACTCCATCCCCTTGCCAAAGATCAAGTCCAGGGTGTGGCCTGCTTGATGTGTGCGACCTGATACAATCGGGGAGAGCCCTTAGTGCTGCCATGGAAGACACCAGGTCCAATGCCTGCAAGGAGGCGGCAGCACCAGCATGGACATTGAAGCCCCCAGAACTACCAGTCTTGGGAACTCCAAGGGCCACCCAAACATATAAAAACCTTGTAAAAGGTAAAGATTTATCTTGCTTGAAAATAAATAAAGCCTCATAATGCACAAAAAGAGCCATATATGACCTGACGCGTTTTGGCCCACAAGAGCCTTCTTCAGAGGTCAAATAGTACAGAACACAACATGCAACAAAGCCCCTGTTACACTTGTAAGGCAGTAAACAATTGATATAGGACCAAAAGTGGAATGTTCCAATCTGGAATTGAATGACACACACAAAAAATTGTTTGTGGGGTCACAAATGTATCTGTTACATATTGTTACATATTGATGTTACATTGGCCAAGATAAGGCAATTTTACTTGTACTCTTAAGACCTAAACTGGAAGGTACATATTGACAATATTACTATCTCCAATATATGTAATTGCTTCTGACACAAGGTCAAATACATTTATGGTCCCACAAAAATGAAATTTGTGTGTCATTCAGTTATTTTATTTAATGGTGACAGAATTAAGGGTGTACACTTGTCAGCTGAGAAGAGTCCGAACAGAGGCTTCTGATTTGTATGAATTTCAAAAGCACAATCATAGAGGTAGTTGTGGGATGCTTTGACTTTAAGATAACAGCAAGGGCTTCCCTGTCAATTTGAGCATAACTCCTTTCAGTGGATGATGTAGTTCTTGAATAGTAAGCAAGTGGTGCCTCTGTGCCATCTGCTAATTTGTGGCCAAGGACCACCAACACAATAAGGTGATACATCAGTGGTTTCTTCTCATCATAATGTACAAGCACAGTATCAAAAGTCAATTATTTCTTTGTTCGCAGAGTTTAAACATGCAAAGGAATGGAGCACCAACTGCTTAAAGAAAATAACTTGGTTTATTAAAGAAGAAATAAATTCTGATAGAACAGAAAAGAGGGGAAAGAGGCTTAACTAACTGACTAGCTGCTGTGAGAGCCAGCAACAATGGAGCTCCTGGCCTCCCGGCAAAGCCACTGGAGGTCCAGGGTCTGTTTTGCCGCCCCGGAAGAACTCGGGGCAGCAACAGAGCCCATGACACGCGGTGTCGTGATGTCGGCAGCAGGGGCGGAGCTGGCTGATAGAAAAGGCCAGGCTCCACTCCCACCCGATGTCAGTTGCTCTGCGTGCCCGCCCACCCGCCCTGTTCTTAGTGTAGGCTATGGCTGGTTGCCTATTGGGGCCAGGTAGGAATTTTTTGCCTCTACCCAGGATTGACTGATAGAGTGGAGGTGTTTTTGCCTACCTTGCACTGAGAGCACTGGATTGGATAGTTGGTTGTGGTGGTTGATACCTAAATAGGCTGGTCACTTGGCAGGTGGTGCGGGCAAGACACCGGAACTGGTGAGCACCCTATGGCATTTCCCCCATTAGAGAACAGGGGGTCATCAGGAACTGCCTTTGGATTTTCAGGTCCAGGGTGGGGAATGGTGATCACCTCCTCTGGGAACCTCTTAGGGTATGCTCCTCCTGCAAGTTGGCAGGGGTAGGCGCTCCTAGGTGGCGACCAGTTTGCTAGGCTGCCAGTCGCAAGCCAGACTGATGGCTCAAGACCGGAGTTGGGTGACCCGCCCGAGAAAAGGGCAAGGAGGTTGGTCAGGGGAAGGACACCTGCCTTGCCTGTTCCGTGCTCGCTTAGCTGGTCCCTTGCCACAATGCTATGTTAAATAGTTAATAAAGTGGCCCTTGTTTACTTCCAAACTGTTGTCTCTCTCGTTATTCCGACTGGGGGGCAAAGAAAGAGGGCTCATTTGGAGCAGGAAGTTTCCAAAGAGCCAATCAGGAGACAGGAAGGACATAATTTGAAATTGTGAGAAGTCCCTAATCTAGCTATACTAACTAGGAGTCCTTCAGATGTCCCCTATAGGCTGTTCTTCTGATCTTCTTCAAGTAGGTGCATTATAGACCTTGTATACTGCAACATCCTTAGCATTCTGGAATGCATGTTCATGCTGCCTAGTCCAAATCCAAGGAACTCCTTTTTTTCAATAGGCAATGCAGGAGATTAGCCGTGGCTGCCTTTTGTGGAAGTAAGATATGGTGCAGTGGTTTGGTGCGCGGACTCTAATCTGGGAGAACCGGGTTTGATTCTCCACTCCTCCACTTGCAGCTGCTGGATGACCTTGAGTCAGTCATGGCTGTTCTCGCAAGGACAGTTCTGGAAAGAGCTCTCTCAGTCCCACCTACCTCAAAGGGTTTCTGTTGTGGGGAGGGAAAGTGAAAGTTTTTAAGCCGCTCTGGGACTTCGAATGAAGGGCAGGGTATAAATCCAATCTCCTCCTCCTCCCCCTTCTTCTAAAAACTGAGGAGCCCTAGGAAGGCTAGAAGCTCCTGTTTTGCTTTTGAAGGTGGCGCATCCTTGATTACATGTAGCATATCTTCAGTGGGGCGGATACCCGAAGCATCGATGTGATAGCTCAGGAACTTAACAGTAGAAGTTCCATTTTTTCCTCTTTTTTAAATACAGAGACCTGATTTGTCAAAATGACATAGGACTTCATGAAGTCTTTCAGTGAGTTCACTCGCTGTTGCTCCCATAATCAGGACATCGTCAGCATATGAAATAACCCCTGGAATTCCAAACAGAAGGCTCTCCAGGGGCAACAGAAGTTCCAAACTGAAGGCATGTCACCTGGAATGCCTCCAACTTGACATGTGATGATTGACAGTCTGCTGCATTATCAACTATCAGCTGCTGATATGCTTGGGCAAGATCCAATTTTACAAAGACCTTTCCATCAGCAAGGACAGCAAGCATCTGATTTACTGCAGGCACTGGCTATGGATACAGTTTTAGTACCTTATTTATAGCACACTTGTCACCACCACGAATTCTCACCTTGCCATTAGGCTTTAGTGGCACTACAATCTGTGTAGCCCACTGGGTCTGTGTAACTGGTTTGTTAAGATGCTCAAGCTCTCCCTCACAGAAAAAGAAGCAGCAGGGGTCCATCATAATGCTCAAGGTCTTCCTCAATTTTTCTTTAGAGTTCCAAAGGCACACTTCTAACTTTCATGCAAATTGGAGTGATTGCTGGATCCAAATGAAATGGTAGAGATTTCCCATGAAAAGCTCCCAAAACTTCAGACCTTACATTGGAAAATTTATTGACAGTCTTCTGAAGCTGGCTTGTGCTGAGGGTGATGGAGTTGTTGGATACTGATTCCTAGAGGAAAGAACCAATTTCTTCCTGACAGGCTTTTGTGGCACTTTCTTACAATAAGGACTGGAAGCTTCCCTTGGAAGGAACTGTATTGTATATTCACATTGCAGCTCCCCACCAGGTTGACTATCTGCTCATTGTGATCACAGAGAAGACATGATGGACGTGAAAACTTTAGAGAAATGTCCTGTGAGAAAAGCTTGAGTCGATCTGCAACTCACATTCATGACCATTGATGAGCACCATTGCAAACATCACAGTTTCTACAGATTCTTTGCCATTTTCCTCCTGAATCTGATACAGCTCCTGGGGTTCACTGGAGAGATAATGTAATGCAAAGTGATGCAATTCTTTATTATGGCTCCTTGGTTTTAAACAGACAGATTTTGAATGCCATACTAGCTTAAAGTGGCCCTTCTCCTTGCAGCATCTACATTCTGCATTACTGAATCTGCAGACAGATTGATGATGCAGTCTTCTGCATCCTGAGTGAGGATTGGTTGGATTAAAGTATTTTGTAGATATTATGAAAGGTGCATTTCCTGAACTCTGCTGATCCTGTTGCCAAGAATCCTCTCATCGCTTGTTATGGATGGCATTTATGTTAGAGCCTTTCCCCTTGGTTTCTGTGACATGAAATTAAGCAGTCTCACTAACCAGTGCCTTTTCTTGAGCCACTGCAAAAGTCATATTTGGCTCAGACAAAAGGTATCATTGGAATGCTTCATTATAAGGCTGGCACACCAGATGATCTCTCAACATGTCCTCTAAGAAATCCCCAAAGCTGCAGTGGAGAGAATGAAATTTAAATCGGTGTACAATTACTTATGGTGCTGGTGAGAAATGGGCCTTCAATAACTCCGCAAATTCATCAAGTGAATGTGTCTTAGGAGAAGAATGTGCAGTGAGTGATCTTATTACGGCAAATGTCTGAGTCTTGCAGACAGTCAAGAGAACAGCTCACTTCTGTTCAGTGTTGTCTATCTTATTTGCTTCAATATAAAAGGAAAGTCTCTCTGAGTATGAATCCCAAGAAGTGTGTTTGCTAACATCAAACTCTTCAGAATTTCCAAGAGTAGCCATTTTGAGCGCAAAATACACTTTGTCTCCTGCACTGGTCTCGTTCAGCACTTCAGAACAGAACTACACTTACTGTTATATTAAGCTCTCCGCAACTGATAGTGCTTGATATGGCTTTTTGCCATAAGGAGCACAATAGCTGATAGTGGCGAGAATGAAGTTCTAAGGTCTTAAGCATAACTGGTCTGTTGTTTCAGAACACAACCAACACCAAATCCAGAAACTCCACACACTTCAGAAACTCACAAAAACTACAGGGATTGAAGAGGTCTAAACAACCCTAACTATAGGAGACACCCTTTTTTCTTCAAGAGATATGCTTGACTTTACTCCTGCTGCTTAGAAAATTGATGCAGCATGTGCTTACTAACATATCATGTGTAAGAAGTATTTTTTTAAAAGGCCATGTCAGGGAGAAAATGGTGTCTAATGCAGGTCAAAAGGACTAATGGGGTAACCCTATCACCTCTTTTCAATACCATGGTCAAGTACTGAAATATGTGAAAAAGTGACTTGGATGAGGAGGCACAGCAATGGCGGACACCTTTCCCAGCTCTCTGGGAAGGCGTGCCGTATAGCAGTGGGGGGGTGTTGTGTCCGCTGACCGCCACCGGAGGTCAGCACACACGCCTGAGCTTCAGCTCAGGACAACAATGGGGACTAGGATCCTAGTCCCTCCACTGGGGGAACCAATGGGACCGTGGCAGGAGATTCAAACCCGCCAATGGGACCCAGGGGTAGTCCCCTGGTCGTGTATATAGTTGGCCTGCCGGCCGTTTGTTCCCTGTTCTTGTTGTGTACCTAATAAAGCGTGCTATGCACTACGTCGTCGTCTGTCGTTTATCCATGCGGCAACTCACTACATAACAGTGGCGACGAAGGTGGGATACAGCCGTTCCTGAGCCGGGCCGTCGACGGGAACGAGTGAACGCAGCGATCCGATGAGCGATCCAGCCGGTGAGGCCGTTCCTCTACAACCCGCTCCGACGCGCACAATGGCGACCACTCCAGGGTTCGGGCCGCAGCCGCCCTTCGACATAACCCGTCCGCAAGACTGGCCAGCCTGGGTCTGAGGCGTCAAGTCAGCGCTTGCCTTCTGCAACATCACAGACGACGGCAAGAAACGAGGGTTCCTCTTGGCCTCCTGCGGCACCGCCGTCGTGTCCCTGGCCGAAAGATTGCTGTCCCCGACGGACCTCGACACATGCACCTTCGACCAAATCGTCAAAGCGGTGCAAAATTACTTCTCGCCCAAACCAACGGAGCTGACCTGCAGGGTGACCTTCTACACCCGCAACCAGCTGGCCCGAGAAACAGCAGTGGAGTTCCTCGCTGAGCTGCGCCATCTCGCCGCCGACTGCAACTTCGGGGCACACCTGGACAACGCCCTCCGGGACCACTTCGTCGTGGGCCTGCGAGAGGAGAAGCTTCGACAGAAGCTCATGACGATGGAGAAGGTTGACCTAAATGGGGCCCTCGCTGCACAGTCGCGTGGGAGAGGTCGCACGCCGCCCCGGCCGCGGCTCTCCAGGTCGAACAGGAAGATCCCGAGGAGCAGGACGTCCACCGGGCCGACGGAGGGGCCCGGCAGCGCACTCAAGCACCGCAGCGCACTCAAGCACCGCAGCGCACCCAAGCACCACACCGCACTCAAGCGTCGCACCCGAGCGCCGGCCGCCAGCATCCCAACACATCCCCGTGTGGGCAAGATGTGCAGTTTCCGCAGCACCGTTGGCCACAACTGCGGCCGCACGGGGCACCTCGCGAAGGTCTGCCGCTCCAAGGCAATGCGGCCGAAAGCGGAGACCTACTTCGGGGAGGACGCCGGCGCCGAGGACCTCTACCACCTCACCCACAAGATTCAGAAGGTATTGCAACTCCCCGGGAAGTCGCCCTCCCCTAAGTTTATGGCCACTGTGACAATTGAAGGGTCCCCTTGTAAGATGGAGGTGGATTCGGGTTCCACGGCCTCAATAATTTCAGCTGCGACCTTGAGACGCCTATGTCCCAAGTGGGAACCCCGCTTGCGCCCAGCCCAGGTTAC